>NC_138862.1:100317130-100917130 GCF_965194805.1 Balaenoptera borealis | reverse complement strand
ACATTAAAATACTGACCATGTAAGTTCAAACTACAACTTAAAATGACTCTATATGGTTTGTCCAGATGTCCACATTTGAGTGAACATAAACATAGAAAGGAACCTAAAGATTTTGAGAAATTAGTCACAGTTAGAGAGTTTGGGCCAGAAGCAATGGTAACATAGCAACAGAGATGATATTGCTCTAGGACGGATTCATAAATCTCGAAGTACCATTTTATCCACTAAGGTGATAAGTATAATGTGCTTCATGTAGTGACAATATGAAAGAATTAATTAGGAACAGTAAAATATCCTTAAAGTGTACTTAGTCATATGATTTTCAACTAAAGTCAGCAAATTAAAAGCATAATATGATATAACTATGACTAAAATAAAAAATACCAACTATACCAAATGCTGGAAAGGATTCAGAGCAACAAGACCTCAGTAGCAAAGAGCCCACACAGCACGGGGTCTTAGTTTCTTCACTCCATTCTTCAATAAAAGGACAAAGGCTCCTACGGGAAATAACTAATTTTAGGGCTGGTATAGAGAAAATACAAAATGAGCCTGTAGCAAATTGTAGTGCTAGAAAGTAATGAAATGCTAAAAAGTAAATAAACATGTAAAAAATATAGGTGCAGCTTGAGCATACCTCCAGTGGCCAAAACAGGAACAATTTAAGTAATAAAATAAAAGTAGTTTTGGATTAAAGCACTAAGAGTAAAAGAAATATACATGAGTCCATAATGATATAAATAAACGATTGAATAAATATATTTGTGGGAAAAATAACAGATCTTCCCTACAGAAGAATTTCAAATAATAATTGCAGAAGAAATGCATAGTAATAATTGCTACAGGCAAGGTCCACTTATATCTGTTAAAATTTAGGCTAAAATATAAGAGGAGACAGGATATTTGTATATTCTCAAACTATCTCTCCCATTATATTAATTAATTATTGTGATGGTTTTAATACATGTCCACGAATTCTTTGATACTCCTTTTTCTTGAAGATGGAGCTTAATTCTCATCCCCTTGCATGTGGGCTGGATTTAGTCACTCCTTATGAACAGAGTATGAAGAGGAAAAAAATAGTAACGTTTGCAGTGGAGAAACCGGGCAAGTTTGACATTACCAGTAGTCAAGTTGATATCATATACTTCTGATATAATATCACGAGGGGGCGCTTCACCTATGTGACATTATTCCCCAAAATCTACAAACCAATTTAATCATGAGAAGATGTAAGCCAGACCCAAATTGAGGGACATTCTACAACATACCTGACCAGTAATCTTGATTATGAAAGACAAGACTGAGAAATTCTCACAGATTAGAAGAGATTAAGGAGACATGATGATGAAGTACACCATGGTGTTCTAGACTAGTTCATGGATCTAGAAAAGGATATTAGTGGATAAACTGGTGAAATGTGAATAAAATCCATAGTTTTGTTCATGATATATATCACTGTTAATTACTTAGTTTTGATAAAGAAACTATGGTTATATAAAATGCTAACTTCAGGGAAACCCGGGTGAAGAGTATATAGTGACTATCTGTGTTTGTAACTCTTCTTGAAATCTACAATTATTTAAAAGTAATGAGTTTAGGTGCACATGGAGAAATGATCATGTGAGTACACAGCAGGAAGGTGAGCCAAGGAGAGAGGCTGCAGAAGAAACCAAATCTGCTGACACCTTGATCTTGGACTTCCAGCCTCCAGAACTGTGAGAAAATAAATTTCTGTTGGTTTAAAAAAAAAAATTAGGGGCTTCCCTGGTGGCGCAGTGGTTAAGAATCCGCCTGCCAATGCAGGGGACACGGGTTCGAGCCCTGGTCTGGGAGGATCCCGCATGCCGCGGAGCGGCTGGGCCCGTGAGCCACAACTACTGAGCCTGCGCGTCTGGAGCCTGTGCTCCGCAACAAGAGAGGCTGCGATAGTGAGAGGCCCGCGCACCGCGATGAAGAGTGGCCCCCACTTGCCACAACTGGAGAAAGCCCTCGCACAGAAACGAAGACCCAACACAGCCAAAAATAAAATTAATTAAAAAAAAAAAAAAAAATTAAAGAGTTTAAAAGTGAAAACAAGTCAAACTTACAACCTAGAATATTAAATAGGCCTCATCCCTTATATTTTGCCTGTCACCTCTTTTTATAGCTAAATTCTGCTTTTTTAGTTAACTCTCACTATAAGCATGGATATTTTGCTAAATTACCCAGTTCACATGCCCTTGTTTATAGAACGTGTGATGCCCATACACGGAAAGATTTTTGACCATTCCTTCTCTGTCTTGCCATTTTTCAGCATATATAAATTTGGAGTCTGGGAAAAAAAAATTTTTGGCTAAGTAACAGGATGTGCTTCCTTTCCATGCATAAGAGGAAGCAATACAAACTACAGAATGTTCATGCTGGTTTGCTTGGGGGTGTGACCCTTTAATACATGCTGTAAAATTACTTGAATTATTTCAAAATTTCATCTATTATTATCCAATATAGAAGGTACAAATCTAGAATAAAACAACCTTGTATGTAGTAATTTACATGGGGATATGCAGGTGTTGCATGATGTTTTCAAAGTAATTTTAGTAACTTTTACTTACTATTTTACATCAATCTTTTATAGTTATTGGTGAGATTGTGAATATTTTCTGTTCAACAGATTACACATGACTATAGTATAAACAGAAAGTAATTACTGTCTCATGATATTAGTATGAGCAACACCATACTGCTTAGCATATACTGAAAAGAATTGAAAAGTAACATTTTCTAGTTGATCTGTGAGAAAATTTGTTTAATAAATAAGTATGCTTGGACAGAAAATGAAGAGAAATGCACTTTTAGGTAATATGATTTCCTATCTCTGGTGTTTGATGTAGGATGAGAAACTAAATCATATGCTCAAGAATACACACCTCTTTCTATATGCACAAATTTCCACTGCTATCAGATGATAATATCATATTGTGATAAAACACTGAGTCCTTTATTTTCACTTGAATAACTTAGGAAGAAGGAGAGGGATGAGAGCTTCCCTGGTAAACATTAAGATAAACCATTTTTAAAATGTTTGAAAAATAAACAGAAAAACTACCATTAGAAAAAAATATATAAGACCAATTTCCAGTGGAATGACTGTGTATTGAGGGAGATCATTCTGTTGAATGGAAAGTAGCTGAGGTGTGTGGTTGGTTTGCTGTGATAAGGGCACAAGAGAGAGAGAAGCAGAGACAGACACATGCCCACACCGTGTATAGATCCAAACCTGGATTCTTGTGGATTTAGTAATGGAAACATCCTTAAGAAGTTACAAGGGACTTTGATTATGAACTACTGTGAGATCTAGAAAGAAACTAGCATCAGTGAGAAAATTGAGCATGTTATATATCTATGCTGCTTTCTCATAACCAACCCCGTTACTAACATACTGTGCTTTTGCTGGAGGAGTAATATGAAATTTAATAGGGCATGTGTCTCAATAGTTTATTGGTTATTGGTTCTTTTTTATTCATTTGTTCACTCAAAATATTATTGTGTATAATATGCATGAATCGCTATGTTAGTCACTGAGGATTTGATAGTGAACAAATCAGGCATGGTCCCCACCTCTGTAGAATTCATAGTTTAGTGGACAACATAAATGAAAACATAATTATGTAATTGTAAAATTAATACAATTTTTGAAAGAGACAAGAAGAACAGGAGGAAAAGAGAGCTCTCACACTCAAGAAGTTGAGCTAGGCGGCCCTCTCTGTGAAGGTGTTAATTAAGCTAAGACAGGAATTGTGAAGAGAAACCAGAATGGAGAGACTGCTCCAGACAGAGACAATATCATGTGCAAAAGTCCTGCAGTGAAAGGAGCCTAGAGGATTTCAGAAAAAATGATACCATATATACATTGTAGTACGTAAAGGGAGAGTGCTAGAAAGGAAGCTCACTAATTAACTGATAAATTAGTTCTTTCATTCAGTGAATACTTACTCATTCACTAGTGAACCGATTTTGGAAAAACATGTCTGGCACACACCTTTGAGAGACTTACAGTCTGGTGGGAAAGAAAGACAGTAATCACGTTGGCTCACAAACAAATGTAAATACAATGGGTTCTTGAGAATGCTGTGAAGGAAAGTCTGCTTTATGGCTTACAGGAGAAGTTTTGACTACTCAGAGAGGTTAAGAAAAGCCCCTTAGGGAGTGAAAACTGTGCTGAGATCTCATAAATGAGATTTTAGGGCTTTAATCCAAAACTACTTTTATTGTACTACACGCTGTAGGCCAATTTTTCTGGAATCTAGGTCTCCAGTAAATAAAAATTTTAACAAAATTCTGTAAGTTTTATAATTGAGAGGTACTATGACAGAAAACATCAGAGTTAAACCAGGAGACTACACTTGGCCCTACTTGGCCGACTTTGCAGAAGAGGTAATGCAAGCTGAGCCCTGAGAGATCAATAGGAATCCAATAAAATGGAAGAGTGTGAGAGAAGCGCAGAAGGGAAAAAGGAGAGCTTGTGAAAATTCACGGAGGCATGAAAAACCAGACACATTCAGGAAGCCTTTACATAGTCACCACAGTGTAGGTGTGCTTGGAAGAATGGCTGGATGTGAGTCTAAGCAGATAGGGAAGAACCACTTGGGCAGGTCTGGCAGGCTCTGCGGAGTACTGTGGACTTTACACTTTATGAAATATGGTGCCACTTGAGGTTTTAAATGGCGTGATAGCATTTGTATTTTACAAAGCTCTCTTCTAATTGATTTGAAAAAAGGTCTATATATGAGCAAAGAAAGATACTATTTAGAAATTCTTCTTAAATATCGCCATCAAAGCACTCCTAATGGCAAAGGAAAGGGAATCACACCTTAGGCATCTAGTAGGGGAATCCCAAACTACCCATTGGTTGTAAAGGAGTTCAACTTTAAGAAATAAGTTCATGTAAATATTCCAAACTACCCAGTAAAATTGTATTTGTAAGTTTTTGCTAATTATAACACTTATTCTCCCCTATAAAAATTGTTCTGAAGAAAGTGGGAAGTCCTAAAAAAAGTCTCAGTTTACCACTTGGCACCCCAGTATGTAACCACTGGGGATTAATAAAAAAACGTTTAAGAAACAGGATCACACATTTAACCTTACACAGAAAAAGAGGTATGCTTAGAATGTTGGTAGAAAAGCTATACACATGAGTGTATGTAGACAACTGAAACAAAACAAAGCAGAAATAACAAAAACACAAATATTTTTGCTACCAAATCAACATATGAAGAGTTGTACAATAAAACTTTACCTGATTTGAGTACTGTATCTATAAATCCATGTCATATGTGTAAAATTACATTTTAGAGATATTTACTATGAAATCCTTAATTTACTTAAAGCCATATTTTAAAAATTTACGTGTGAAACAATCTTTCTCTCTGCTGATTTTATACTTTATTAATAAAATTTCCTTGAAATTTGCATTTGCCATAGTTTACATTTCAAATAATTTTAAATTCTTAACTTTGAGAAAGATGAAATCCCAGCTCAATATCTATGTCCCCATTTTTACTCCAAATACTAAAGCAAGGGGTGCCCAGCAAAAGCCTCTATTATACTTCATTATGCCAATTACATTTCTCTTTCCTGAGAAACAGAAAATGTGTTGAAAATTGGTAATAAATGTAGAGCCTCATTTTTGCCATGCTTTTCCTCTATATCATTAAGAGTTTTTAGATCTCCCATGATATTTAATCCAAATTCACACATATCTGATACATAAGGTCCCATCTAGAACTGAATATAACAAAGTTAGGTGAGAAAAAGAAAATAAAGTGATAAATCACTCTGCTATCTAATGGACTACTGTGTTACGGAAATGTTTTTTGGCAAAACTGTCATTTTTTTGGTCAGTATTTTACCCCAAACAAAGAGAAAATAAAGTCTCTTTCTTACCCTCATTTTTACCCTTTCTTATAAGTCATTTATTTTGGTGCCATCCAAATAAACGCATTATCAGTATTTTGACTGTATAGTTTATAGACATATTTGCCTCTCATCAGTATAACTATAAGATTGAAATTTAATTTATTTTTTCCAGTCCACTTCACACACATTTGCTCACACTAAGAGCTTTAGAAAGGAACTTTAAAGGTGGCTGTTTCAGCTGGAAGTTTTGTCCTTTTGCCCCTTCTTTACTGTTTCTGAAATGTGGACAAGATGGCAGGAGCTTCAGCAGCCATATGGTAATAAGACTATGTTGAAGGTATAAATCATTATGATGAAAAGTAAAGATAGAAATTGACTGGGCTCTAACCATATGGTGCTTCCTTTTGGCACTGGGTTGTTTAAGCAAGTCTCTTACAAAAGAAAAAGAAAATCTTACTTAAACCTCAATTATTGAAGTTTTTGATTACCTGCAGCCATACAATCCTGTGATACATTCAAATTAATCATTAGATTACTAAAGCATGAATTTGTTTCCACTCTTTTTCCTCATTTAAATCACACTCAGTAGGATATTCTTGTATGTAAGTACTAGGCAGAGTCTTTCTTTTTCACTAAACACTATAGTGTAAACATCTTTCCATGCCTTTACATATTAATTTTCACACAATTACCAGAATTAAACAAACCACCTATTATAGAATATTTTTAAATTTTTTTACTATTGTAAACAACAGCACATGAATGTACTAGATTTTCAAATCCAAGTCAGCATCATGTACTATTAAAAATAATTAATTAATTGGTCAAAAACAATTTGATCAAATAGAAGGTAACACCAGGCAACTTTGTCTACACAAGAATGCTATATTTGTTAGGGAAGGGGTGGTTCTCTAAAACCAGACTCAACATAATTGGGGGCAGTACGAGTGCTGAGCACAAGTAACTGACAATTGTCATTGTGTGATATGAATCTAATCATGCTCATGGTAATGCAAAGGCTTGTTTTGCTTTTGCAGGACTCCACCACACGTCAAAGAAATAGAAATGCATATTTAGGTGAGACTGTTGAGACACAGACATTTGTTATCTCATGTGTCATTGCTTATCATATTAAGTATGTTTTGGTGCTAAAATAGCCTTACTTTGCACAGGGCATATTAAATCTTTTGTTTGTTTTGATGGTTTGAATGTAATGAATAAATCACTTTGCCTACCGTTCTTGGTTTCAGATTCTTCCATCACCACATTTGCTGCTTCATACACATAATATGATGCTGCAAAATGAGAAAACTGACAAGCAAGCAGAACAGACATAATTGCTTGAAATTTAACTTCAGAAAGCAGCAAAAGTTCCCCAAACTTCAAAACTGTCAATTTATTTTGTTACATCATTTTGTTGTTATATTTGGTTTTGTTTTGTTTTGGAAAAGTAATGCGTAAGTGTCAGAATCTTTTTTATTCTGCCCCTGCATAGTGTGCAGATCCAGCTTAATGTGAACACCTTTCATTAAGGTTATTCTATCCACTCCAATACAAAATAATAAAAATAATAACAATAATAGCATTTTTTCTGATAATATCATAACACTAATAACTAATACTACTGATTTAGACACCATTGCTTTGTTATTTTCTGCATGAATATCTTATATTATTATTTAGCCTTTGCATTGTTACTTAACCTTTTTTATATTTTTAATCTTAATGGGTGTTGTATTTACATTAGGCATTCAAGGAAAGTCTTGAACGCCTGGTCAGAGAGTTGTATTTATATGAAGATCTTGCCAGCTTACCAGGAATATAATTTTTCTAAGGTCTTTCAGATCTACACATGATCCCTATATTTTAACATTCTGCTCTCTCCATTCAAAGCATTTAAATCAATTTTTAATAATTTTTTATGTTTAATTTTGTGCCCTCCATTCGATATTAAACTCCATGAAGGTGCAGTTTTATTCTGTTTAGTATGTTATCATAGACCCAGTGACTAGCATAGTGCTTGGTACAAAGCAGGCAATCAGTGTATATTTTTTAAAATAAAGGTATAAATGATTGGCAGAATAAGGGACAAACCTGTAAGGAGCTAATGAAAAAGAGGAGATATAAAACAAATGTAATGGATCACAGATGAGATGAAATTTGTTCTAATGTTCATTTTCATATAATGCGATCAAAGATAGATTTCCCAAACCTGGAGACTTGGAAATACTGTGGTTTTGTAATATTTGTCTTCTAATTTTATCCCAGAGTTGAATGCTCATGGGAACACAACTACATATCTTTTTTTTTTTTCTTCCAAGTACAGGTTTATTAAGTAAGGCCCTGTTTGTATATTTTAACAGCAGACAGAGCCATATGGAGATCTATATTCAGAGCAGTTTTGCAATACATGTCTCTTAAATAAGTAGATGAATTTTCTTTTGAAATAGTAAATTGATGTAATCTCTGTCATAAAAGTACTATTGTTTATTCCATTTATACATATAATTTCTACTACTCTTGGCTGAACTTTACTATTATTGTCATCTGATGTGGTTTGGTTTGATTTAATGTGGCAGTAGAAGTGGAAGGGATCAACACTTGATGGCTGATAATAACCACATTCCTCATACTTCTCTATACAATATATATGACTCTGCTAAAAAATGAAATGTGGTCTGAGTTTGACCACAATCTGGCAACCTACTGAAACATATTCAATCATTTTATTTAACAGGTTTGGAAGTAAGTATATTTTTGGAAAGTTTGCTTATCTTATGCTTATGGAAATCTTTCGGAATCATAAAGTTTAATTTTTTTAATTGGGCTTGTATAAGGTACAGTCTTTATGGAGCTCTTTATATTTACTGCTCTAATGGATAATATACTTTTATAGTAAACAGCAGAGTATATTTTATTCACTGAATCCCTGGGAAGTTAACTCCATTTTAAATAAAGAATGACACATTCCTGAAATGCTATTTTAAGGTTAAGCTTTTAATGCAATGGAAAACTAAACAACTCTATCTCAATGACAACAGAAACTAAAAATAATGCTTTTTATTCTAAGAATTCTAAGTTCTTGCTCAGTTGATTCTAGTAAACTTCATTTTCTCTTTCATTTTATCATTTATTCTTCTAAATTTTTAAATTTCTGTATAAATAAATATTCCATTGTGTATGTATGTATTATTTTTCTATGACTGCTGTAACAAATTACCACAAACTTGGTGGCCTAAAGCAACAAATTATTATTTTACAGTTCTGTAGGTTAGAAGTCTGACTTAGCCCATACTGCGCCTAAATTCAAAGTGTTTGTGGGGCTGCATTCCTTCTGGAGGCTCTAGGGAAGTATCAGGTCCTTGCCTTGTCCAGCTTCCAAAAGCCACACACATTCCTTGGCTTGCGGTCCCTCACTCTATGTTCAAAGCCAAAAACAGTGGGTTGAGTCTTTTTCATAATGCCAACTCTCTGGTTCTCTACAGTCAGGATAGGTATCTGCTTTTAAGAATCCATGTGATTAGATTGGATCCACCTGGCTAATTCAGGACACTTTCTCCATCCTTAACTTAATCATATCTGTGAAGTCCCTTTTGCCATGTAAGGTAACATAGTCACAGATTCCAAGGATTACGTTGCAGGTATCTTTGGGGATCATTATTCTGCCTGCTGTGTCTGTGAAATAAACATGTATTGATACAATAATAAATCATAAAATAAGTAGGTGAGATGTATGTAAGGAAAATTATTTTAGACAAGAACATTTTGTGTTAGTTGCTCAAAAACATAGCAAAGAATTCCAAAAAGGATATGTTATTTGTTAAAAATTTAACATAATGTCCTCAGAAATTTTAGGTGACTTCATTATCTTTTTCTTAATATAGGTCACATTTTCTCTTATCATTATCATTCTTTTATTATTTATATAATCTCCATTTCTCCTGTTTATGGCCAAGGGTACTCAAAATAAGAAATTTTTAGTTTGTTTAATGTGCTATCTAGGGAATGTCTGTTATATTCATTGTAATGGGGACCGTATCACAGTCTCACATATGTATACTTACAGCCCTACAGGCATAGAATTATTTTGATATATTTAATGAAGAGCACCACCCTCAAATATGCACACTGCACGGTGACTGTTTAAGTAAGAGAGTTTTCTTGTTCCTTTCCCCATGCCTTTAGCATCTCTAGCCTATAAAATGTTGTTTCCTATTTTGGTGTCTGTCTTAATAAGGAATTAATTCTCCTCAGGGTTATTTAACCATTTTAGCTCCACTCTGGGCTTACTGATGATCCAAATCCTGGTTATTTACTGGATTATTTACTGCACATTCCTGGCTTTCAAAAACCCTTACTGTGTACACAATATTCTCAAATTCCCTGAGAGAAAAAATTTCTTTTTAAATTCTTCCTTTTTCCTTGTATTATATTTTTAATTTTTCCACCAAACAATAATTTATCTTTAGCCTTTCCTTATCACCTCCTCATTTTCTAACATCTAATCCCCTCTATCGTTTACCCTGCTGCTACAGACACAGAGCATTCACACACACTTTATATTTTCACATTAAAAATAAATTCTGATTGACGTAAAAATCTTCATGACCCCTCCCCTTTTTCTTTATTCTCTGCTGTAAATCTGTGGATTTACCTTTGTCTTCTCCTTCAGGAGCAGTACCTTTTAGGCTTCAGAGATTTTTCTTGTCCTTAATTAGATGGATCCTTCACAAGCCCTAGTTAAACAGCTCATGTGAGTCTTCATCAATTCCACTTTTTTGCTGGTCTGTTTGTAGAGATGGTAACTTCCTTTCTCTCCCCAATGTTATCTCTTCACTGAGTCCAGTTCCAGTTACTGGGTCTTCATCAGAATTCCACCTAAACCCACAGCTTAGTCTCTGCTACTTTTTCCTAAGTGTGTCAAACACCAACAGACTGACTGCTGGATCCTAACATCTTGCCTCTTCAAGTGGCTCCCTCCTCATGGGATTTTATGGTGGCTTGGATGACTGTTTACTGTATATCACTATACTCAAAGGATACATGGGCCACCGCCACACGCTTGTGTTTCTCCTATCATATGTCCTCTAGCCTGACCCATGGATAGGTCCATTTTAAAAGTTCATCATCTAGAAACAAGCAAATTGTCAAAATATAGCTGATTCACTTTGTTATACAGCAGAAACTAACACAACATTGTAAAGCAATTATACTCCAATAAAGATGTTAAAAAAATAACATCAATCAATAAAATATTACTATGAATATTTAGAAGAGTTTCATAGAAATATAAAGTTATTGAGCCTCTCTAATTTCCCAGATATTTTGCAGATTAACAGTAAGCAGAAAATAGAATCTTGCTCTCAAGGAGTTTACAGTCTGGTGAAGGAGGCAGATATTAATGGAATAATGTTATAATGAATGTATAATGACAAACCAGGGTAAATGTTCTGGATGAAAGTCACTGGGCTCTGTAAGTGCATTATAAAAAAGACCTGAGCTAGACAAGTGGGTCCTTTCTGAGGAAGTAACACCTGAGCAAAAGTATCAGGATGAATAGTGGCTGAATATTAAAATGGAAGCAGTGCCGGGGAGCGGAGAGGGTCTTCTTGGCAAAGGACAGAGCTCTCTCAGTGGTGGAAGAGCACATGACATGTCTGAAGAACCAAAACAAAATGCTGCTGTGCTAGCGTTTATTAAACCAGGAAGTAATATGTAATGAAGCGTTAGAGGGAGGCACGGCTTTATCGGTCATGCCAAGCAGTATTAGATTTTAAACAGGGCGAGTGACATCACAAGATTTGCAAAGATCACCTTGGCTACAATGTGGGGAACGGGTTGGAGAAGGGCCAGAGCCGGTGAGGAAGATCACTTAGTAGGTGATGGCATACTTCACCTGAGGGAAGATGGGGATTGGAGCCTTCTATGGAAGTATACACAGTCTTAGAAAAGATTTGCTAGTTACATGACAAATGTGCTAGAATTAAATCGTGGGAAAAAATACCCAATACCCAGCAATCCCATTTGGAATAGCTTGTATTGATAGTAGTATACACATAATAAAATCTTGTAACATTTCTCTTATGTGTGTGCTTCTTTTAACTATCAGAGCTATCTTGTGAGGAAAGCCAGTAGCTATTTTCCCATTTTACCAAGTCAGTGTAATTTCAGAAAAGGCAAATGTCTTGTCAAAGGTAAGCAGTAAATAGCGAATCAGGTCCTGTTGAACCCTTGATACCACTTCTTTCTCCTTCTACTGCATTGCACCCACAAAATTTAACCCCTTCTCTTCTTGCATAAAAAACTGTACCTACTCTAGGACAGTGAACACTTTTCTGTGTGTTTTCATGCTCAACAGCAATTGCCAATTTTTCTTCTCTTTCTTTAGGGTCCCATTCTGCTGAATACTGAACAAAAATCAGAATACTATGTTGGGCCATGCCCATGGTTCCATTTCTCCTCTTCAGCATATGTCGACAAAGAATTTTAATTCTACATGACCAACAACTCATAAGCATGATTGTAGCTCAAGAAATTTTGAAGTGGACTTTAGAATCCACAAACACATTCTAGACAGATAACATCTAGTGCTGGTCCCAGGGAGGAAAATACCACTCAGTATCATTTAAGAGTTATATTCTTCATAAAATTTTCTTCCTAAAGTGGTCAGTAACCTTAATTTTTAAAATGCCAAAAAAGGCTCAAAGCTCCTATCAGCTATGGCATTATACAATCTGAAGTTAAAATACATTAAATATTATGTGGAAAAGGGAACAAGTCATATGCAATAAGGTAAAATTGCTGACACAGTACTTTCATAGGTTCTTTCCCAGAGGTTTTATTGCAGTTATATAAGAAATCATTCACTTATGAAGTTCAAAAAAACTTTTTGAATAGATTTTGGGGGGATTACATTTTTGAGAGATGCAGCAGGCAAGTATGAAATATTGCTTGCAATGATTTAAGAATGAACATTTGAGCAAATACAAACTCTGACTTAACCGGTATATTCTTATTTATTCAAAATTCAAAACTTTTGAAGCTTCCTATGGTAAAGATCATTTAAAGTTTGTGAGTTTAAAAAAATATATATATTTCTATCACTACTGAAAACAGAGGCTGAAGCCCTATTTCTTACCACTGCAGTTACACTTTTCTTTTTTCTGACATTTTAATGGAAGTATACAGAAAACATTATTCAATACAATTGCTTTGTAATGCTTGGTATTTGGAAAAAATTAAATTTTACAGGTTTTTTATGCTTCTATCATATTAATCTTCCTTCTTTATAATTAATTCGGACTTGCTGGTAAGCTCTGTGTTATTTTGCCTCTCTTGAGAGATTTTTGTAATGAAAAAATGGAAAATTTTTCAAGGTAATTGTATGCAATTCAAAAGAAAATCATCTTAGAAAAGTAGCATTATATCATGTATTATTTTAAGAGTTTTCTTAAGAATGACCTTCCTTCTAGAAAGAAGAGAGCGCATATTAAACATCTACAGTCTGATAAATTAAGCTTTAATAAAGGGGAAAAAGAGGAAATAAATAAAATCTTGATTTAGACATAGAACCTGGATGAGTGTGGCAATAAGCAGTTACTTCAATGTTAGCTGCTTATGTTTCACATAAATGTATGCATTTAACAGAAATAAATCTGCTTCATGAAATAAAGCGTAATAATTAAAGTAGAAAAATAAAAAATAAATTATTTCACTAAATAAATTATGTTAAATTAAACAAATATGACATTATTACAGAGAAAGTATCATTTATTTAATATCAACTTACGAATCACAAAATATTCACTTATCATCCAAATTCAACATATTTAAAAACAAACAAAAAGCTACACAATATTTGATTACTCCTGGTTCTTTTTAAAGCTGGTAGTTTCACTTCTCCTGAGACTCCCATTGTCTCCAAAGGAGAGAAGTCCTTGCAATTTTGGAAGTTTTTGGCTTCACTCATATGGCACAGAATGAGATTTTTTTTCATTCCAAGTAGCTGTATACAGAGTTAGGAAAAGTGATAAGGCAGAAGATTGGTCCCAACTTCATATTTCAAAGATAAACCATAAAAGGCTTTCCTTCTAATTTAAGTTAAAGTTTTTGTGCTTTGAGATATCCATGGAAAATTTTACACATGATGTTACAAAAAGGTTAAAGTTCTGAAATTGTGTCAAAGCAAAGGTTAGCTCAAGGCTAAATTGTATTAAAAAATTTTTTCCCACATAAAGTCATGACACACTTGCATTGTTGTATAATTGTATAATGTGTAAGTTACATTACTGTATAATGATATCACACTTGGACCTAACAGTTTCATATTGAAATCAATGGCATCTAAACCTTCATACAGCTCTTGTATGAATATCTTCATTTAAAAGTAAATTGCAACACCTTACCTTGTTATAAAAGATGAAGAATATTGGCTGAGGTCCATCAAATAGTTTCCAGATTCCAACCATATTTTAAGTAATTTCACAATTCCACTGAAATGAATGTGTCTTAAATCCTATTTGTCCGAAATTATATGAAGCATCACCATGGCAACATGATTCTAAGGAAAAGATATTTCAGAGCTTAAGAAGTCTGAAAAGTAAATGTCAGAGACCAATAATTCTGGGATTCTTGCTCTTTGAAGAATTCCATATATTTACATGAATATTTAAACATATTAAATCATAGCTTACAAATATTACCAAAAGTACACTTACATATGAGTAAAATTACTTGCTTCATCCCAACAATATATTTAAAATATATCATCAGTGCTGAGTACTTCTGAAGTGAATATAAATATAACTTAAAGTATGATCACATTTGTGTTTACAAATATATCCAGTGTTCAACATTACCTTATATTTGTATAGTGCTTTTAAATTTTAAATGATTTATTTTACATAAAGAACACTAGACACCTTATACTTGTGCTACTTTTGATCACACACCTGTTTGTGTGTTAGAGACATAAAAGCAGTTTCAAAGAACAATCTTAATTCTTGGACCTGTATTCACCAGTTTCATTTTAAAGCAAGACTCAAAGGATTATCTCATATTCTAATGCTAACCCTATAAAATTCTTTATTTTTCTAAAAATGATCATAAATATAGTTCCATATGTACAAACTGATCATGTGTGAGTCTTTACTTCAGTAAAATTACTGCTTGAAATAATACTCAAGGTATCTCTGGAAGTATAAATGCATATTCATAACCTCTCAGCAGACCTGTGTTAATGTTCTTTTAAACCTTTACTTGTTTTGTGTTAGTGAAGAAATTTGTATTGAAATATCCTGGGAACTGAATTAATACAAAAAAAAAAAAAAACCCTTAAATGCAGATAAATTCATTTGACACACACCTAATAGAACATTCATTTACATACCAGTGTAGGGAAAGCATATTTTTCAAAACTGTAACAGTCTAGCAAAATGACTTGCTAGATTTCTTTTTAGAGTGTTAATAAGAACATAAGCAAAGGATCTACATTATATGAATTTATTTATTTAGAATTACAATACTTTTAAAAAGTGTTCAATAGAGTTCTACTAAAATATTTTGTGTTGTAACACCAATGCCATTAAATTGGGCATTAAATTTTTATCGATAATAACAATATATAAAAGCTATTATGCCAAAATGTATACTTTTAAGCACAACAGTTAATATTTACAAAACTTTTCTGAAAGTTTTTTAGGTTTTTCAGATATTATGCTTTCCTTGGGTATGCAAGGGGAATTCTATTAAGATAAAATGAAAAAAAGTCTCAAGAGTCCACTAAGTAGACATGATTCTCATATTACTTCATCCAGGTAAGGCATTTAGGAAAATAATAATTCAAATTACACTTGTAGGATGAGATAATCTTTTAAATTACACCAATAGATGGGTCAAGGGTAATTATTAGCTATTTGAAGGCATCAGTCTCCTATAATTCTGTAGCTAAAGAAACATAATTAATGATTGGCATATTCTAGAACCTTATCTACAACAGATTTTTCACAGGATTCTAATTATTTAATGAAGAAATGCTTCCAGTAGTTGTTTTTTTTTTCCTTATTTAAAGTTAGCAAAAGAGAAATACAGATTAAATAATCAAAGCAACAAAAAAGTTATATGATAAAGGCTAATATATTGGGACTCATGACTCTAGGATAGTACAGAGGAGAGAAGTTGAAAATAAAATTATATGGGATAAAAACATAGCAGGTAAAGCAATAGTACGAACTTAGACTTTCTTTATCAAACCTCTGACCTCAAGAGCTAAAATAATTCCTTGAATAAAGAATATCTTACAAAAGAAAAACAAGACAAAACTGATTTTTTTCTGTATAGAAAAGAAATTTTTTTGAGGAATATGCTATTTAAACCTAGGAGAGTAATTTATAGTAATTTTATACAGACACTGCAGAAATACAAAGCATCCTAAGAGACTACTACAAGCAACTCTATGCCAATAAAATGGAAAACCTGGAGGAAATGGACAAATTCTTACAAAGGTATAACCTTCCAAGACTGAACCAGGAAGAAATAGAACATATGAACAGACCAATCACAAGTAATGAAATTGGAACTGTGATTAAAAATCTTCCAACAAAAAAAGTCCAAGACCAGATGGCTTCACAGGTGAATTATATCAAACATTTAGAGAAGAGCTAACACCCATCCTTCTCAAACTCTTCCAAAAAATTGCAGAGGAAGGAACACTCCCAAACTCATTCTATGAGGCCACCATCACCCTGATACCAAAACCAGACAAAGATACTACAAAAAAAGAAAATTACAGACCAAAACCACTGATAAATATAGATGCAAAAATCCTCAACAAGATACTAGCAAACAGAATCCAACAACATATTAAAAGGATCACACACCATGATCAAGTGGGATTTACCTCAGGGATGCAAGGATTCTTCAATATACGCAAATCAATCAATGTGATACACCATATTAACAAACTGAAGAATAAAAACCATATGATCATCTCAATAGATGCAGAAAAAGCTTTTAACAAAATTCAACACCTATTTATGATAAAAAAACCTCCAGAAAGCGGGCATAGAGGGAACCTACCTCAACATAATAAAGGCTATATATGACAAAGCCACAGCAAACATCATTCTCAATGGTGAAAAACTGAAAGCATTTCCTCTAAAGATCAGGAACAAGACAAGGATGTCCACTCTCACCATTATTATTCAACATAGTTTTGGAAGTCCTAGCCATGGCAATCAGAGAAGAAAAAGAAATAAAAGGAATACAAACTGGAAAAGAAGAAGTAAAACTGTCCCTTTTTGCAGATGACATGATACTATACATAGAGAATCCTAAAGATGCCACCAGAAAACTACTAGAGCTAACCAGTGAATTTGGTAAAGTAGCAGGATACAAAATTAATGCACAGAAATCTCTTACATTCCTATACACTAATGAGGAAAAATCTGAAAGAGAAATTAAGGAAACACTTCCATTTATCATTGCAACAAAAAGAATAAAATACCTAGGAATAAACCTACCTAAGGAGACAAAAGACCTGTATGCAGAAAATTATAAGACACTACTGAAAGAAATTAAAGATGATACCAACAGATGGAGAGATATACCATGTTCTTGGATTGGAAGAATCAATATGGTGAAAATGACTATACTATCCAAAGCAATCTACACATTCAATGCAATCCCTATCAAATTACCACTGGCATTTTTTACAGAACTAGAACAAAAAATCTTAAAATTTGTATGGAGACACAAAAGACCCTGACTAGCCAAAGCAGTCTTGAGGGAAAAAAACGGAGCTGGAGGAATCAGACTCCCTGACTTCATACTATACTACAAAGCTACAGTAATCAAGACAATGTGGTACTGGCACAAAAAGAGGAATATAGATCAGTGGAACAGGATAGAAAGACCAGAGATAAACCCATGCACCTATGGTCAACTAGTCTATGACAAAGGAGGCAAGGATATACAATGGAGAAAGGACAGTCCCTTCAATAAGTGGTGCTGAAAAAACTGGACAGCTACATTTAAAAGAATGAAATTAGAACACTCCCTAACATCATGCACAAGAGTAAACTCAAAATGGATTAGAGACCTAAATGTGAGACCAGACACTATAAAACTCTTAGAGGAAAACATAGGAAGGACACACTTTGACATAAATCACGGCAAGATCTTTTTTGATCCACCTCCTAGAGTAATGGAAATAAAAACAAAAATAAACAAATGGGATCTAATGAAACTTAAAAGCTTCTGCAAAGCAAAGGAAACTACAAAGAAGATGAAAAGACAACCCTCAGAATGGGAGAAAATATTTGCAAAAGAATCAACGGACAAAGGATTAATCTCCAAAATATATAAACAGCTCATGCAGCTCAATAGCAAAAAAACAAACTACCCAATCAAAAAATGGGCAGAAGACCTAAATAGACATTTCTCCAAAGAAGACATACAGATGGCTAAGAAGCACATGAAAAGCTGCTCAACACCACTAATTATTAGAGAAATGCAAATCAAAACTACAAGGAGGTATCACCTCACACCAGTTAGAATGGACATCGTCAGAAAATCTACAAACAATAAATGCTGGAGAGGGTGAGGAGAGAAGGGAACCCTCTTGCACTGTTGGTGGGAATGTAAGTTGATACAGCCACTTTGGAGAACAGTGTTGGCTTGGCTGATTTCCCTGCTTTGATCTGTTTCACAAGACCAAAATCAAGATGTCAATTGGCTGGTCTCTTTTGGGGATGCTCAGTAAATATGCTTCAGAGCACATTCAGATTATTGGCAGAATCCAGTACCTTGTGGTTATAAGACTGAGGTCCAGTATCCTTGCTAGCTGTCAGCTGGTGGCTGTGTTTAGCTCCTAAGGCTGTCTCCCAAGTACTTGAACATAAGCCCTGCTTCTCAAAGCCAGCAAGGGTATGTCAAATCCTTCTCACTCATAGATTCTCTTTTCCACGTTTTCTTCCACCTTTCTTTTCTGCCACATCTCTCTGACTCCAGCCGGAGGATTTTTTTGGCTTTTAAGCTCTCATGTAATTAGATGGGACTCACCTAGTTACCCAGGGTAATCTCCCTATTTGAAGGTGGGTACTTTAATTACATCTGCAAAATCACTTCATAGCAGTACCCATATTAGTGTTTGATTAAGTAACCAGGGGACAAGAATCTTCCTGGACATCTTTAGAATTCTGCCTATCACACACGGACATCTTAAACGAGGTTGGGAACCTCATTTAGGCTTTGCTTAACCCACTCACCTGCACAAAATTTCATAATGAGGTTTTGTATTCCTCCAGGGCTCTTCAAAGAGATGAAAGTCCCTGCTAATCTGCAAACCATAGACGTCTTTATTATCCCATTTGTGGGAATCTATCCCTTCTCTCTCTTCTTCTTCCTCTCTGGTTTACCAAACATGATCTCAATGAGATGAGGGACTCACAAATGAGTATTAGAGATGTATCTTTAGTTGGTTTATATTTTATAAGTTCTGAAACCCCATTCCATCCATTCCCTTGAGACAAGAAAATATACAATTTCTTGCTATCTTCCTATAATAGGAAGGTAGAAGTGGAACAAATACAAGTTAATATCTCAAAAAATTATCTTGCCATATTGGAAAATTGGTTTTATGGCATTATTCGTTTGTATGGGAATTGATTTTAAATGCTTGCTATATCAACAGTAGATTAACAGTGAAACAATATATGGAATTACTAGAATCAACAAAATAGGTAAATTCAAAAAAATGTTTACAATAAGATTAAAGAAGAGTTAGGTGTCTGTATAGGCTTACTATGGCTGCCATAACAAAGTATTGTAAACTGAGTGTTTTAACAACAGAAATTTATCATCCCCCAATTTAGGTGAGGGGGACACAATTCAAACTGCAACAGCGTTTCTCTTTTCTTTTTTTTTTTACACTTAATGCAATATGTTATACATGTTTACTTTTTTGTCACCCTAGGTATTTCACAGAAAAAGCTTGCCTTTGGAGTTGAAGAATTTAGACTTGATTTTAAGTTCTGCTACTTCTCTGCAGTATTCAAGCTAGTTCATGGTTGGGAGGAAGGTGGGAATGGAGAGGCAGACTGAGGAAAGATGAGCACAGAGCAACCTCATTGCAAGCTCCTGGCTTGCTCTCTCTGACAACACTCTCCTGGGATGATCAGACAACTAAATAGCATTGCCCTACTACTGGAGTCTGGAGGAGAGTCTAGAGGAAGCTGGGGGCCAAAATAAAGCTTCAAACTCAAGCTCCCTGGAAGAAAGAATAATAATGGGGTCTCCTTTTTTATGTATGTGATGGACTTAGAATAAGTAAAATCCTCATAGATTAGAATGATGGTTTCCTCTTAAAAGCAAAGTGAAATTTTAAAAATCATGAAAATCATGTGACAGACATTTTTGAGAGGCAGTGAACAGGAGTCACTTTCAAGAGACCTCAGTAAATCCACTGAGAGTAGAAAAGTGGACAGCCCATGGCTGTTTGCAAACTGGAAGGTGCCAGCTGTCCCAGTTTTTGAATCCAAATATTTTGAATCCAGTAGCTTCACGACCTCCAATGGTCCTGCCTTCCATCATCATTCATATCCTACTTAGAGTGCTGAGAACATGTGCTTATTCTACTCCTTTCCTCCAAACTTATTTCTCTTGAAAACGATACACACTGAGGCCAGAATGGAGCTGGTCAACACAGACATGAGAATCTCTCAATCTAAAAATTATGTTTGCTAAGTAGCCATAGACCTACCCATTTTGTGACCTTGTTCATATAGTTCATCTGTCTAAAATATCTTATTTCCTTTTCTGTCAACATACATCTATGCAATATTAGAGATTCAACTCAAAAGCCAGCTCCTTTTTCTGAAGCTTTCTTTGAATTCTGCAGGCAAACTTAGGAGTTCACTTTTCAAGTGTTGCCAGAAAACCACTTAATTGTTACAACATTTTGGCTAGGTTAGACAGGAACGTGGGTTAGAGAGGCATATGGGCTTGCCTGGAGTCTAGGAACCGTTTTGAAGCTGACTCAAATCTAACCCACAAATGGAGTTAGAGATGCATAGATCTACCTAATTGACTTGAAGAAAAAGAGCATAAGAGAGTGACTGTTTCATTTTCTCCATGTTGCGTGCTACACGTTGCTATAAGTAGAAGAAGGTCAGTTTTGTTTTGCAGGGTAGCACAAAACTCCTTCAAGTGACCTTATTCCCCCACCTCCCCATCAACATGCTTTGGTGCTTACAATTTCCTGTATTGGATTTTCTTTGGAAAAACTGTCTCCTGAAACTTCTGTTGAAAAAAATACAAATTATCTGAAAAACTCTACATCTACATTTTCTCTGGCATCTATCCCCTCCCTTCCATCCTTCCTGCCACTATTGATGCTATAGCTTTATTCATATCCTACTGATGGACTTCATTCTCTTCATCAACTTGATTAAATGCCAACAATACCATCAGAGTTATCATTTTAAAACTCTTAAGAACATATCAGTTCTATGCTTGAGACACATCACCTATCTTCCAATTGCCTACCAAACAAAATCCAAACGTGTTTTCATCTCAGCCATATGGCCTACATTAGAGTCATAAAAAATAGTTACTTTTTTAAAGATTTGCTCTGTAGTTCTCAAAGGATGCTTCAGAATCATCTGGGAGGCATGATTATTAGTCAAGTTACTAGTTCCCACTCTCAGAATTTCTCATTCGATAGGTCTGAACCGACCCAAGAATTTCTATTCCTAAGAAATTACTATGTGATGTTGGTGTTCCTGATCCTAGGAATACCATTCCTCTAGACATTCATGTCTCCACGTTTTGTTCTTGCTGTTTTCTTTGTCTGACCTCCCTTTTATTTCCATTAACTTTTAAAAATGTCAAATGGCACTTCCCCCCAAAAAGTTCCAATTATTTCCAGGCAAAAGTCATTTTTCTTTGTGTGTTTTCATAACAAATAAATCTTTTTTTCTAAAACATTTTGACACATACCTTTATCATAATAATTGTTAACTCATATTCCAATTACTTGTTTTTATATAACTGTTGCATCTTGTTAGATTTGAATTTCTCTTTTAGGCAGCTGAATCCCTAGAGTCTATCTTGTGTCCAGCACAAAACCTATTAGGTTCATTAAGTGTACGAATAAATGATTGGATCGGAGAATAAATGAGAGAGGGTGAGAGCGAGAGAGAGAAAGAGATCCCACTAACTCTGTAGCATCAGTTAGGATGTGTTAATTTACCGCACTTGTTGGTAGAGAATATAAAATTGAAGGAAAAAAATAATCCAACTTCAATAAGATAGAAGAATAATTCTGAAATGAAAAAGGTTGGTTGGGCAGAGATAGCCTGAGTATAACTGCTGAGACTCGGAAGTCAGAAAGATAGTGGTAGGATCTAAAAAGAGGGTAGGGGATACCCCATTGTGGTTTTGATTTTCATTTCTCTAATAATTAGTGATGTTGAGCATCCTTTCATGTGTTTGTTGGTCATCAGTATGTCTTCTTTGGAGAAATGTCTTTTTAGGTCTTCTGCCCATTTTTTGATTGGGTTGTTTGTTTTTTTTGATATTGAGCTGCATGAGCTGCTTGTATATTTTGGAGATTAATCCTTTGTCAGTTACTTCATTTGCAAATGTTTTTTTCCCATTCCGAGGGTTGTTTTTTCGTCTTGTTTATTGTTTCCTTTGTTGTGCAAAAGCTTTTAAGTTTCATTAGGTCCCATTTATTTATTTTTGTTTTTATTTCCATTACTCTAGGAGGTGGGTTGAAAAGGATCTTGCTGTGATTTATGTCAAAGAGTGTTCTGCCGATGTTTTCTTCTAAGAGTTTTATAGTGTCTGGCCTTACATTTAGGTCTTTAATCATTTTGAGTTATTTTTGAGTATGGTGTTAGGAAGTGTTCTAATTTCATTCTTTTACATGTAGCTCACCTCACACCAGTCAGAATGGTCATTATACAATATCTACAAACAATAAATTCTGGAGAGGGTGTGGAGAAAAGGGAACACTCTTGCACTATTGGTGGGAATGTAAATTGATACAGCCACTTTAGAGAACAGTATGGAGGTTCCTTAAAAAACTAAAAATAGAGCTACCATATGACCCAGCAATACCACTACTGGGCATATACTCTGAGAAAAACATAATTCAAAAGGATACATGTACCCTAATGTTCACTGCAGCACTATTTACAATAACCAGGACATGGAAGCCACCTAAATGTCCATTGACAGATGAATGGATAAAGAAGATGTGGTACATATATAAAATGCAATATTACTCAGCTATAAAAAGGAACAAAGTTGGGTCATTTGTAGTGAAGTGGATGAACCTAGAGTCTGTCATACAGAGTGAAGTAAGTCAGAGGGAGAAAAACAAATATTGTATATTAACACATGTATATGGAATCTAGAAAAATGGTACTGATGAACCTATTTGCAGGGCAGGAAAAGAGATGCAGACGTAGAGAACGGACTTGTGGACACAAGGAGGGATGGGGAGGGTGGGACAAACTGAGAGAGTAGCATTGACATATATACACTACTCTGTGTAAAATAGATAGTTAGTGGGAACCTGCTGTATAGACCGGGGAGCTCAGGTCAGTGGTCTGTGATGATCTAGAGGAGTAGGATGGGGGGAGATGGGAGAGAGGCTCAAGAGGGAGGGGATATATGTATACATATAGCTGATTCACTTTGTTCTACAGCAGAAACTAATACAACATTGTAAAGCAATCATACTCCAATAAAAAATAAATAAATAAAATTTTAAAATAAAAATAGGGTAGGGGATGAATAAAGATATACCTGCAGTAATTACAAATAATGCCTAACTGTAGCAATTTAGGCAATCAATCGTAGCATGCAAATATTGTTAAAAGCTGAGTGAGACACTTCCCGGATCTGATTTCCCAGATCTTCTTATACTGAGTATGAACACACCTACTATATTTGAACATTAAGTAGTCAGCTCTCATCATCTACACCCCCTGCTCCAGACTTAATTTGAATCTTTAAATAGACTTTAACTTGAATGACCCAGACATGAAAGTGGAAGAGATTCCCACTTTACTTATTTTCTAGTCTTACCCTTTATAGTGGATAAGTGCAGAACTTGAGAATTGGTCATTTAGGAGAAGTTACTCTAGAAAACAAAATAGATTTTTATTTATTTTAAAATTAAACTTTGAAAAATTGGTTGCTTAGGCTTTATATTTAGAATGCTTATCAATAAATCCCTGAGAAATGTTATTCTTGCAACATACCATTTTGTTACATTCAAATGATGTGGTAGAAAAACAATCATCGCATTTTCTTCAGCCACTGTTGCCAATTATTCTAATGTTTCTCCTCCTTCGCCTCTAATGTTTTCCTTAGGCTGGTGATACAAGAAAATCGAGGAGAATATATTCTACTTCCAGCAGCATTTTCTAGTCTAATCACTGGATTTAGACTATCTTTTTTTAAATGTTTAAAATAAAATTATGGATTCATTGTGTATTCATTGATTCCACAATGGATCAGCTCAGTAATAACTCAAAATTTCCTAGGAGATCACAGCCAAAATCTAGGTCATTTTCTGAGGATAAATTTTAAAAATAGAGAAAGGTAAAAAAGACCGAAATCAGAACAAAACTCTGCCCCCAAACCCCAAACATCAGTCTGTGTGTGTGTGTGTGTGTGTGTGTGTGTGTGTGTGTGTGTATCTTCCTGTTGGTTCAGGGCAGGAATTGTCACCTACTCTAATTTGTGTGTTAATTTTAATGTTATGCAATGTGGATAATGTTTATTGACTGAGATTGCTCAAATTCTCACCCCCATTATGCATGAAAATATTATACAAAAATGCAAATCTTTTCTTTAGTTTTGAAGTTTGAATGAAGTGAAATTCTATCAATTTTCATCTTTATATACAGTTAAGACCTACTGATTAACACAGTAACCTAGTTGTCACTTGATGCTTCTTTGCTCTTTAAAAAAAGGCTCAAACCTCCTTTTAAAACCCAAGAAAAAGTTAAAAAGAAAAACCCTTCCCCAACACTAATCTAAATATGAATCACAACCTCATATCTCATTGTTTTCCAAAAGTGAACAAAATAAAGACAGGAAGGAAAGAAAGGAAAAGGGGAAAGAACAAAGAGACAAAGGAACAAAGGAATGAAGGGAGGGAGGAAGAAAAGCTAAATGTTTTGTCACTACAAACTTTATTAAATATATGCACAAATTTTACTAAATATATGTGGAAAGAATTGTTATTTTAACATTAACACTTCTAAATATCCTATCAAACAATCTTATTTTTTGTTTTGTGTGTGTGTCATTTTTATTAAAAAAAAATACATGCTTCTAGTTTTATAAGAAGAATAATATTGACTTATAAAGAAAAACAGTGACCCTGTTCTCTAAAACTAAATTCTTTCAACCCTTAGCCATTTCCTCTGATACTTACCACCCATTTTAATTTAATTTTCTGTGCATCTCTTCCTTAATTTTTCAGTTTTAAAACTATCCTTTGGATATGAAAGTTACTATAAAAGATATTTAATGCCCTCTACCTAACCCACTTAACCCCACCATCACATACACAGAAAACTCACAGACCTCTTCTTATCCTCCCAGTCTATTTACATAATAATTTTTTTGTTTATTTGACATTCAGTGTTTATTATTATTATTATTTAAATAATAGCCACTGTATAATACATATAATACTCTTATGATATATTTACTATTTAAATATTATTCCTACTTGAAACTAAGCCACCCAGTTTACTAAGATTAAATTTTATTGTAAAACTTTTATTTTTACTGGGAAAAATTTAATAATTATATCCCTTTTCCATTTTTTTAGTTTCCCATGTACTTATTACTAAATTATTTCCACTTTGCTACATGAAAGCCCGATGCCATCTTGACCCCTGATTTTCTATATGTGACTTGATTTTTCCCTTCTGGAGGCTTTTATGTTTTCCCTTTGTCACCAAAGTTCTGAAATTTTATGATTGCTTGTTTTAGTGTGAGTCTTTCAAAAAATCATTGTGTTGAATACTCAGTGGGTTTTTTAAAAAAATCATTGTGTTGAATACTCAGTGGGGTTTAGTAATCTAGAAACTTATGTCCTTTAGGTTAAGAAAATTTTTATTATTTTTTGATAATTTTCTTTCCTCCATTTTTCTTGTTTTCTTTTTCACTGGAACTTTCATTAGATGTATGTTGTCTCTTCTAGATTTATTCTTAACCAAAAAAAAAAACAAACAAACAACTTTCTTTCCATCTTTTCTCTCTTATCTCATAGATTATATTGTATTTAGGTTTTTGTTTTTGCTTTGTCTGGTTTTTGTTTTGGTAAATTTTTATCTACTCTGCATTCTATATTCTCTTTTGCTTGCATGTTTTCATCTCCATCTTTGATATTAAATGCTTTTCTCAAACGTTTGGTGATCTTGGTGTCCATTAAAAAATGAAGTACTAAAATCCTGATCAGAGCTCTTCATATATAAGTTCTCTTTAATGTGAGCCTTTCGCAAGGGGCCAATGGTACAAGTCCCAGTCCAAGTTCAAAGGCCAGAATACTGATGTCCAAGGGCAGGAGAAAATGGATGTCCCATCTCAAGCAAAGACAGCAAAGTAGTCCTTCCTCTGCCTTTTTGTTCTATCAGGCCCTCAAGGGATCAATGTCCATTCACAAAGATGAGAAAGATCTTTACTCAGTCCTCTGATTCAAATGTTAACCTTTGCAGAAACACCCTCACAGACACACCCAGAAAAAATGTTTTACAAGCTATGTGGGCAACCCTTAACCCAGTCAAATTGACACATAAAATTTGTCATTGCAGAATCTGAGGCTTTAAAAGACTTTAAACTATTCCTCCTACTTTCAGCCCCATCCTGCCCTAGAAGCAATCAAATCAGGCTTGCTTCTTGTTTGTTCTATTCTTCAGAACTATAACCTTCATCTCTCTCTGGTTTGTTAGTTATCACTTGTCCGTCGCATTCTATGGCTTCCAAATATTGACATCTTTGCTCTATCGCTACTCTCATTCTTTTTGTTGTTCAGTGTTTATATCTTTTTTCATTTCTTGACTATCATTTTAGTGAGTTGCTCTGGAGAAAACAAGGATGAAGAACTGTCCACTGTATTTAACCATGAGCCTCTCAGTGTTTTTCATATATTTTTTTTAATCCTTAGAGTGGTAATTTAGAATATATTATCTGTTGTGCTGGAGAAGTTCACAAAATTTCTTAATTTTAATCTTAGTTTCATTTTTTCTTCATGGGCTGCTCACAGAAACAAGCATGAGCAGGTGTAGAACCTTCTCTCATCTCTCCTCACCTCTCAGTGCCCTTTGTCTCTCCTCAGGAAGCAGAAGCCAGGTGGGCAGCTCCAGCAGCATCTTGGTCTCAGGGTACCACCCTGTGGTGGTGGCCAGGCTGGAGAGAGGCACAGGGTGGGAGCTGGCATCCACTGAGCAGCCCGAAGGCAGCTGTGTCACCTGGACCTCAGAAGCCAAAGAACCCAGGCTTTCTGTACCTGGATACAGTCCTGCTGGGCAGGCAGAGCTTCTGACCCCTGGCACTATATATGTTCTCAGACAATCTTGTTCTGGAATGTTCTTTAGTGGTACTGCCATGTTGTTTGAATAATCGCTTCTGTTTTCTCATCTCTGATGACCCTACCCCCCAAATCCTATTTCATTTCATGTAGAGGGAATTTAGTTAGCTATATCATATATTGTCTTTTATTTCTCACTGATTCATAGAGACACACTGTACATAATTTATATTTAATCTAAATTGCTGTTGATTTTAAATGCATTATTATAAAATTCCCTAATAAGAAGAAAGGTCAGCAATTATAACTTTAAGGCACCTTAAATTGTAAAACATCTATTGATTTTAAAACAGGAAAAAACAGGAAAAGAAAGAAAAAAGAAAGAAAAGAAATGAAGACAGCATAAGAGACTTCTAGGACAACATTAAACTCAACAACATTTGCATTATAGGGGTCCCAGAAGGAGAAGAGAGAGAGAAAGGACCTGAGAAAATGTTTGAACAGATTATAGTTGAAAACTTCCCTAACATGGGAAAAGAAATAGCCATCCAAGTCTAGGAAGTACAGAGAGTCCAATACAGCATAAAATCAAAGAGAAACATGCTGAGACACATAGTAATCAAACTGACAAAAATTAAACACAAAGAAAAATTATTGAAAGCAGCAAGGGAAAAATGACAAATAACATACAAGGGAACTCCCATAAGGTTAACAGCTGATTTCTCAGCAGAAACTCTACAAGCCAGAAGGGAGTGGCATGATATACTTAAAGTGATGAAAGGGAAGAACCTACAACCAAGATTACTCTACCCGGCAAGGATCTCATTTAGATTCGATGGAGAAATCTAAAGCTTTACAGACAAGCAAAAGCTAAGAGAATTCAGCACCACCAAACCAGCTCTACAACAAATGCTAAAGGAACTTCTCTAAGTGGGAAACACCAGAGAAGAAAAGGACCTACAAAAACAAACCCAAAACAATTAAGAAAATGGTCATAGGAACATACGTATCAAAAATTACCTTAAACGTGAATGGATTAAATGCTCCAACCAAAAGACACAGGCTTGCTGAATGGATACAAAAACAAGACCCATATATATGCTGTCTATAAGAGACCCACTTCAGACCTAAGGACACATACAGACTGAAAGTGAGGGGATGGAAAAAGATATTCCATGCAAATGGAAATCAAAAGAAAGCTGGAGTAGCTATACTCATATCAGATAAAATAGACTTTAAAGTAAAGAATATTACAAGAGACAAGGAAGGACACTACATAATGATCAAGAAATCAATCCAAGAAGAAGATATAACAATTATACATATATATGCACCCAACGTAGGAGCACCTCAATACATAAGGCAACTGCTAACAGCTATAAAAGAGGATATCAACAGTAACATAATAATAGTGGGGGACTTTAACACCTCACTTACAGCAATGGACAGATCATCCAAACAGAAAATTAATAAGGAAACACAAGCATTAAATGACACAATAGACCAGATAGATTTAATTGATATTTATAGGACATTCCATCCAAAAACAGCAGATTACACTTTCTTCTCAAGTGAGCACGGAACATTCTCAGGATAGATCACATCTTGGGTCACAAATCAAGCCTCAGTAAATTTAAGAAAATTGAAATCATATCAAGCATCTTTTCTGACCACAACGCTATGAGATTAGAAATCAATTACAAGGAAAAAAATGTAAAAAACACAAACACATGGAAGCTAAACAATACCTTACTAAATAACCAAGAGGTCACTGAAGAAATCAACCAGGAAATACAAATATACCTAGAGACAAATGACAATGAAAACACGATGATCCACAACCTATGGGATGCACCAAAAGCAGTTCTGAGAGGGAAGTTTATAGCTATACAAGCCTACCTCAAGAAACAAGAAAAATCTCAAATAAACATCCTAACCTTAAACCTAAAGGAACTACAGAAAGAAGAAAAAACAAAACCCAAAGTTAGCAGAAGGAAAGAAATCATAAAGATCAGAGCAGAAATAAATGAAAGAGAAACAAAGAAAACAATAACAAAGATCAATAAAACTAAAAGCTGGTTCTTTCAGAAGATAAACAAAATTGATAAACCATTAACCAGACTCATCAAGAAAATGAGGGAGAGGACTCAAATCAATAAAATTAGAAATGAAGAAGGAGAAGTTAAAAGAGACACCCCAGAAATACAAAGCATCCTAAGAGACTACTACAAGCAAGTCTATGCCAATAAATTGGACAAACTGGAAGAAATGGACAAATTCTTAGAAAGGTATAACCTTCCAAGACTGAACAACAAAGAAATAGAAAATATGAATGGATCAATCACAAGTAATGAAATTGAAACCGTGATTAAAAATCTTCCAACAAAAAAAAGTCCAAGACCAGATGGTTTCAGAGGTGAATTCTATCAAACATTTAGAGAAGAGCTAACACCCATCCTTCTCAAGCTCTTCCAAAAACTTGCAGAGGAAGGAAAACTCCCATACTCATTCTATGAGGCCACCATCACCCTGATAACCAAACCAGACAAAGATACTATATAAAGAGAAAATTACAGACCAATATCACTCATGAATATAGATGCAATAATCCTCAACAAAATACTAGCAAATAGAATCCAACAGCACATTAAAAGGATCATACACCATGATCAAGTGGAATTTATCTCAGAGATGCAAGGATTCTTCAATATATGCAAATCAATCAATGTGATACACCATATTAACAAATTGAAGAATAAAAACCGTATGATCATCTCAATAGATGCAGAAAAAGCTTTTGACAAAATTCAATACCCATTTAAGATAAAAACTCTACAGAAAGTGGGTATAGAGGGAACCTACTTCAACATAATAAAGGCCATATACGACAAACCCACAGCAAACATCATTCTCAAAGGTGAAAAACTGAAAGCATTTCCTCTAAGATCAGAAACAAGACAAGGATGTTCACTCTCACCACTATTATTCAACATAGTTTTGGAAGTCCTAGCCATGGCAATCAGAGAAGAAGAAGAAATAAAAGGATTAAAAATTGGAAAAGAAGTAAAACTGTCATTGTTTGCAGATGACATGATACTATACATAGAGAATCCTAAAGATGCCACCAGAAAACTACTAGAGATAATCAATGGATTTGGTAAAGTTGCAGGATACAAAATTAATGCACAGACATCTCTTGCATTCCTATACACTAATGATGAAAAATCTGAAAGTGAAATTAAGGAAACACTCCGATATACAATTGCAAGAAAAAGAATAAAATACCTAGGAATAAACCTACCTAGGGAGACAAAACACCTGTATGCAGAAAACTATAAGACACTGATGAAAGAAATTAAAGAGGATACTAACAGATGGAGAGATATACCATGTTCTTGGATTGAAAGAATCAATATTGTGAAAATGACTCTACTACCCAAAGCAATCTACAGATTCAATGCAATCCCTACTTAATTACCAATGGCATTTTTTACAGAACTAGAACAAAAAATCTTAAGATTTGTATGAAGATACAAAAGACCCCAAAGAGCCAAAGCAGTCTCAGTCTTGAGGAAAAAAAATAGAGCTGGAGAAATCAGACTCCCTGAGTTCAGACTATACTACAAAGCTATTAGGACAATATGATACTGGCACAAAAAGAGAAATATAGATCAATGGAACAGGATAGAAAGCCCAGAGATAAACCCACGCACCTATGGTCAATTAATCTATGACAAAGGAGGCAAGGATATACAATGGAGAAAGGACAATCTCTTCAATAAGTGGTGCTGAAAAAACTGGACAGCTACATGTAAAAGAGTGAAATTAGAACACTCCCTAACACCATACACAAAAATAAACTCCAAATGGTTTAGAGACCTAAATGTAAGACCGGACACTATAAAACTCTTAGAGGAAAACATAGGAAGAACACTCTCTGACATAAATCACAGCAAGATCTTTTTTGATCCACCTCCTAGAGTAATGGAAATAAAAACAAAAATAAACAAATGGGACCCAATGAAACTTAAAAGCTTCTGCAAAGCAAAGGAAACTACAAACAAGATGAAAAGACAACCCTCAGAATGGGAGAAAATATTTGCAAAAGAATCAATGGACAAAGGATTAATCTCCAAAGTGTATAAACAGCTCATGCAGCTCAATAGCAAAAAAACAAACAACCCAATCCAAAAATGGGCAGAAGACCTAAATAGACATTTCTCCAAAGAAGACATACAGATAGCCAAAACAAGCACATGAAAAGCTGCTCAACATCACTAATTATTACAGAAATGCAAATCAAAACTACAATGTGGTATCACCTCACACCAGTTAGAATGGGCACCATCAGAAAATCTACAAACAACAGATGCTGGAGAGGGTGTGGAGAAAAGGGAACCCTCTTGCACTGTTGGTGGGAATGTAAATTCATGCAGCCACTATGGAGAACAGCATGGAGCTTCCTTTAAAAACTAAAAATAGAATTACCATATGACCCAGCAATCCAGCTACTGGGCATATACCCAGAGAAAACCATAATTCAAAAAGACGCATGCACCCCAATGTTCATTGCAGCACTATTTACAATAGCCAAGTCATGGAAGCAACCTAAATGCCCATCAACAGACAAATGGATAAAGAAGATGTGGTACATATATACAATGGAATATTACTCAGCCATAAAAAGGGATGAAATTCGGTCATTTGTAGAGACGTGGATGCATCTAGAGACTGTCATACAGAGTGAAGTAAGTCAGAAAGATAAAAACAAATATCGTATATTAATGCATATATGTGGAACCTAGAAAATGGTCCAAATGAACCGGTTTGCCTGGCAGAAATTGAGACACAGAAGTAGAGAAAAAACGTATGGACACCAAGGGGGGAGAGTGGCAGGGGATGGGCGTGATGGTGTGATGAATTGGGAGATTGGGATTGACATGTATACACTAATGTGTATAAAATGGATGACTAATAAGAACCTGCTGTATAAAAAACTAAATAAAATAAAATCAAAAACATTTTAAAAAAATAAAGAAGGTCAAATTCAAGTTTTCTTGCACTGCTTAAGTGGCACTGCTCTCAGAAAATGTTATGAGAAAATTTCATATTAGGGTTACACGATCTTGTCATTTAGAAATAGATAATTAAAATTTTCTGCTCTTGTTCTTCTGTTCTCACCTACTCATAGACATCTTTGTGCTGGATATATACTCATATTATGAACTACCCCAGAGTATTTATTTAAATGATATTTCATTATGAAGTTAACACGAATTCCTTAGTGACTAAGATTTGATACCTGTTGTAAATAAATGACTCACATAAACAATGGATAATCAGGGTGTTACTTCAAATAAATCATTTAAAATGACATGTGGCCTGGGAAAAATTTTTGTAATGTGTTATTAATATTAGATTATGCAATATAGTTTGTGTAAACTGTAGTGTTTAAGTCATATTTGATGTCTCTTATCTTTTATTCATTTTCTTAATGTCTTTATTGGAGTATAAATGCTTTACAATGTTGTGATAGTTTCTGCTATACAACAACGTGAATCAGCTATATGTATACATATATCCCATTCTTATATTTTATATACTTTGGAAAGGTTTTCTAAGAAAATAACTTGCAGTGTCCATCACAACAGATTCTGAAGATAAAATATTCATAAAATATCTTTTTAATCCCCAAAGAGAAGTCACTTGAAGGGGCAGTGGCCGGGTGAGCAGTGGCCTCTTGCATGAGTATTGGAAAATGACTCCCATTGAGACAGTATGAAGAAGCTGGTAAGTCCTTTAGACACACACACACACACACACACACATACAAGTACAAACTTGATAAAATTGTCAAAAAACATCCTTTCAGACTTTGAAAATTGCCAAAGGCAGACAACAAATTTAAAAGAGTATATTCTTGGAAAACTATTAGAGCTTTGGTTAAGAACAGCACTCTGCTGCCAACTTGCCTGAGGTTCCTCCCATCAACACCTTCAGTTCAGTTGGCAAAAATAGTCGCATTAAAAAAGTGGAGATTGCAGGGCAGGGAGAGGAAGGAAGAATGACACCAGAAACTTTCCTTCCAGGAGTAAAACTGATTTGTCTTGGGGCACAAACCCCTGTGGTATTGTCAACAAAAGTTGACAAATTTGGTAGAAACTGAGAATGGGAAAAACCACAGCTTTGCTAGCCTAAGATAGGAGTCCCAGTTGGGATAAGCAGAAGACCAAGCAAAAAATTAGCAAGATCCTGCAAATGAGGGCCACAGAAGGGATTAAAGTGAGCACAAAATGCACAAGTCATTGACCACTATTCTATGTGACCACTAGTAAGCCAGGCAAAAAAGAAAAGAAGAAGAAGGAGAGGAAGAGGAGGAAGAGGAGAGTGAGGAGGAGGAGGAGAAGAAGAAGGAAGAGAAGGAAAAAAGAAGAAAAAAAAACTGAGGAGACATCAGTAACTATACACTTTGGGGAGAAAGATTTTGCAGTTCTAGTCTAAGTAAGTTACTTAAAAATAAGAAAAATAATACACAATACAAATATATTATCTGTATTATATTATCTAAATTTTCCAGTTTTCAATTAAAAATTACAAGACATGCAAGGAAATGGGAAAATGTGGCCTATGCTTAAGAATAAATGTTGTCAATAGAAACTGACTCAACATAGACACAGATGTTGGATTAGCAGTCAAAGATTTCAAAGAAGCTACTATAAATATGTTCAAAGAATTAAAGCAAGTTGTAATGATGATAAGTCAAAAAATGGGGAATTTCAACAGAGAAACAAACTACAAAAGAAAAGCAAATAGAAATGCTAGAGTTGAAAAGAACAAAGACAAAAGTAAAAAATTCACTAGATTGACTCAGTAATAGACATGATACTGCAAAAGAAAAATCAGTGTACTTACAGTTTGATCGATAGTGATAAAAGAAATTTTCACATTTTGAGGTATGGGAAACTCATTCTGGCTTACACATGAGTTAACTTGAATTTTATTTTAACTAAAACACCCTGTTTGTGGCCAAACATACATTATACATCTGCTTTAATTATTAAAGAAAAGTGGGTGTTGATCAGAAGTAAAGAATGTCCATGTTAAAAATAAAGATTAAATGTCTCCCTTCCTGGGACACCAATGCCGGTACTTCTTCAATGATAAGAATCCCTTCCCAGGTGCCAAGGCCATACTGACTTGCTGTGTATGTGCTGATTTTTGTTGTTGCTGTTGTTTTGTTTTGTTTTGAAACCTTAAACATTGTATCCTTAACTTGTTTGATGTTCTTTGTTCTGACAAGATATAAAACTGTGCTGAAAACCACGTTTCTCCAGAGCAGCTCCTCAGAGTTATCTGAGAGTTGTCTTCCGGGTTTCAGTCCTCAGTTTGGCTCAAATAAAACTTTTCTATTCCTATTATAGATTTTTTTATTGATAATTTTTGAGGACAATAGAAAATAGTCCATAAAGCAGAGAGAAAAAAATATTGAAGTAAAAAAACAAAGCCTCTGTGACCTGTGAAACAATCTCAAGCACTATGTATATAATAACATAGTTGTAATGTTAATAGAAGGTAATAGAAGGATAGGAGAAAGGAATTGAAGAAACTACTTGAATAAATAATTGGTAAAAGCTTTCTAAATATGATTTTACAGGCATATTGTTCCAAATAATTTATGTAGAATTACCAACCCTTAAGGAGGCAGATCATAACTCTTCATGCCCTAAGTGTAGGCTACATGTAATGATTTTCCTTCAAAGAATACAGTATGGAAAGAGAGGGGGGAAAATAACTTTAGAGTGGTGAAACTTTACAAACACTATCTAAATCCAGGTGATCAAGTTTAACATCAACAATGATAAATCATATTGATCGTTTACACCCTTAATGTGATGTGATGAGAATGGTAATCTATCTCTGTTATCTTTCTCCCCAAGACACATTACCCCAGTCCAATAGTGGGAAAAACATCAGACAAATCTCAATTGAGGGACATTTTACAAAATATCTGATCAATAACCCTTGAAAATGTCAATGTCATCAAAAACAAGAAAAGCCTAAAAAACCACCAAAACGAAGAGGTCTTAAGGAGACATGACTAATCAATGTAATGTGGTATCCTGGATGGGATCTTGGGATAACCAAAGGACATTAGAGAAAAACTGTGGCAATTTAAAAAAAATTTGGACTTTAGTTAATAATAATGTGTCAATATTGGTTCATTAATTGTGACAAATATACCATACTTATGTGAGATGTTAATAATAAGAGAAACAGTATGGTCTATTTGAGAACTCTCTATACTATTATACATCCCAATAATTCTTTCAAACTAAAACTGGTCTAAAATTAAAAATTCATTTTAAAATGGGGGAAAAATTGATTTACAGATCCAAGCTTCTCAAAACTTTCAGGTAGAACAAAGGCACAGTGATCCACGTCATGACAATCATATTCAAACTGCTGAATGACAGAGGTAAAATTTTGATAGCAGCGAAAGAAAAACTGAAAATTACATACGGGGAAACAAGAAATAATAACTGTTAAAGATTTGATATCAAGACAAACTGTATCTTTAGAAATAATCTTAAATTTAGATTATAGTAGTAAAATAAGTTAAAAAAATAGTCGTATTATTTGTGTCAAAAAAACCATATATTCCTCGTGAGTCTTAGCCCACGAAAGTTTTGGAAGTTAAAGATTCTCTCAATATAAGACTCTCACACCTTGGGTTTATAATGTTTTTTTTCTTCACAGATTTTTCTCCTCTTCACATATGTCTTCAGCTAGTTTGACACAGAGAATGAATGTACTTAAAGACAAATAATCATTCTTTTACAATATTACTACACTATATTTCCCCAGTTCAATAATATTTTGCAGATTTTTTATTCAGACAATTGTAGATAAAGGCAAAGAAAAAGCAGAAATCAGTTAACCCTGCTTGAATTGTGCAGATAATGGAGAATCATTAGTGTTTTTAGAGAAGAAAATGATAAGATAAAAGATGTACTGTGAGGAGATTAATCTAGCAGTCTGTGTGTATGGGATAAATTAATGTTTGAGGGAATGAGAATCAGTTAGTAGAGATATGTTAAGAAGTAATTTTGTGACAATACGAGAATGACCTGAATTGAATTAGAAAGAATAATAGGTGCTTTATGGAATGCAAAAAATGAAGTAGAGAATGCTTAGACCAAAGTAAAAGAGAGAATGAGTCATAGGAAAAATGGGAAACTGTGAACAGATATCACTATGCAAAATTCCCTATGATCTGATCCCAAATAACTTCTCCTGCCTGATCCTTTTCCTTCTTTACTTAAATCCAGTGCTCCTGCCACAGAATTATGTGCTGTTTTCTAATTATGCCATGAACTTGTCATCTCTGAGGACATTTACTCGAGACATTCCCTACGATTTGGCATGCACAGAACTTCTACACTCAACTGGATCATTCATTATTTGAGTAATATTAAATAGATATTTATTAAGTTACTACTTGAAGACAAGGTACTATGTTTTGTGGCCAGAAGCTTAGGGAAGTCAACTAGCAAACAAAGGATTCTAGTAGAGCACAGCCAGTGATATTATAAAGGTGTGTAAAAGCATAGTGCAAAAGCACCAGTGCTGGTAGGTGGGCAAGAACCAGTGAACTGGAGATAAAGAAAAAGGACAGAGAGACCTTGTTTCAATGAACACAAGTTTGATCTTATCCTTCAAGATCCTTTTTTGTAAATTTGACTAATAACAAAAATCACCAAGGCTGCTGAAGAAGGGTAAATCTGTCATGGAGACTTTTAATGAGACTTTGAAGAATTTTAAACAAGGAAAACTACATAGTCAAGTTTAGATGTTGGAAAATGATTTTGGCAGATACATGTAGGAAGAATTGAGGGATGTTGACTTTGGAAGCAGAAGGTTAGTTGGGAGAAGAAATTTAGGCATCTAGAGTTGTAAGATTGGAGATAAAGGGGAAGATATTTGTAATATGTATTTATTTAGAGGTGGTATGAATGACACCTGCTCAATGAGACTTTCATTGATAATCTTTAGGTAGAGGGAATCTCCCTCTTGAATCATTGCATCCTGCTCATGCAGCTTAAAACATATTGCTATGAATGATCAAATATATTCATTTACATTTTGCATCACTGCCATCTTCCCCTCCCACACACACGTAGGTGTGTCTCTGTGTATGTGCACAAATGCACATGCATGTATTAGTTTATCATTTTTTGTGGATGTAAGATCAAATTTATCCAGAAATTAAATGTTGTATTGAATTGCTGCTCAACTTTACTGAATATTTGAATTAACTAAACCAACATGATTATAAGGGTAGCTCTTAAAAGAAAACTTTGATGGAGAATAGGTCTGTGTAACAGGCTAGAATTCAGCTTCACAGTTCTGGCTGAGTCACTATTCTTTTTTAAACATTTTACCCTTTTTTCCCAAGCGTAAAATGGGAGTAATAATGGTTACCTGTCTCAAAGGGGTGTTGTGAAGACTAGCTAGTTGACAAGTTTGAAACTATTTCGAAGATGGAATGTACTATAAATGCTCCAAGGAAAGTTTTTAAAAGCACAATGGAATAAAACCCTTGAACCATAGCATTAGGAAAGTTAGTATGTCTTTTAGGCTGGCAATCTTCAACCGATAAAGAATTCTATGGGAAATTAACTCCACAACATTCTTTATTTTTTTGCCTCTTTTCTACTTTCTTCTTCTGTAACTAATATTTGCCTAGAGACTCAGTTCAACGGGAAAGTTCCAGTTATGCTATATTTTGAAATAGATGTTACTCATAAAGAAAGAAATGCAATGACGATTATAATATGATCATTAATCACATCAGAAAATTTAGTCTCTTCCATGTAGCACTATATTCAGAATTTATCAGAACTATTTTAAAATTCACTTTATCATTGGAAATACAAGGGCGTAGTTGTAGTTGTCTAGAGGTAAAAGTTTACTTTGTGTAGAAATACTCTTTAATAATTTCCCTAAAACATACATATCAGAACAAGGTCAGAAGCTTATTTTTCAAAACAATTGCTTGTTGTTTTCTTTCAAATGTCAAATGAAATATTCAAAACTCTGAAAAAGAAATTATTTCCTCTAGTCATTCTGATTGAGAATATTTACACATCTTACACATTTACATACCCTATTTTAAAAACAGAAATCTATACGCATATGCACAAAACAGAACTGCATTTTGGGCAAAGTTTGTGAGAAGGAAATGTTCATAAATAGAACATAATGACCAACTTCACATGTGCTTTATCAAAGCTGAGACACATCCTCACTATTCTATGTTCAGCAATTTAGGATATAAGCCCATGAATCTGACTTTTCAATCTTTACCAAAAACAAGCAAGCAAAAACTGAGATCAGAAAAAAAATCAAATTTCTTCGTAGAAATAAGCATTCTACATCTTTAATTCACTAGTTCTTGCCACAAAGAGCATGACAGACTTTGACTGTTAGGTTTTCAACCTGGATGGTAAAGTCAAAGGGGCGTATTTATTTCTTAACTATATTATAGTACATGATTAAAATAGCAGAGCAGAAAATCCCAAAATCTAAAATATATTTACTTATTTTTAACAAGTAAACTTATTTACATTAAGATGTTTTCGCCTTAAATCTGTATTAATAGTGTTCATTGAAAGTGTCTTCTGTTTTTAATGATCAGTGAGATGTTCATTAGATACTCAGTAAGCTTTTATCACCCGCTTTTCAAAAGTTCGCTTTACGCCGCTTTGCTTTTACCAAAGCCCCACGTTAGTACCTGTTTACGTTAACCAAAAGAAATCTGAAGAGGATTTTTGCCTTTATGAAAAAGGACAATAAGAGAAATAATGTTCAGCCTTTCTTTTTTTTTTTTTCTTTTTTCTTTTTTGCAGTGAGCCTTTACAGAGGCAGTGCAAACTCCTAGCAGCAGTGAGATTTACACCACCACGCTCCTTCCCCAGCGTCTATACTCAGTATCTCAGCATAAAGCCGCAATAGCTTGGAACTGTGTCTGTGAGCATCTGTGTTCTATGCTGATTTATTTTGTGCATTCATTATCAAGATGTGTCCTAAGGTAATTGCTTCTTCGATTTATGCCAATTTGGTTATGAAAGGTTTCATAGGAGTGCTCTACTTTCGAAAAGCGGGGGGAAACCTGTACCTAGAGATTAGGTAGGCACCAAGGTGAGTACAGTCGAATGATGTGACCGTATCCCTGGCAGCCAGTAATTTAGTTAAGAGTAGACTAATAACAGATGGGGATATATCAACAAATAAGTAATAAACTGTGTTGGTGACTCTAGCACAAGTATGTGATGTAGAGAAACTAGAAATGAGCTTTGCTAAGAAAATAGGCTTTAGAACAATTGCAATAGTTTGATGGGCTGAAGAAAGAATAGTGGGAATTTCAAGTAATGATTAAGAGCAAGTTGTCTTCCTTGGTTAAATTTATTCCTAAATTTATTATTCCTGTTGATGCAATTGTTAATGGGTTTTCTTAATTTCTTTTTCTGACAGTTCATGTAGTGTACAGAAATGCAAATAATTGTGTATATTGCTTTTGAATCTTCCACTTTTACTGAATTTGTTAATTTTAACAACTTTTTCGTGAGTCTGGAAGAAAATATTTGCAAATAATATATCTGATAAGGGGTTAATATCTCAAAATATATAAAGAAATCACACAACTCAATAGCAAAAACAAACAATCCAACTAAAAAATAGAGGAACTGAATAGACATTTTTCCAAAGAAGATATGCAAATGGCCAACTCGTACATGAAAAGGTGCTCAACATCACTAATCATGAGAGAAATGCAAGCTAAACTATTTTCACTATATATATTTCAAATCATCATGATGTACTATTAAATGTCATAATTTTGTCAATTATATCTCAATAAAGCTGAAAAAAGAGCAAATTGAAAGTCAGAGAACTAAAAAAATCTACATTTTAAGAGTGGAAAGCAGTCAGGATACACAAATAATCAAATGGAATAGCTATAGTAGACTTGAGTTAGACAGACAATGAGTAAGTTCTAGAGAATTAGATAAATTGAATGCAAGGCTGTTGAGCATTTCTGTTTTAACCAGCACTGTATTTCCAGCCCCTAGAATGTTTTCACCCTATAGTAGGAGTCGAATAAATATTTGTTGACTCAATAAACAAATGAAACATTGATTTGTAACTTGAAGTGGTAAGCAGTATGGATCAATTGTAGCTCCTTGAGCGGCAGAGTGGCAAGATGAAGTATGTTTAGAAAGCTTATTTTGGCAGTGGTTATGTGAGATGACACTCGCGGAATAATTACATGGCACTGTTGATGGAACCATTTCTATTGCAGGTTGTTGCTTAACTCAGCCATCTTTTGAACATCTCATCATCTAGGCTTTCAAATGCAGAAAAATCCAACATTACAAATACTATCAATTGAATCAATCTGACATTTATGCCTTATGATATCTTGCTGAGCTATCACAGCATTTGCATTATACATAAGCAGTGAACCAAGAAGGAAAGGCTTTGTATCCACTACATTTGGCAGCAAAGCTATAAAAAACAAATCCACTCTACATTTATATTAAAGTTGACATCAGTGTGCCTGTGCCTGCAGAAAATGGAGGGCCAAAGAAGAAAATGTGTTGGGTCTTGAATTTGTCTTAAAACAAAGTGAACAAAATTAAAACTAAGACAAAAGGATAAAAAGAATAAACCATAAATATTCTGCCCTTTCATTATAAATATGTTTGTCAACATACAGCCTAATTTTGAAAGCATCAAGAAGCAAGAGGCTTAACTTTCAAATAGTTGTCCTGATAATTTTTTAAAAGATAACAAATAACTAATTACTTGTTATTCTTCAGTTTCATCTCATTTTCCTTGCACTAAATAGGTTCAGAGTTATGATAATCTAGATGTCCTTATTTTATTATCATCATTATTAGTAAAAATTGTGAATCCTATTATTATATTAGTTATATTTTTGTTACTGGGATAACAAAAATTTTCACTAACATCTGTATAAAGCTCTATTTTCACAGACATGATTTCAATTAGCCTCAGTAAGCAAGGTGTTTGAATGGGGCACATGTTGTTATCTTTATTTTATACAAGGGTAATCTACTAATCAGAAGTACTAGGTAATTCCATGTCACCCAATCATTAAAGAACTAGAGTATTTTAAGTCCTCATTTATTTTACTTCACCACATGGCATTTTTTCCTACTACTTTGTTTTCAGTAGGGACCTCTTTTCCTCCTTTAATTTCTGGCCAAAGTTAAAATTTATCACTGACATACTGAACTTGTCCAAATTCATTATTGACCTAATTGAGAATAAAACATTTTGTCTCAGCTTAAATGGGTGAAATTCTACTTTATATTCAACATGGGAATAGAAGAGCTGTATTAGATAGGTTAATTATTACCCTGCGTAAACATGTACACTATAATACAGCCTTAAAATTTTCCTCACTCTTCTGATAAAAGGGAATTTAGAAGCAAAGAAGATCAAAGGGGCAATTTGCAAATTTTTTCTGAAGCCATATTTTAACCTGTGTGTATCGCTAAACCTTGGCATAAATAGTTCTCTATGCTTTCCTAACTAGTAACAAATTCAGATAATTAACATTGTGCTACTCTATAGAGAAGTTCTTATCTTCACTCTTCATCTATTTGACTAATCAATATTGGTACCAAATATTAGCTCCTAATACAAGGATTTCAAAAGATATTGTCTGCTATACAACTGAAATCGTCACTCTAAAGTATTAGAGTTTAATTACTACACAAATGGTAAAAAATGGCAAAAAAAATAGCTTCTATACAAATAATAAGCTCCCCTTCCCTCATATAACAGAAATAACATAAAGATCTTGAATGAAACTATTAAACTATCATAAACAGAGTCATGTCAGAGACAGGAGAAAATCATTCTAAAGGTATAAAATTACTCTAGTAAGAATTGACTAAAACCTCATTAAAGTAATTAACATAATTGATTTTAAAAGGTGTGTTTTTTTTAACAAGTACTCTGTTGGCTCTGGAAACATCAGAAAAGCATATATTTTGCACATGCTCATTCAAGCACCAAGATACTTGAATGGCTTTAATAAGCAGAAAAATCCATATTTGGGCTATGAATGAATCAGTTTGTCTCAGTAGAATGATGTTTTTACACATCCTGATCACAGTGACTTTTTTTTCTGATTTTGTGCTTATCAAACACAGTTTTTATTGTAATTTGACTTTCTAGCATATGTACACATAGCATCTTAGTCATATTTGGGCCTTTAGTGTAGCTTGCTTAAGGAGAGGAAATGTACTGATCCACCTTTGAGTTCAGGCAATAAACATCTGTCTCTGGGGGCTTGGTTAATGTGAGCCTGCTCTTGTGAAACAAATCTATTCTTAGTGTGTTGATACATCCAGTCCTTGTGCTTGCCAAGGCTAAAGAACTGACTGGAGGCAGCTGCAGTGAACACTCAAAAATAATGAGGACAGATGAGGCAGCCTGAAGAGAGCCAACGCCTTTCCGCAACCCGCGTGCCCAAGGCAACTTTTATCCCAACTTCAATATTTAGCATTCTGTGTATCCAGAATCATGATGGTACTTCCTGAGAATTCAGAGTTAGAAAACTTGGGCTTTTTCCAAGGTACTTAAAATCTCATTTATGGAATAATTTTATTCTTGTTCTAAGAAAGGCAATGACTGAGAATTCTAAATATGAAAGACAACATTGTGTTAAGATTCGAATGCCAATTCCTTTATTTTACATCCACAGGTAGGAAAAAAGCTTTTCTCATTCTGTTTCCATACAGTGACCAGAGTGATCATCTTAAATCTTATCTGGTAAACTTTCTGTTAAAAATCTTTTGAAATGGCCCATTATTGAACTTAGAAAAAAATGTATTATCTTTAACATGAACTTGCACCTATCTTGTGCCTAACTATCCATGCCCATCTCCCACCACTCTCCCCCTTTCTAACCACCCTCCAATTTCAATAACCTTCTTCCTGTCTTAAGTCAGGTTCCCTGGAAACAGACTGAGAAAGGAACATGTGCTCAGGAGGTTTATTGTGGAGCTCTACTGGAGCTGAAAGAAAGTGAAGGAAGAAGTAGTTTAGGCAAAAGTAGTCGAACAGGGATGCAGTTAAATCAAAGCCTCAGCTGGTCCCATAGGGAGCTCTAGAGCTTGAATGGCCTTTCAGTGTTATCCCAAATTGAGACAGTGGGCCTAGACATGTGCCTCCATCCTAAAGGGGGAATATAGATAGTGCCTCACAGCATCTACTATGTCTGGATTCTCTGAACAAATTAACATCTCTCCCAACTCAGGGGCTTGTCTCATGTTTTTCTGTTCCTTTTTCTAGAATGTTCCCCTCCTCCACCCTCCTACCATCATTGCCTGGAAGTTTTGGTTCATTTTTCAGGTCACTAGGGAAATTATAAATTCCTCAGAAAGCTTTTCTCTGATCCCTGAGTCTACATTACATATTCCTTTTAAACTCTTTCATAGCAGCCTGTACTTTTTTATATGACATTAACAAAATGTGTAATTATATTTTTCTTGTGTAGTATTTGTGTTTAGTATTGCTCTTCTCCATTTGTATTATATTGTAATCTTGAAGAGTACAGCTTTTGTCACATCTAGATAGTTAGCACACAGCCCCAGTGACTTAAACATCACAGATGCTTAACAAATATCTTTAAATAAATTAATGAGTCATGGTTCTTTTTTCCCTTAGGCTCCAGTAATTGAGGACATTTCCCACTCACTATAATGATTTAAATTTAACTCTGTTGATTTTTCTTATGAATTGTATGCTGTTTGTATTAGAATTGTCTCTGATATTCTAACACAGATGTTCTCAAATTCGGCTGGCACTAGAGTCACCTGCAGGGCTTGTTAGAGTTCAGAGTGTTTCGTCCCACCCACAACGTTCTGCTCCGGTCCATCTAGGTTAGGGCGCTGTATTTACATTGATGTCGATGTTGCTGTTCCAGGGCTGGCACTGTGAAAACACTGTCCTAGGGAACCTTTCAGATGAACACAGTGTTGCTAACAATAATTTGGGCTATATTCTTATCCTTATGAAGCTATTCTGTAGGATAGGACACGGGCAATGATATGCCAAACTCAGTTTGAACATTTCTGACGAAGGCATATGTAGTGATGTGTAAAATTGCATTCATCAGACTATCAGAATTTAAAGCAGGAAGAATTATCAAAGTAAATGGAGAAAACACTATCCATTTTGTTCTGTAGAAAACAAGAGAAAGGCAAGGGAGATGGAATCACTGACATGACCATTTTTTCTTGGATGTCCACCACAGCCAACTGATGGTGATGTAAATTCCAAGAGCAGCTTTTGGTAAGGAGATAGTGAACAGATAGAAGGGAACAGAGGGAGCCATAGCATAGATGGGGGGCCTTTTTGACAAAAGGGAGTGGGAAGCAGTTTTATTAATCACCATAGATAAAGACAACTGTATCTAGACAGAACTCAGGAAAGTTTTTGTGTACTGCGCTGAATCAGATCTCAGTTTCCATTGCCTTTATTTGTACGTATACGAATAACCCAATAAAATAGATATAGGTATTATACACACACACACACACACACACACACACAATGGAATGTTATTCAGCTTAAAAAAGAAGGATATCCTTTTATCTCCATAAACATGGATGAAGCTGGAGGTTATTGTGCTGGAGAAAAACAAATACTGCATGCGATCACTTATATGTGGAATCTAAAAACACACATCAAAAACTTGAATTCATAGAAACAGAGAGTAGAAAAGTGATTGCCAGGGGCTGGTGAGTGGAAGAAATAGGGAGAGGTTGGTAAAAGGCTACAGACTTTCAGCTATATGATGAATAATGTCTGAAGCTATAATGTATAAGATGGTGACTGTAGTTGATAATAAAATAATTGAAATATAAGTGAAATTTGCTGAGAGAGTAGAACTTAAATATTCTCACTTAAATAAATAAATAAATAAATAGATAGATAAATGATCTGATGAATATGTTAATTAACCCGAAGGAGGAATCCTTCCACAATATATATGTACATCAAAACATCACATTGTACACTTTTAATGTCTTAATTTAGAATGAGGAATAGGAGCACATGGTTGTGGAGCCTGAGGAAGTCCCATGAGCTGCCATTTGCCAGCTGGAGGTCGATGGTGTAATTCATTGTCGGTCTGAACTCCTGAGAAACAGAGGAGTGGCTGGTGTAAATCCCGGTCTGAGGGCCAGAGAAGGTGATATGAGATGTCTCCATTCAAGCAGTGAGGCAGGGGAAAAAGGAGCAAATTCCTTCTTCCTCCATCATTTGTTTTATTTAGGCCCTCAAAGGATTGGATGAGGCCCTTCCTCAGTGAGGAAGGCGATCTACTTTAGTGAGTCCACGGATTCAAATGCTGATCTTATCTGGAAACACCCTCACAGGTAAACTCAGAAATAATGTTTAATCTGGGCACCGCATAGCCTGTCAAGTTGACACATAAAATTAACCACCACAGCTATTTAGCAGTAAAAATTATTTAATGAATATAGAAAGAGCTTATCTTTACCTGATATGCATATCTTCATTTGGATATTCAGAAATACAAGCTAAATCTAAGTAATTTCTCGCCTTGTAAATTTTTGCAAGCCTCAGTTAATTCTGAACATTAGTCTTCCAGACACTATCCTTATACAAATTTATCATTTTATATTAGCTTGAGCATTGGCAATGTGCCTCATTCTGGAGTTTTCTTATCAAAATCTGAATTCATCAAAGAGTACCCTGCTTGCCACATTTGACTCTGAGGTTTTTAAAATCTTTTTCATCCTGACAGTTTGTGATTATTCAAAATCTATTTAAGTCATTCCAAGGCTTCTTTCCAATTGTCCTTTTTAAAACATCAGGATCTTTTCTCTTTAGAATTTTTGAAAATTTTTCTTTAAATTCTAACTAATGAACATGTTTGCTTCTGCCAACTCATCTCCACCTTGTTTGTCTTAACCCTACATTTCTTCTAAGATACCTATAAATTCCATTTCATCAAGTCTTTCCTTATAAAGAGAGAAATAGCTCTTCCTCTTGTTATTTTCTCTTTCTCCTGAGAGGGTAGCAAATCCTTTTTGTTTATACAAATGAGTTTTAATTAAGTGGGAAGATACTTAATAGAGGTAGGAATGAAATCAAGTGGCTGTTGCTATACAGATAAAGTAAGGGGTAGTGCAGTTATGAATTTATTACTAAATCATCCCAATAAATGAGTTAAATTAATAATACATCAGTAAAATATAGCAATACATTAATTAAATAGTAATATAATGAATTGATAGCAAAAATTAGTCTTGATTACATTCTAGGATCAGGACAATTTCTATTTGTTTTCATTTTATTTTGTCCTATTTAAAATATCTCTATGTCAATTTTTTCTATATTGATGAGTTTTCGTTCCAATTGTATAATACTTTTCTTTAAAAATTTCTAATGACAGGTATTTTGGAAAAGACTTTTCGTGTTTGCGAAGTAAACAGATGTTTAAAGACATATAACATGTTAATAGAAAAGTTGTCTACTTTACTTTCCTTGGCTTGTATGTATTTACTTTGGAACACCAATTTACAAAGTTATAACAAGCAGAAACATACTCTACATTAAAATGTTAAGAACTAAACTTAATTTAAGCTTAACTAAAGTTAACTAAAGTTAACTAAAATTTTGCAATTATAAGGCATATATTTGATGGTACTTTATTATTATTATTTTTTTAAAGGAAACTAGCCTTTTTTTATTTTTTTATTTTTTTTTATTTTTGGCTGTGTTGGCTCTTCATTTCTGTGCGAGGGCTTTCTCCAGTTGCGGCGAGCAGGGGCCACTCTTCATTGCAGTGCGCGGGCCTCTCACTGTCGCGGCCTCTCCCATTGCGGAGCACAGGCTCTAGACGCGCAGGCTCAGTAGTTGTGGCTCACGGGCCCAGTTGCTCCGCGGCATGTGGGATCTTCCCAGACCAGGGCTCGAACCCATGTCCCCTGCATTGGCAGGCGGATTCCCAGCCACTGCACCACCAGGGAAGCCCTGATCGTACTTTAGAATCATGAGAAACTAGAAAATAACATGGTAGACTCTTATTTTGGTATATGCTGAACATGGTTAAGAGTAATTGTGGCATATAAAATTACAACTATATTTTAACTCCATTTCCAGAGAACACATGCATTACTAGGTAACATATGAAATGTTAACTATAGGTAAATATTTCATCTTTCTTTGTTTTTACTTATACACTAAACTAGTTTCTACTACACACGACTAAATAATCCTTCTAAATATCAATGATGCATTCCTATTAACAAGTGCTAATCAACAAATGAACACAAATCTCATGACATGTTGAAGCTTAGAGTGTGGTGAAATGACATCGATAATTAATTAATTAATTAATTATGAATATCATTTGCAAATTAATGTCCTGAAACGGGGTTAGGCCAATTCAAGATTATGTTTTCATAAAAGGTTTATATAACTTGCTAATATTTAAACTGAGAATTGGATGGAAGAGATACAGAGAGTCGGAGAGACATTACAGCAGGCAGAGGGAACCACAGCTTAGGACAGATCTAGGGTGGAAACAGGCATTGTGTATCCATACAGGTGAGCAAGGGGGTGGCCATTGAGCTGGAGGACGCTGAGGCAGATGTTAGAGGCAGTGGTGAGGAATTTTCATTTTATTCTAAGAGTAAGGGGAAGCCATTGAAGTGTGAGAGGCAGAAATATGACGATGTCTAATTCATATTTTGTTTGTGACAGAAAAAGAGATCAATCACTTCAAGGAAACTATAGTTGAAAGATTCCCAGACTAGAGGAGGTATAAAATAAAACTCTCAAAAGCACCTCAGGAAATAAAGAATAAGCATTTAGAACTTTAGAATACACCGTCGACAGGGCACCGAACACAGCTGACAAATGTTCCAGTTAAACAGGTTTTTTCTCTTGTGCCTTTCCCCCACGAGCTATTCAACTCTAAAGCTGTGCTACCCAGCCTGTGAGTGGAGGGAGGGTGTAAAAGAAGAGAAACAGGCCTCAACAGTAGGAGGAGAAAACCTTTGAATTAGATGAGAATTTTTTATTTTTTAAAAAATATTAGAGTGGACCTAATTTTACACCTACGAGTGACAATAGAGTTATTGAACCTACAACTGAGTTTACCCTGGGAAGTGCATAACTAGATACCAGAGATACAAGTAAGACATTCTTATTTACACCTATTGAGCCTATCTTTGTAAATAAACACTACATTGGTATGCTGAAAGTGCAGAGGAAGGATTTGGTCATTTCACAAATTGAAACTTAAATTACTTTTTATATCATTTAAGCACAAAGTAACTTTCCTTGAAACCTAGGTTTGGTGTGTTTGGCGAACAAGAGTGCCACATGAACTGCACTTGGATATAAGCTTCCTGAAGACAGGCTTTTCCATTCTTGCTCACTTGCTGCACCTCCAGTGCTTTGAAGGGTACTTTGGACCTAGTCTGTTACTTAATATTGAATCAGTTTGAACACACTACTTAGGGCTGGGTTATTCCCATCATCCTCAGAAATTTTCAAAATAAAATCCTCTTACTGTGTAGTTGAATATGATTAAACATAGAGCTAAAATCCTTTAAAGAAGAAATCTATTCAGACCCCTTTCTAAAATATTTTAAGACAACATGGTTGTTACAGCAAAACAGAGCAAAACTTCCTTCTCAGGAATTTATTCAGAAGTCCTCTAGGAAAAGTACTATTTATGAGTCTATAGAACATGTGGACCTACAATAGCCGCAGTCCTATTTTTAATGACCTAAGAATTTAATTGTCTAATAATAGTGTTAAGAGTGTTTTAACTCATTTGTCAGGAATTCATTCAGCCCCTTGGGGAAGAGTACTTTGTATAATACCATGGAACATGTAAACATGTACAGACTAGTCATACCCTCAGGAATCTAAGGATTTAATAATAAAATTGGAGAGTTGAGAGCATCTCTGGCAAACTGGCAAGGTAAGTCCATTTGAGAGGGTCCTATATGAGAATTAGTCTTCAAGGCAGAGAAATCCAAGTAGACAAGGTGATTAATTAAACATTCCCTGATATTACAAGGGGGGCAACTTAGTGACTGTTACTCAAAATCATGTCACATTCTAGGCCCAGATTTGAGGCGAGCAGAGCTAGATAAGTAAAATGAAAAAAGTATTTTCACTAAATTTCTGTACTCATCGGTGCTGTAAGCAGTACTCTTTTGAGGCTTAAGATAAAAATAGTTCTCAAGGGAGAAAACTCTGGCTTTTAACTTCTGCACCAAATAGAACATGGCTTTTGTACAAAAATACTGCTTCAGTCAATACCGAAGAACTCCAGAACATTGGCAGTAGCAGCAGTGTTCAGTGAAGTTTGGCAATTGCTGAAAGATCCAGCACAGTCCGGAAGAAGGAAAAGGGATGGCTCGAGAAAAAGGTATGTATACCAGGAAACCACAATTTCTGTATCTCGTGGGATACTGTTGTACCAAAATGGACACCACACTTGACACTTAGGGAATTTCAATGGAAGAGGCCAAAGGGGGAGATTTGATGGGAAAAGTGACTGAAAACATATGATAGCTGATGAGTAAATATTTGAGAAATGCCAAATATATTTAGATGAAGACCTCACAGGGATTGCTATGGTAGGTGGCTAAAATAATCATTGAGAAAGTTTCAGCTACGCTGATAAGTATATCACTTGGAAAATACAATTTATTCATTCTCTATATTTCCTGTCTTTTGGTATGCTTATGTCAGTGAATGACACCATCAGCCACTGTATTACCCAAGTCAAAAAACGTAATCATGTTAAATTAAGCTCTTCTCCTCACTCTACATACAGTGCTGGCACCAAATACTGTAGACACTACCTATTAAAAATGTCTTGGCAAGTGCTCTAATTTAAGCCTGTTATTTCTCATGTTAATTGCAACAGAATCCTGAGAAGCTCCCTGCCTCCAATATTTGTCCCTCTTTGTCCAATGAGATGATTGCAAAAATCTAATTTTCATATTTTTTGTCCCTGCTTAAATCCTTTAAGAGCTTTCCAATAATTTTAACATAAAATCCAAATTCTCAACGTATTATCAAAATTCTCTCAAGAACTAGAACCTGCCTATCACTCTTTTCTAGAATGTCTCAGCAGGCATAATTTCCTGAATATGCTTTACTGGTTTCTGTTTAATAATTTATACAGTCTGTTCATTTGTGTTTAGTTATAGAGCACACCCATGCCCACTGAACCATCAAAGAGTTCATTCATACTCATCTTTCAATTTTTATCTTAAATATATCCACCTCTAAGAAGGTTCCATTTTTTTTACCCCCATCTTTAACAGAAACAGGGCATTTTCAATTACCAGTAGAAACATGAACTAGTTTTAAGAAACAAATGGGGGTTAGAATCAGAGGCTCAAATTTTAAGAAATTTGTCTAGTTTAGTGGTGTTGTTTCTGTTGTTACAGCTTGCTTCTGCTTAGTTTCATTCATGAATTAATTCAGGGGCTTAAAAATGCCATCAGAAGACTGATCTTCTGGACCTCTTGTCTTTCCTGGTCTCTGGTTTTATTCTTCTACCAAGTGTGGGCAATATGACCACTGGCAAACCCACATTCATATCATTCCAGTTCAGTAAGGTCAGTTCTTTCCCAGTATCCATGTCTCAGTCCCAATACCACAGAAGACTTGGATAGGCCTGACAATCCCAGACCCAAACACAATGTCCTTGGAGCTGAAAATACTTCTTGACACTCTTGGGTCACAGGCTCATTCATAGGAGGTGTATAGTAATTGACAGTCTCATAAGAATCATAAGGCGTGAAGATGGAAATATCCAAATAAACCAGAAGATTTGACAGATTAACACACCCTTATATATACACACAAAGTTACCAGAGTTCAATAACCCCTTTTTCTTCAAAACCAGGGCTAGTCATATAACTCCTCTTTTGCTCTTATGGTAACTTTCATATACCTTTACCATTTACGTTTTTAAATTTCTCAGACTTTCTGATAGATAGGGAAGTCCTCAATGATAGAACATTTCTTGTTTTTTTTTTTTTTTTTTTTTTTTTTTACTTCTGCATCATCAATACTTTGTGTGGACTGGCAAAGAAATTAAGTATTGCACAAATGTTTGATAATAAATAAGTGCCAAAATCATAGCATCTGCACCACATTTTTCTCTAAAATTGCATTTAATTGAGATCTGACTTTCTATTTGCCTTTTTGTCTTTTATTGAGCAATGGAAAGACTAATTTTGTACTTGCTAAAATCCTTTATTCCCATGAATTGTATATTTTGTTTAACAAGATCAGTTTCACCATATTTAACAAAGATTTTTCCAGAGACAAATATCCTTACAGACCTTAATATTAAAAATGTGATTTTTATCAATCTCAGGACATCAAGTCTGGAAATTTTGAGTATTGTCATTTAGTTTACATGATGTGTTATATATTAGAAATAAGCTTCCTTTGTTTCTTTGTCAGTATCTATGTTGAATAACTTTTAAAAAAAGCTTGAGTCTACCCAAAGTCACATCAATTTTTCTGATTATGTGGCAGAGGAAGATGCTTGTGCATTAACAATTATTAGAAGTACATTTAAATCATTATTCATTTATGGAATTGCATTAATTTCTGAGTAATGTGGTGATTCAAGGCAAAGCAAAGTCTCTTGGAGTCTTTTAGTTCCTCATTATATCAATCTATCATTCTCTGTTGCCACCCACTGACACCTCTCAATCTAAAGAAAAGTCGTTATCAGTCAGAAAACTGTATAAGACTTAGAAAAAAAATAAAACAATAATTTTAGTTAAGGTATTACATTCTCAGGAGACCCAAAAAATAATTTATAGCTATTTCGAGGCTATTAGCTATGGAAATTCCAAAACACCTTTAAATTAATTTTTTAAGCAATAATACTTTTCAGTTATTTCTCTCATTCAGAACAAATTCTGTTTTTTTTATTTTTTTTAATGTCTCATTAATGCAAATAAGCTTTACACTAACAAAGTTTTCTTTCTCAAAATATCAGAAGGTTTATTATACAGTAAATAAAAATGCTGAAAATGTTCAATGGATTTGCTGCCTGGATTGTAATCACTGATTCATCCTTTCATGTAATGTACACTTATTGGGTACAAACAAGAACTAAACAGTACCGTTAGATGTTGGGCTATTTAGCTGATATGAAATTTAATATCTATGGAGTATGTGTAATATTTGCTTGCATTATTGTTCATCTAATTTTATCATGATTATAACAAAATAATATGTTTTCATTAATATATTTAAGAGGCAGTACAATGTAATGGATTGGTTGAGAGCACAACTCTGGAGCCAAAGGGTCTGCAGTCAAAATCCAAAGTTCTCTTACCATTAAGTGTGTGCAAGACAGTGAAACATTCTGTGCCTCAGTTTATTTATCTGTCAGACTGGAATTGCAATAATGATACCTAACTCTGGGATAATTGTGAAAATTGTTTTAATTAATATTGGTATATTTTTTGTCAGTGGATATGATGAAAATAGGTGAGGTATACATTCTTTACTGGTATCAAAAGGAAAATGTGGGGCATTGTTTGCTTCTAAACACATACGTTTATAGTTTATATAGTTAATACAAAGCAGTTAACTCATTTAATATGAAATTACGTTTATAGTTCGTATAGTTAATACAAAGCAGTTAACTCATTTAATACGAAATTATTTTACAAAGTAGATGGTTGACATGGTCTCATTTTGATAAGTAGCTAAGAAACAAATTAAGAGATTTTGAAACTAAAAATCCATCACATTTGGTTTTCAAAGCATCCAGTCCAAATGAAAACTTTAAAAATGAAATTAAAATATTTCTAGCATTTATTTTAAGTTTTCAAGATCAAGATGCATGACATTTGCTTAAACTGCATTTGTTTTTCTTTATTGTATCTACAGATTTAAATCTTCCCTCAAGACTCACTGACACAGAACCCATTGGCATATGAGTCTCCTTGGGAATGCTGGTTTGGGATTAAGATCATATTAAGTAATGTCACTGGCCACCCAGCTTTCGTGAGCTCTGAGGGAAAATACAACTAAGAAAAAGAATAATTCAAGCCATCTATAGAATTATAGATTTATACAAGAGTATGTAGAGAACTGTTTTTACCTAGTCTGTACCTAATCTACAATTTGGACAGGGCTCAGTTGGGACAGCTCATTCTGTATTAAAAAAGCTATGAGTAGATTATATATGCAGGCTAATTAGTACAGAAATTGGCTCAAAATAAACATATAAATGCCTTTGGTTTCAGAACTTCATATTGAATGGTGAAGGAACTGTCATTGGAGACTCGAAGGGTAGTGATTTATATTGTTTGGCAGTAAAACAATTTGTAAACAATATCACTTGCAATAACATGGAAGGCAGGCAATATTCTTGAATAAGTTTTTAAGTGTATTCAAAAAGGTTGGGACATAAGATGTAAGGATTGTTTCTAACTTGCTATGGGCAGAATTTGATAAGGTACTAAGAAAAGTGAGCTCAGAAAATAACTGCAAGAAAGGATAAAAGGAAATTAGAGGGATTCTAGAAATTACAGAAGCGTGGAAAGTTGGATTATGAAACTGATTCTTCTCTCCATCCAGTAACAAATAAAGATGTTGCTCAAGATCTTTGAGCAATAAAGGCAAATTTAATTCATGAAAAAACTGTTTGAATCAATTAAGCTTGAGCCCAGTAGGTCCTTACAATTCTCCAAAAGGGTTCAAGGAAAAAGAGATTCAAGATATGGCTCTTCCACGTCTGGTCACAGGCTGTTTCAGGATCCACAGCTGAGCCTGAAGTCAGCAGACATGTTACTCGAGGCACTGATGGCTGTGACTCCTCCACAGTCCCTTTGTTGGATGGTGCTGGTGGCAGGACCAAGACCAAATGGGACTGTCACCAAATCTATAAGGGGACAGGGCTGTTTGGGGATCTGTAGCTGGAACCGTGCTGGTGAGCTTGCCACCTGGGCACAGGCCTGCCTTCTCAAAGCAGCTCTCTTCAGTCTTGAGCTCCATCAGGGTTTCATAACCTCCTATCTGGATCCCAAAGCTCCCACAAAGACACTTGAATCTGTGGATAGTTGGCAAATTATTGTTGCTTTGGGGACACATGAGCATGGGACCTCCTATTTCATCATCTTGCTGATGTCCTGATTATATGATTGTTCAAAATAATTTTCTTCACCATTCTAAAGAAGGATTATATATCTCCACACTTTAATATCAGGACAGACCATGTAACTTGCTTTGCTTAAGAAAAGGTAAGCAGGAATGACCTATATTACATCAATGCAGAAGTCATAAAGGCCAACTGGCCACAGCCTCCTTTCTTTTTTCCAAGATTGGCTATGTTTAAGAGATAGTTGCCATTTTAGCCCAGGTCTTGGAGTGAATGTAAACAATAAAAGCCATTGCAGATTTTTCATTCTTTTTAAGCCATAACTTAACCTGAGTTAACTGGTACTCAGGCAAACAGCCTCCATTGCCCACTTCTATGTCAAGCCTAAATCCAAATCTTACATAGTTTCACTCTCACATAAAGAGACAAATCCATATCACGATAGCCAAATTGAAGAACTAAAAGAAAATAACTTAAACTAGACTTGCCCAACCCAGCCTTGTTCAGGTTATACTCTAGAAAATGTGGTCAAATCTGTGGAATTGTACTTGATCAGTCAATACTGTTCCTTGCAATAAAGCATGGGTCCGGATTACAGGATATAGAGCAGCAATACTGTAGAGGCCATTACTTATCCTTAATAATCTAAAGTATAGACTTGCCATATAGATACCAGTACAGTGCCTCCAAACAAACTCCATTTGAAATGTTTTCTTCATTTTGAGTTGTTTTCAAAATTACTTATATTCATGCTTTGTAATTTCAATGCAGTTTTCATTGTGAGAGACATTTTCTCTTGATTACTTGGTCAAAGTCAATGCATGTTCTCAATAAAAATTCTTAGCACTAACTAATAGCAAGGTTTTATTAAATGCTTTAGAAATACATAGTTACTCATTACCAAAGCCCCATGGGCTCTCTTTTTCTCCTCTGCTCTACATTTCATTTTGTAAAGATTTCTTTTTTTTTTTTGGTTCTTATTAATTCTGATGGGATGAACTGTCACAAACAAATCCTGTAACCTAGTCCAACTCATACCACTTGCCACACAACAGGCCAATGAGTCAAGAGACAAGGTGTTGGGGCAAGAAAAAGCAACTTTATTCAAAAAGCCAGCAAATGGAGAGGATGGCAGGCTAATGTCCTGAAGAACAATCTTAATTCAGGGTAGAATTCAAGCTTCTTTTATGCTAGGGAAGGGGAAAGCACGGTGCCTCTTCGGCTCTTGGACATTCTTCTGATTGGTTGGTCGTGAGGTAACTGGGTGGTATTTCGGTAGACAATATCATCAACCTTCTGTTTCCAATCAGTTTGTGGCCTAAGTCCTTGTGGTTATCAGTTTCCATCTGCTGAGAGGCTAGTTTTTGTAAAAACAGCTTGCACTCTCATCTATGTCATTCAGGGAGGAACTAAAGATTCTGTGACTCTGCTATATGGCTGATCTATTGTTTAAATTATTACCAATTCTCCTGGCCCAACTGCTATATTTTGTTACTACATGTTCACATTCTTTTAACTGATAACTCTTAAGCCAATCTTTGAGACTCGGAGGAGGCCTGGGAGACTAAAGCAAAAGCCTTTTACTTCAAAAGACAGGGACACGGGGGCTTGTATATGGTTTCAAACCTAAGTGGATTTCCTCTATTCCACTCTTAATAGTGGAAAGTATGGGAAGATAAATATTGATCTTTTTTCAATTTTTTGTTTACTGTTATACAATCAAACCAAACAGTCCAGAGGACCATGCAAAATTGTTCTTAATTTCAGATTTGTTTTAAAAATCTAAGCACTTATATAGTTTACAAATGGTAAAAGTTGGGCATAGATCTCTACATATTCAAATGAATGGGCATAGGATGTTGGTTTCTAATAGGAAAAATAATAGTTTACATTTATAAAGGGCTGATAATGTACGTGAAAGAGCCTGAAAGTGAGCACCAATGCTGTGTTCTCTGCTTCTTTCAGGACTCACAGCAATACAAAATTTTTCTTCCTCCTTTGAAGTAAATGTGACCATTTCCCTTGGTTCTGGCAAATGGAATCTGACTGGAATTGAAGTGGTCAGTTCCACATAACCTGTTAAAACTGTCCCATGTGATGCTCAGTCTCTTTCCTCTTCTGCCTATGGATTTTTGTGACATACAGGTGGGCAAATCAATGCAATAGAAGAACTCTGAATCAGTGGATCCTGTGATGTATAGAACCACCTTCCAGAAACCACTTATCTCCCTCTGCATTGAACGCAGGTGGAACTGAGAAATAAACTTTGATTATTAAGTCACCAATGGCCTTTGGAATTTTGGAGTTGTTATAGAATTTAACCTCCTCTGACTAATAGAATATGCTAGAGACTGTTCTTAAAGTATTTTATCTTTTATCACAATTATTGACAATCAAATGAAGTACAGGCCCCTTTTCAGATAAAGAAATTGGAGCAAAAAAAAAAATGTTTAGTTGTTCAAAGTGACAGAGATGATGAATGTCAAAATTGGAGTTTGAACTCAAGAAGTTTGTTTACAGATCCAACTTTCTTAAACATTATGCCGTCTCTTGAGGCACCTTCAGAAGGCCAACTCTGTCACGGCTGGCAGTGGAATTTCTACTTAGGAACTTTTTCTTCCTTTTAATTTCCTTTTGAGTCCCTCAATCACTTTAACCACTCGATTTCCTTTGCTGTGTGCCACATCATTTTCTGCTAGGTCACAGTCATTCTGCTGTATCAGATTCTAATGTTGGATGAAGTTGGGGAAAGGCAGGGAGGGCTTGAAATTCTTTAGATGCAGAAAAGTGGTCTTAATATCACATTTCCTCTTCAGGTCAAAAAAATCTACAAACAATAAGCGTTGGAGAGGGTGTGGAGAAAAGGCAACCCTCCTACACTGTTGGTGGGAATGTAAATTGGTACAGCCACTATGGAGAACAGTATGGAGGTTCCTTAAAAAACTAAAAATAAAGCTACGATATGATCCAGAAAGTCCACTCCTGGGCATATATCCAGAGAAAACCATAACTCGAAAACATATATGCACCTCAGTGTTCATTGCAGCACTATTTACAACAGCCAGGACATGGAAGCAACCTAAATATCCATCAACAGAGAAATGGATAAAGAAGATGCAGTACATATATACAATGGAATATTACTCAGCCATAAAAAAGAATAAAGTAACGCCATTTTGCAGCAACATGGGTGGACCTAGAGATTGTCATACTGAGTGAAGTAAGTCAGACACAGAAAGACAAATATCATATGATATTGCTTATATGTGGAATCTAAAAAAATAGTACAAATGAACTTATTTACAAAACAGAAATAGAGACACAGATGTAGAAAACAAACTTATGGTTACCAAGGGGGAAAAGGGGGGAAGGATAAATTGGGAGATTGGGATTGACATATACACACTACTGTATATAAAATAGATAAGTAATAAGAACTACTGTATAGCACAGGGAACACTACTCAATACTCTGTAATGACCTATATGGGAAAAGAATCTAAAAAAGAGTGGATATATGTATATGTATAACTGATTCACTTTGCTGTACATCAGAAACTAACACAACATTGTAAATCAACTATACTCCAATAAAAATTAATTTTAGAAAAGAATAAAGTATTATAATGTGTCAACTCTGAAAAAAAATTAAAAAAAAAAGAATTTATAACACTTACTTGGCATTGTCAGAATTAGCCTAATCTTCTAATGTCTCCAAAAGTACTGATGCTCAGAATCTCTGACTTATCTACTTCAAGTCATTTTACCAATAGCCTTCTTCTTCTATCTCAGCTTTGGTCTGGAGTTGGCTTCCAGCAAGATAAATTGAGCAGAGGAAAAAATCCAGGCAAAACACTTAAGCAAATCAAAATAGAACTGCCAGAAACCAAATGGTCTTGCTCAATTTTCCTAACATGATTTTAAGCTCTACTTTATTCTCATTCACCTAAATTCTTAATTTTACACATTATTATTCAAAAATTTCCAGTTGTGCCACTCAGTTAAGTATTTATTATTTCATTTATTTGCGAACATATTAATGAGATCTGCTATGTGTAAAACAAGTAGCCAGGTGATTTGGGAGACAAAAAGATAAGCAAACATCATCATCCCACTTTCAGGGATGTGAAGGGGAAATAACACAGGTACAGCCATAATTATAGCATAAGAGAGTGTGCTAAACTATCCTAAAGAAAGAACATTTTGGTATCTTATAGACCCAATCTAAATCAACATATGCAAATAATATGCTTGTAATTAATAGGTTTCAAATAAAAATTTCTCTGCGTCTTTCTATATGTAAAAGTGAGATTTACCATAATCTCTCACCCTCTTTAAGGTGAGGGCATACAAACATGCTTAATCCATGTTTCACTTGAGAATCTCTCCCTCACTAGCATCCCAGACCAAAATGTAGTCTTTTGCTCATGTCTGGTCAACTATTACTCTAACCCTCACTCATAATAACTGGGTCATTGATGGACACTTGAAACCTGATGGATCAACCAGTGTTTCCTGAAACTTTTGCCAAACTACTATTTTTCAGGAAAGGAGCTCTAAGGACAATAGAGGCATATAACAATCAGTAGCAGTCTTGCTGGTTACCATGGAGACTGGTTTCCTGAAAATATTATTAACAAGAATCCAGAAATGGAGATTGATGACCTTGGATCAAGATATGTTTGGCTGCACTTTCTCAGAATTCTAGTAGATTGATATCCACTTGGTAATATTTACTAGATAAACACTGATATCCTTACCTTGATAGCGAAGCAGAGGTTGAGTCCCTGAACCTGATACTGGGAGGACATAATCTTAGACCTAAATGGTAGAGTTTTTCTCTTTTGTAGGAACTTCTAATTTCTCTTTTCTCTCCACCTTTCAAACTTTATTCAGGATGGTTTATTCTCAAAGGTTCTAATTCAAATCTACCTCTATCTTTCTGAAGTAGTAACAACAGTGAAGCTAGAGAACTATTGACCTTTGAATCTGAATCTCGTAAGAAAGGGGAAATCCACCTATATTTTAAAATCATTAGACAGACAACTCCTGCGTTAAATTGACAAGCCAGACATGTTTTCCTTAGGCTAATGACAAAACAATACGGAAAGCCTTTTGCTTTACCTTTTTGCTTTTATTTTTCCTTTGCTTTTGTTTTTCTTGTTTTTAACCTGAGGCTAAGTCTCCTACCCTGTGCTTTAGGCTATAAACTAGAACCCATCTCATGCATTTTCTTTCTTGCAAATCAAACATTTTCAAAAATAATTTGAAAATGGGACAATGCAGAAAGTTAAAAGGATTTTTTTTCAAGTGGCTTTTGCTTTTAAAGTGAAGAAGGCATATGTATGAGACTAATAAGCATTATAAGCTATTATTAATAGCACAGACTTTACCTGTAAGGAGACAGTTGCCCACTCTAAGTCTTTGGCAGGGCTCCAACTTGTAACCAAAAGTGGGGCCCAGCTGCTTGTAGTTCAAAAGCCAATAAAGAGGCAAGGTTAGGGGAAAAGAAAGTTTGCTTTATTTTGGATGCCAGCAGCCAGGGGAGAGGGTGGACTCCTGTCCAAAGGCCAACTCCCCACCCTCCCCCAACAATCAGTGGGCAAGAGCTTTCATAGATGGAGGGAGGGGGATACATGCAGAAATAGTACTGTCAGCTCTGACAGTCATCTTAAAATTTGTCATGCGGTGGTCTGACCAGCATCATCTTGCTTGTTGTAAGTACAGTTAATCTTCAGTTCCAGGGTGGGTTTTCTCCCATTTCCTTGAGGCCAATTCTTGGAATTGTGGTAGCTTATGTCATGGCTATAGTCTGGGTATCATGTATTTAACTTCTTCCACCTGCTGGGGGTTTCAGTATGTATAAGACAGCTGAAAGGATAGGGCTCAGAATATTATCTATAGCCCTTGAGGAGGAACTAAAGGTCCTTGACTATGCTTAATTACTAAACTATTATTATTTAGTCTTGTTGGACTGTTTTCCTTTGTTTCTGCATTTTCTCACTTGTCTGATTAAACTTATCCTTTGGCTAAGTTTTTCCACAGACAAAAGGCAGGTGGAGGACATGGGGGGGAAGGACAATAGGGTCCTGCTCCATTTCAAACTCATCCTTGTTTTCTACCTTTTCACTGGGGACAGTCCTTGTCAATTTTCTTCTCATTGGAAGGAAAAGGGTTTGAGATCACGGTAAGCTAGTAATGGGGCACCACAGTGCAGGCATGCCAGTGTAGTCTCCTTTGTCCTTAGCCTGCTATCTGTACAGAAGTAGACACTGCAGGAGTTGTGGCATAATAGAGGATGGATTTTTTTCTACTCTTCCTCAGGCCAACTTTACTCAGGATTGTCCTCTGCATACTTCCTCCCAGTGCTCCATGACCTACAGATCTTGCCATTGCATGAATACCCCTTTGGATCTGTGTGGTGGACCCAAGGAAAGGCTAAATGACGTGAGACATTGACATTCTGGAGGTTGATTTGCATGTCCCAGTGCCTACTAATTCCTCAGGGACCTCCTTATCTTTTGGCTTACTTGTCTCTTGTCCTCACTTACTTTTCTAGCATACTTCTCAGTCTTTTATTATGGATTGCCTCATGTATTTTGCTTATTATTTTATATGAAATTTTTAACTCTTCCAATTAAAAAGTTAGATTTTGTATGTATAAATCATGTCTGACTTTTTTAATGTATGCTTATGTTTTTTTAATTTAAAGCCTAAGACAAACTTTAAATTAAGAATGCTAAACTTGAAGTTGACTCATGTAAATGGAAGAAGGAGTAATTGGTATTTACATTACATTACCTTACATTACTGATGGGCACTTACAGAAGGAAGGTAAAGTTTAGTTGCATTTTGCTCTTCTTTTAGTTCATTTAATCTCCATTCTTAAAACGATTATATGTAATTTTTTGACCATAGAAAGCCACAATTTTGAAATGAATATTTTTTAAAACAAGTTAAAAAATGGATTTCACAAGTCAAAATTTTAGATGTTTCCAAAATTGCAACTAGAAATTCTTTATAACAGCAGTGATGATTTTTTTTTTTTTTTTTTTTTTTTTTTGTAAAATGGAAAGGAGGATAAAAATTACTAACACAACGGTGTATTAACAAAATCAATTCTTATGTTTGGCATCAATAGCTATAATGAAATTAGATTTGATAAGGGGATAAAGGGACTAAAAGGGAATCATCTACACCAATATTTTCTAACACTGCTTTCATTCTCTTCTGTAGTCTTTTGGAATCAGCTTGAGCTATTTCAGAGAAAAGAAGTATGTAGATGCCTCATTTCCTTTCTACCAGCTCTTTCCTCCTATCTAGTTCCACCAGTTTGATTAGACATTTGGATTATTGTATCTTTGCTGCAATTAGCAGAATGAGTGTTATTTAAACTTTTGATTTCCATGTACTCATCTAGTTGCAAAGTTTTTATGGTAATTCTGCTTGAGGCTTATTGTATGATTGCTAACTAGCCTTAAAAGAGTTTTTGAGAAATAGTATACTTTTTGTGGTATAATTGACTATTTCCATGAAGATTGTCAAAAGACACTCAGACTTATACAAACTATTTTGATTAGACGATCACTATATAAATGAAAACAAGTAAAGGGAATAAATTTATACAAATATAGTGTGCTAAAATAATGTTTTATCTGGTGAGCATACCATTAATGATTGCTCAACCCCAGAGGCAAAAAATATAAGGAACTATAGTATCCATATTATAATGTCTATTTTGAGAATTGCTTTTTATCCTTCTCATTTTCATTAAAGGTGCACTAAGGATTTGAATATTGATTTCTTTGATTCTTTTATGTCATTGTACCCTATTACTGAAGTATGTCCTTTATTATTGTTCAAGATATTGACTGACTGCTTTTAAAAAACAATTATTTTCAGCAACTAATATTCAATACTACCAAAGATAGCAATTTAATAAGATTAAAGATTAAAAATTAAATATCTTCTTAAAATTACCTTATAAAGTGATACCAGTTTATTTGAAACGTCTTGCTTTTCTGTTGAAATGTATTACCCATATTCTAAAGTTACATATAAATATTCTGATAAATTTAGTCAGTAAAGAATAATTCTTTTCTAAGACAAGTCCTAACAATGAGTTGCTTGTTTTTTAATTGGTAGGTGAGTGCATCTGTCTTTCGGTATAATATTTTGTCATAATATCCCCCCCAAACTGATGAAATTATATTTCTTCAACTCTAAGACACTCATGTTTTCATAATTTGACATCTTTGAAATAAGAATATATTTAACAATCAGTGGCATTTTACTATTATAATTGGTAGATTTCTTTTCTTTCCGGGTAAAACATAAAATAGCATTGTCTTAGAGTTGACAAAATCATAGTTCCAATAAAATAAAGTAGTACAAATATTCAAATGAAAGCATAAAATATTACTTTGAGGTATGTCATCCTCTTCAGATTTAACTAATACACTCTGAATTTTGAGACTTAAATGGTTTATTTATGAAATTATTATTGTGGTTCAATTTTTCTCTTCAGTAAAATATATTGATTGATTTTTTAAAAAAGCATAATATAGAACTCTTCTTGGCTCACTATTTTTTAGAACAGTGGGTGACATCCTCCCAAATAAGCCATTTATTAGCCTGATTCTTAAAGGAATCCATTATTTAGGAAAAGCAGGATGGTTTGTTAAAGAAGATTTAAATTGTGAACCCATTATGAAGACATTAAATTTAATTTTCTGTTGTGAGTAATGTATATTACTGTACTATAGTTTTTTCTCTTTCTATATGTGTTTTAAGTAAGAATATTTAAAGCATACACACACTTAAAAATAAATGTGGTGTGCATGTAAAAGTGAAACGCTCCTTGTAGAAAGGAAATATATATTTGTGATACAGTCATATTACTATCTAGACTAGGTTCTCCATTCTTGCCAAGTGCTTTGGAAAACCTACCCCCAAAAGCTCTGTGAGAGCTGATGTTAATCACAGCTCTAAGCTGAGGTATATTTCCTCAGATTGGTGAAAGTGATTGCTTTTGTGCTAAGATGGTCCAACTTGTGCGGAATTCTGAACATGTAACTTATTAACCATTTTGACAAATAACTGGAGAAAGAGAATTCTTTCCTACTTGAAATCAGCATCCAGAGCTTCTGCCAGCCTTCTTGTGACCAGGAGAGAAGAGACTATTACTTTGGTGGAAAATATTTACTTTTGTGGAAAAATTTCCTCAATGGATGTTTTAATTTTGCAAAGTGTAAGCGAAAAAAATCTGTTTAGAGATAAAACAAAGCACGAAGCACTCATTTGCTGTACAAAATAAGAGACATGGTTTTCCTAAAATTGTAGATAATGATGCCTATGTTTCATTTTAGACGTTCTTGTACCTTTAATATTACACTATCCTTGAAAAATACAGCTTTTCCTTCTTGAGGTATGTATGTATTGAGGCAAATTTTACCAATAACAGGATCCTAAATGGCAAAGCCCACCTTAATTGTAACTCTGAATACTGAGTGCATATTCTTTCATTTTCTTGATTTTATTAATTCTATGATGGGGGAGGGGAGCAGAGCCTTCTTGGCTTTATCTAATGAACACACAGACACTATACAAATATAGATTTATATGGTAAATTGTTAGTATTTTTTTTCTAATTTCACAATCTTTGTGCAGTGGCCTAACTACTATAAATTACTGTAATTTTGTGTAATTATTTATATTTATAGTATTAAATTAAACAGAATTACCACTAATCTTCAAAACTCCAGCCTAACTAAATCCATTCAGCCAAAGAGGAATATTACATTTTATGAGAGCTAGGACTTAAATATTTAATCTCTATTTCTGAAATCATATCCACCTGATATATATATAATCTAAAATAATGTATATTGTATATAATGTAACACAAAAATTTAAAAGATTTTTTAAAGCCACAGTACAATAAAAATAATACTTTTAAAATACTTTTTAAATAGAAATCCTTAGGTTTTAATACATACATTGTGATAAAGATTACACTAAAACACTTTCCCAGATATGTTAATATGCTTATTTAAACAGGTCTAGAATATATTCTTTATCCTTAGGCAACATATTCCTTGAGGGCAAATCTGTCACAATTTAAGTATCATTAGAATAATTTACATTAAAAGGAGCCCTGGGCAGAAAAGTAATTAATGAGTATAGTTCACACATGGAACTAATGTTGAAGTAATTAGAAATCATAGATAAAATTGAAATATAAGTTATATCTATTTCAATATCCTTTGACTTTTCATTTTCAATATGAATTTGTCATTATCTGTCACTCAAAGACAAAATTCATTTATTCAGCTTATATTTTCTGAGTGCTAACTATATGCCAGGCACTATTGTAGGCACTGGTAACACTTCAGTGAATAAAATGGATGCATCACCTGCCCTTATGAAGTTTCCATTCTATTAGGGGAATAGTCAATTAAGTATATAATGCAATATTTGTTTGCGATAAGCATTTTTGGAAGAAACAAAGCAGAACTCTAACGTTGCACTATATTAGTGAAGGTGGTTAGAGAAGACCCCTCTGAGAAAATGACAATGAACAAAGGCCTGAATAAAGTGGGAAAAGAACCATGCAGATACGTGGGTAGAGAGAATTCCTTGTAGAGGGAATACCAAGTAAAAAGGTCATAAGGTGGAACAATGTTAAGCATGTTTGTTTTTCAGCAAGGCCTAATGAAACACAGTGCTAAAATATATTGCCTTCTGATCTTTGTAATCTAGTCATTGTCTGAATTTTAGCTGACATGCCTACCACTGACTCAGATAATATTTAGCTCTCATATAACACAGATTTTTTTTTTTACAGTGGAAAATAAAACAAAACATTTCAACTTTTTAAAGACATAGAATATGAGGAATAAGAAGACTTAGGTTGGAAAATGAGCAATTCGTTCTTAATAAGCCATTAACAAACAACCCTCTTAATAATAAATCTCTCTGTTTTACTGTTGTATCACAATGTGCCTTCCAATATTTCATTTTAATTCTTTACTTAATTTTTTTCATCTTTAAATAAGAATAAAAATTTTTACTTATTTTTCAGGAATGTCTGAAGATATTCAAGGGGAAAATAAAATTATTTTGATCTCATTGGAAAGCCTTATCTAAATTTGAGGTCAGTAATATTATTAGTGTGTTATAATTTTTGCCAAGGGGACTTAAAAGACTATACAAACAAATGAAAACTTCTGAATTTGTTCCTTTTGCTTAAGATGAAACAAAGTGCAATAAAAAAAATCGTATTTGGAAACAGAATGATAATTATCAAATATGTGACTGTTTTAACCCCCGTTTCTTGTGTATATGTTGTTTGCTTATATGGGGCTTTGTAGACTTAATCTGGTTATGTCCAAATATGCACAAAGATCATGACTAAAAGTCAGCAGAGACAATCTTAATTTGCAATATTTCCACCATGCTATACTGTTTTACTATTGAATGACACACAAGACTAATCTTGTCTCAAAATTTTTGCCTCAAATTTAGTGTTCCTGTTATCTATCGCTAGATTAAAAAAACAAACAAACCAATAAATGATATGCAATGGCTTAAAACAATAATAACATTTATTTTGCTCAATAATCTACAATTTGGACAGGACTCAGTTGGGACCGCTCATTCTGTCACATTACCTGGCATCAGAGGCTCAGAGACTGAGGGCTAGAATCATCAGAGGATCACTTACTCACATGTCTGGTACCTGAAGATGTTTATCAAGTGGAGTTGCCACCAGAAAACCGAGCATGGCTTCTTCGCAGCAAGGCAGCTGAGATCTAAGAGTGAGTTTTACAAAAGAAAATAACCATATGGAAGCTGTGTTGTCTTTTATGACCTTTCCTCAGAAGTTATAATGTGTTGCTTCTGCTGTATTTTATTTAGTAGAAGCAAGTTACTAAAGCTAGCTCGTATTCAAGGGGAGAGGAATTTCATTTCACATTATAAAGGCATGATGGATTGAATCCTATGGCTGTGGCTAGGTTTGGAAAGTATAATTCGCCACAATCTCTTTAGTTTAAGTAACTATGAACCTATCTTAATTCTACCCCTCCATCTCATACTGTTGTGGCTGTTGTTTGCCTTATTATTATTATTTTTTTAATCATTCAGCAGGTAGGACAATTTATCTTGCTCCAATCACTTTTAGTGAGAAGAAAGTATTTCCTGGGACAGTTATGATAAAAATATTTATCATCTATTAAGTAATAAAGCTACAACTTCTAAGCGGCTATACTCATTTGGAGAAAAGTATTATAGCATTTTTGGAAATCTCAGTATTTCTTTCCTTCATCTTTGATGTCTGAATTATACAATATTTATTGCAAAAAAAGAGGATCATACAAATTAAATTCAATAATAATAAAAAACATTCCCAGGATGCTAAGTAAATAAATCATTGTTCTCTGTAAATCAATCTTTAGTTTGCACTTTATAAAAAGGTTTACATAAGTGCATTTTGAGACTACTGATGAAACTACTTTGATTCTAAAGTTATTTTCTCAGGAATATTTCAAACCAGCAATCTCCGTTGTTTCTTGTCACCTGTAGCTGTGGCAAAAGACTGCTTCCATATAAATGAATGAGAGAAGACATCATAAAAAATTTATTTCTGCTGCCTCATTTTTCTTATTTATTTCTAACATTCTGCCCATTTACCATGAGCTTCCTCACATTTCAGAAACAGCTAGTCATCTTTGAGAACAAATTGTGCTACTTACTTCTGTCCTCAGAGAAAACGAGTGGTTTAGTGGGTGAGATGTCCGGAACAATAAGGAAAACTTGTGCCATGTATTCCTAACAGAAGAAATAGATCTTCAGTAAATAACTCCCAGCATAATCCTGGCAGGTCTCAGAACTGCACAGAGTTAGATATATTTTATTCTTTACATAACTTTAAAGCCTTTCAAAAGAAAAATCAACAGAATGCTGTTATGTAGGTACACAGACTCACTACAAAGTCCCGGAAACAGAATATTCATAACAACCAAAGTGTTTTAGTTATATTTCTACATAATTTAGTACACACACACAGACACACACATTGATTTTCAACTTCAATGACAGAAAATTCTTTGGGTAAACTGAATACAATGACTAATATTAGACAAAGAAAAAGAATTTTCTTTTTTATACAAATCAAAGTGAATTGACTATAAAGTTCAATAAATTTTCATGGTATATATTCAGACTTATTTGATAGGACATTTACATATTTATAAAAACTTGTTACACGTATTTTAGGTGATTGATATTTTTTATTCTCATTACACAGATGAGAAAATTGAGATTAATAGAGATTAAGCAGCTGCTTTCCTTCCTCCCAACCCCCTAAAAAAGAGGTAAGGAAATAATTGTTCCCAGCAAATGGATTGAATTCATGATTTCATGAGGTTAAGAGGTAAAGTGATCTCTGATGGTACAAAGTTTGGGAATCTCAAGACCAATCTCACATCTGACACCAATTGCAAGTTTTAAGGCCCCCAAGACCACTCTTGGTTCAGTAATTTTTTAGAAAGACTCACAAAACTCAGAAAAGCTGTTTCACTCATTGTTAGGGCTTATTACAGAGAAAGCATATGGATTAAAACCAGCAGAGGAAAGTCCAGAGGGCAGCATCCAGGGGACATCAAGGCCCAGAGCTTTCAGTTGTCCTCTCCCAGTGCAGCAGTGCAAACAGCACCTGTTCCTTCCAGCAATGATGTGGACAACATGCATGGAGTATTGTCAACCAGGACGACTCATCCGAACCTCGGTGTACAAAATTTTTATTGGGGCTCAGTCATGTAGACACAGTTGACTACCCACATGGCTGACCTTAGTCTCCAACCCTTGCAGAGATTGAGTCTATACTGAGTAGTCCAAGGTCCCCCACCATAAACAACATTGTTAGCATAGATCACTGGGCAGCCAGAGGTCACCAGGTAAACAAAGACGCTCTTATCAGGCAGGAAATTACCTCCTAGAAGCCAAGGGCAAAGGCTAAGAACCTTTTTGGTCAAGTTTAATCCTTTGCTGCACAGTTGTCCTGACACCATGAGTAATGAGGAGACGTGTACTCAGTGATACATATCTAGGATAGTTTGGTTGTATTTTTATTTTGAATTATAAAATGATCTATTGCACACTACCTCTTCACAATTTACTAAAGATTATTTCTTAAACTCTATTTTGTCCTAAATTCCTAATTTGTATACAAAGGAAAGGATTTATATAAATCCCACTATGAAATTATTTGACAGACTAATACAGTTCCTAACTTTACTAAAAAGTATACAACTACTTATACTGGGTTAGAAAAGACCTTATCATCACAAAAGCCTCTTGTTTTCTACGTGCTCTGAGACACCAATTTGTCATTGGATTTTTCAAACCGCAATTACCCTGTAGTGACAGCTCAACTCCAGAGATCTGTGCAAAGAGGCATAAAATAGATCAGGAGGCTTACTTTCAGGAAGCAGATTTGAATAGGGATGCTTTGTATTCTTCCAGGTCTATAAGCTAGACTTTCCCAAAAGAGTGTATTAATTTTATTTGAAAGTTGAGTTTATATTTTAGTTGAACTTATTTTTATGGGAGAACAAGTTTTAGTAGAACTAATAACTATAAAAAATTCTCTGTGACATTCTGAAATGAGGTTTTCAGATGCATTTTTAGTCACAAGATCAAATTTAGAATATAGTCCTGACTGACTCACTTGTTTTACCCTACAAAACTTTCATGTCAGCAGAATTTTCATCTTCATCATTATACACTGATCTATTACTGTAATGCATGTGTGTGCTTCAAATAAAGTGAACACTTAGGTATAATGAATCTGATTATATAGAGCATGTTTGGGTTAAAGAATAATACTATCCCACAGAAATACAGATTTCAAAGAGCATGAAGTTTTCATAGATAAACAGCACTTAAAAAATACCACTCTCAAGTGCCTTGGTAGAAAATCAAGGCACAATGGCATTAAAGTTGTTCTTTTATTTGGGGGCTTCCGGGGGCTTCCGGGGGCTTCCGGGGGGCTTCCAGGGGCTTCCCTGGTGGCACAGTGGTTGAGAATCTGCCTGCCAATGCAGGGGACACGGGTTCGAGCCCTGGTCTGGGAAGATCCCACATGCCGCGGAGCAACTAGGCCCGTGAGCCACAATCACTGAGCCTGAGCGTCTGGAGCCTGTGCTCCGCAACAAGAGAGGCCGCGACAGTGAGAGGCCCGCGCACCGCGATGAAGAGTGGCCCCTGCTTGCCACAACTGGAGAGAGCCCTCGCACAGAAACGAAGACCCAACACAACCATAAGTAAATAAATAAATAAATGGCGGTGATATGAACAACATATGTACATATCAAACTTAAAAAAAAAAGTGTTCTTTTATTTATTTTTTTAATTGCTGTTACCTCTTCTTATTAAATGACTATTATTAATGTTCAGTAAAAATACTAAATGAATTTATAAAACTATGACCCCATATGTGTACTCCTACTCTCCATATTATTATTTCTGACATGAGATATATTTTATGGTGGAGCTATTAGTTTTAAAACCCAAGAATAGTTTCTTTCATGCCCATCTCTTTTCTGAATACTCAGTAATAGAAATTGTTACATTCCTATTTATTTGAATTGTGAAGGGAGCAATTATTTGGGAAATGAAAGTACTAGGGAGATTTCTGGACTGAATGGAGATAAAGCTTGCTGTTGCCAATGTCAGATTACATCAAGTTGTTTGGCATTAAACAGTTTAAAAAGATAATGGATCTTGATTCATTTTAACATATATGTCTAGTCTGAATATCATCTGCAATGTGTGTCATGCTGCCTCTCAAATTTAATGGAATACCTTGCTTCCTTGGGAGTGGTACAGTATGTTTCATAAGCTTTCCTAGATACTTTTATATTGTTCATTGTGAAATTATAAGCAGAGACATTGAGTTAAACATAATAAGTGAGATTTTATATAAGGGATTTTGTTATTTGGAAAAAAAGGGAGGGAGACTTGGCCTTATATCACAAATACTTTAAGCTTTATATTAATTATAATTTTCAACTCCCTATGTAATAAGTCACATTTTAATCATATAAGAAGAGTCATAACAATGGGATAAACAGACATCATAGATGTTAGTCCAGGTCATATTTTATATAAATAAGTAAAAGAAGAAGAAAATCTTTCTTTATGACTTAAGGCTGCAGAGTATCCCTGCTTTTACCAAATGGTGATGTGAAGAGCTTCTATAAGAAATGAAGTTTGCAGGCCTATAAAGGTAGACTAGAAAGAAGACTTCTCATACATAATTGTGTCACATGAAATTCGGTGTTAAATTGTAATTATTAGATTAAGCCCTCCAAAATTGTTGGTACTCAACTATTTTTGACCACCCCCCAAAATGTAAATTTCATATGGATCCACCTAATAAAATCACGAATAGATACTTGTCTACACAGTTCTTCTTTTTCAGACATGTTTTTACCCAGAACTTTGTCCAGTTATGTTGTTAATAAATGTTTTTTAATGATGAGATCAGAATCTGGGTTAAGGTATTTCTTAGAAAAAGTCAGAGCAAAATTACTTGATGTGTAGTAACTTGCAGTATTATATTTTCTCTTTCAATCCATACATATCATAATTTTGTCACCAGTTACTTGACAATAACAAAAATAGGTCTGAGCAAATATTTAAGCTAAGAAAAAATATCTTGAAGATATTCAGAATGTACTTTTTCTTAATTGAGGAGATTCCTTTATATAGCATCTGCAAATATCAGGACCAATGAACAATGTGATTTAGAACATGTCATCTATAAACTCCATCTATTGTCCTTAGATTAGCACTGGATTATTCCACATGTTCCATGGTTCCAGTATTGAGGTGACTATTACATTTTTGCCCCTTGTTGACAATAGTATTATATTTTATCTTATTGTGTTGATAGTGTTTTTTATTTGCTAAGTCTCGGATTGCTTAAAAAAGTGAAGTCAATTAGGTTTCACCAGCCCCTGCCCCGAAAATCTTAAAGTTGATGACTAAAATTTGCTTTATGGTTTGGACCTATATTCCTCTTCCTTTACATTATTTTGGTGGATGGCTTTTGCCTTATCCATAGGGTGTTTGGTGATGTTTAATAAGCCTAGAATTCTCCTCTTAGACATTTGCATTCCCCTTGATTGTGCAATATCTTGTGGATATCTCTAAGCTCTGGAAAGACTTAAGATAGAAATTTGTCATATTCTACTTATTCACTTACTAAATTCCCATAACCAGGATATCATTAGTTTTGACACATGGCTTCTAAAAGTACTTGAGCAGTACTTGAACAATATACCAATGATGGGTATCGTCGGTTGGGGCTACTTATCAAAGGATATTAAAGCCCAAAGTAGAAAGAGTAACATATGAAGACAACACCTAAATTTACTTCTTTTCTTCTCTTACTATAGTACCACACAGTTTATTGTGAAATATGGATTTTCAGAGTGTTGAGGAGGGGAATAATTTGGCAGTGTTGCAAATAATATAATTGGTAAGGGATCTGCACCATTAAAAATTTATTATTTTGTGAACAAAGCTTTAGAAGCCATAGTAGCTATCTCATAGTAGCTAGACTATATCAAGAAGTAAACATTTCTAAATTAAGCAGACTATACCTCTTTTTATTGTCAGAAAATTACCTTCATAATCATAATTGTGTAGGCATAGGGATAATAAATCCTCTAAGATAATTATATTTTGTAAAAATGAACTGTGAACTCGACTTCTGGTATGGCCAAATAAGCTTCTACCTTATCGAACTTCAGATTGTAACAATAATCTCTGATTTAAAAAATTTTTTTATTACTTGAAGGCCCAGGAAAGTAGACAGAATGAGGTATATTCTATTGGAAACCCAAGCTCTGGAAGAATAAAATAACATGAGGTGAGTAATCCATTTTGAGGGGAAGTTACAATAGGTACTGCCCATAGTGGCTAAAACTCTGATTAAAAAAATGAAGAATTAAAGAAGAGAGAGAGAGAACAAGAGAAAGGGAATTTCAAGTTCTCTTTATTACCTCTGCTCAAGTCTCTGGATGACAAATAGAATAAACATATCTGGACAACTCAAAGCTTAGCTAAGGATAAAACAACTGACCACAATTTGAGCTGTTGCCCAAAAGACAAGGTTTGCAGTTTGAATCCAACCATGCTAATTGCTTTCTAAAACAAACAAACAACAAAAAACACATCAACAGGCTTCAAAGGAATATTATAGAATCCAGAATCTCCATAACATCACATTTACAATATCCGAGATGCAATAAACATTTTTTTCAAGGTGAGAAAAGCCAGGAAAGTGTGACCTATTCTTAAAAGAAAAGGCATCCAGCAGAGATCAATCCTAAGATAACACAGATGTTAAACTTAGCAGACAAGGATTTTAAAGCCTATAATATAAAGCTTATTTCAAAAATGAAAGGGAAATATCACAAAAATGAATATAAGGATTGAAAATCTTAGCAGATAATTGGAAAATATAAAAACAACCAAATGGATATTTTAGAACAGAAAATTAGAATATCTAAAATTTTTAAAAATACACTGTGCGGTTATAAAGCAGGAGCAAAAGTAATCTTCAAAAGATTTATAGAAATTATCCCATCAGAAGTAGAGTGAACAAAATGATTGAAAGAATATTTAAAAGGAATTAAACTCAGACATACTGTTCAAGACAAAGTGTTTGACAATGTTCTTAAAAACTTTAAAATATATGTGCTATTCCACAAAAAATAACAAACAGGCAGTTAAGCAATATTTATTTTCTATGTCCCATTTCTTTAATCGTTATTCAGCAAAATCAGTTACTTTAGCAATCCTCATATATTTAAATGTCATAAAAATTGTAGAAAAATAAATATTGTTCAAATACTCCAAACAGTTGCACTCTTTTTACCTTATACTTAAATTAAAATAGTTTTGGCTGAAGCCCAAGAAAATATATGCAAGTACTTCCAAATGCCAAGAACTTTTTTTTCAGATGTATGGAAAAATGTAATTAATACTAAATTTAACATGAAATTGGCATTTAATTAAGTACTTAATATTTGGTCTTGCATTGCTTTTTTATTTTCTTGTAGCCAATTCTTTCCAGTTTCTTCATTTTTAACTTTTTATTTTGATTTTATAACATTATCTAATCCAATATTATGATCAAATGTATATATAGTCTATAAGTAATTTAGAAGGAGATTTTTAGCAAAAGCTTCAGTATTCTCTGAATCTCCTTCCCTTCCTTCTTTATGAAAAAATCATAAGCTGTGCTTTTACTATCAGCTCAAGCCTGGGAAAGATGCTGTAATGCAACACGCAGAGTAACTGATTGATATCTTGGAGTTTCTGATTTATGCTTGTGAAATCTAAAGGATTGGGAACTGTGGGTAGTCAAAGCTCTAAGGCTGAAAAGAGGTGGTTGAATTGGGGACTGCCAATGCTTCCAAATTTTTTTTAGTGGGGGTGGGAGCAGGGGAGAAGGGAAGAAAGGATACATTTTTTTTTCTGTGGATCCCATGTGAAGTACTCAAAACAGCTAGCAGGAATTTCTTTGGATTCTGACCAAGAGGCTGGCTATGAGGTCAAGGAGCTCTCAGTAAAAAGAAGTTGGATGCCAGAGGAAGCAATTAGGCAGATGACCAGGTGGAGAAATTGTATCATTCCACATAAAAAAACAAAACTGCAGGTAAAAAATGACCACGGATGGGGTATCTTCAAAGAAGAGAAAGAAGCAGACATGAAGAAAAGGGTTTAGCTTTAAACACTAGCCAAGCCCAAGAAGCACAGAAATCAACTTATGATAGCACCAGTTTATAAATACATTTTCTACTCCCATAATTTTCCACTGCCTCCTGCTCCAAACTTAAAGCAGACAAAAATAGCATATTGAGTAAGGGAGTAGGAATAAAAACTCTTAATTTTACTGGTTACACTTTCAAAAAATGTTATTGATCAGAATTATGAGTACGTGGTTGTTAAAAAAAAAAAAAACAACTTCCATAATTACTCCAGTTATGTGCTTTCTCAGTATTTTTAAACCTTCTGAACAAAGTAGTTCATTGGCTAACTCTGTCCAAGACCGATGAAACAAATTACCTATTCTGAGGCAGCTCTTTTCTGAGTGTTTGGATCACAGGCTCTGCAACTATGTGCCACTACTAAGCCTTCTCCTTTGTAGGATCTTAGTTTTTGTTGTAATTTCTGCAAATCTCATTAACCCTCCCTGCTTTTCTGCTTAGATCACTCTCCCATTTTATAAGCACTTTTACATTTCATTCCAATACATTAGAGTTGCTGCGCTACAATGGCCCCTTGAATAGATTTCTGTGCTGTGCAAAGTCAGTTTTCTTGACTTTTTTACCTTTTGTTTAACACTACACAAATGTAGCATTCAGCCGTATTAAAATCTTTCTGAGATAATTTCTTTTTATTAGGAAATTTGTTTGTCTTTTGTACCTTTCTTCAAAAATTGACCTAGGATGACCTTAGCCTTATCTTATTAGATTGCTACATCAAGATCCCACCTATACTATTCAAATCACAAGACTTTAAATACTGCCCTATTTAACTCTCCCTCAGATACACTAAATCTTGAACAGGGATAGTGTATCATATTTCTAATGTAATGTTTAGAATTCACATCTGTATATTTCTCAAAGTAGAGTGTGGGTCACTGGAAGGAGTCTAGTAAATGTAAGTTGAATATATTGATATTTATACTAATTACGATCAAAGTTCATTAACATGTAAACTGGATAAATTGGTTGCAATTGGGAGTCGAGGACTAACTAAAAAACATCAAAACAAATGTGTTAATGATATGTAGAAGCCAGGAAATAGAAGCAGAGTTTCCACAGCTCTATTTGCCAGACAAAGGGAGACTTAAGGATCCTAGTATTTTCCATGCTGCATTATTTTCCTCATCTGCTTAGTTAATAAGACCATTTTTGGCAAGCTCTGAATCACCAACCTTGTCGTTGTTACAACATCATTATCGTTATAGGGAAAACAGAATAAAAGACCTATGAGGTAAAAAAAAAAGCCAATGAATGTGTTGACCAAAATCAAAATCAGCAATGCTTCATGTATACAGCTCAGTCAATTTTGTCTTGATTTCTAATGGATTGCCCATTCTATTTCCCAGAACTTACTTAACTCATTTTCCACCTTGCAAAAGTCTGACCCTTTGCCCTATGCAGATGACAATCCTCTTTTTTACACTGAAGGGATCAGGAAATTCATGTACGTCCTCTCACGTCTTCCTTTCCGTCTCAAAATTTCTTTGCATTTTTCATGCCACAAGAAGGATTTTCCCTCACTTTTTCAAGAAGTGTGCATTTTATTTCCTCTGGTTTTATTAGTAATTTCCTTTTTCTTTTGCATGTTTTTCTATTCATCCACTAAATCCTTTTCAGCTTACAAGCTTTTTTGAAAGTTTTGCTATCCTAAGTGAGGTTTGTTAGCTGAAAGTACTCATTATCCATTTACTTCTAAACCCTTGCTTCTTGGCCTCTGTCACCACCACTTTATTAAATGGTTTTCTTAAATGTGGCCAGTGATTCCTCTTCTCAGTCTACATTCCCTTTGACCACAAGTAGCCATTGACACTACTGGTTATTTCCTTACCGTTAAGTTTAGTTCAGCAAAGAGTAATTGTCAACCAATTATGTCCCTGGAACTTACGTATCTATATGACCACAGATTTTTTTTCCCTTTACATACATCCTTAAGTTGCACTGGTGATTTAGGGTTTCAGGAATTGAGTATCAGATGAAACCTTAACTACCCATGTTTAATTTCTCAGACAGAACGCTTCATCTTGTGCCCTCACAGCTGATATGTATAAGAATATTCCCTATGATACTTTCATGGGAAGGCAATTCACTTATTCTGGGGGACATCTCTAATTCACATATCAGCTTTTCAATGAAGAAAGATTAAGAGAGGAACCTTTTTTTAAATTTGTGCTAGAATATTTATGAATTCCCTAGGAGTATATAAAACATTTAATGCTGTTTTCCAATATAGCTATTTATATATTTTAATTTGACTATTACCTCTAGCCAACCGTCAACTCTTTGTGAAGTTTTACTTTTTTCTAAAAATGCCTCAAAAAAATCTTTAAGTCAATTTAATCACTTGCTCCTTGAAGAGATAATGCATTTAAAAATCTGTTTATCATGAAATTTACATAAAATCACATAACAAGGTAAACTTAACAAGATTTCTAAAGGTTATTTACAGTAGTCTCCACATAGGTGGATCAGATGATGTTAGCACATATTATCTAAAAGTTTAATATTTAAAAAGTCAGACCCTTTCTTCCTTTTATGGTACAAAGATCTATAAGATAACATCCCCAAGGGTAAAATTTTACAAGTACTATTTATTAACTGTATACGTTTAATGAGCTCTATAAGTACCTATGATAATTTTCAAATCTCATGATTATGAACCACCAAGGGCATTTGCTATCAAGAGATTATTTGTGTAGAGTCTTTTCGGTACCTAGCTGCTTTCCCTTTGCAGATTTAAATAAATAGGCTATTCAGACCTACAGCACACCACAGTATTTATCTAAATTTGTGTTGACTATGCAGATGTCATTTGGAATTTTTTAAATGCTCACATCAAAGCAAGAAACCTACATAATCAATTTGCAAATCACCCTTCATTATTCCAAGTTTAAATTAAGAAAATAATGCCTAAAAGAAATTCAGGCTAAAAATCTGCTTCTTGGTCACACTGTTCCCACAGGGAACTTATGTTCTGTCAATAACTTTATGGCATCACTGCTTTAATTTAAAGTTGAAGAAATGAAAGATGAGTTCTTAAAATTACACTGTGTATTTGCAGAATTGGGCATGTATCATTTTTTCTTTATGGAATATGAATCAAACTTCCCCAACATTGATCTAATTATTATATTTTTTGTAATATTCATTGCTTTTTTCTCAAACTTAAGAATGAGAAACCTAACAAAGCTAATAATAAATAATATTCATTTGACCCAGTTTAACGGCATGTTTACCCATTTATGAGGCCTCTTCAATAAGTCTGTTATTAGACCTATGCTGTCTCTTGTGGCATGAGATGACAAACCTCAATAAAATTGGGCAACTTAGAAGTCTTTGAGACCTTGAACTTCACATTTCCTATGGCTAGCATATGTTATTGGGAACCTGAGTCATCTTTTAGTCACTGAGAGTTAGACATAAAGCAATATCCAGAAAGGATAGAGCCAGATAATGGGTGGAAGTCCAGACCATATGCATAAGGAATTGTTAGCAAGACATGACAAAACACTTAAGAGAAAGGCTAATGGAGTCCAGCAACAGGAAGTGTAGGAGCAGGCAAGAAGCAATGCAGGAGAGATGGTGTGCCACGGGGTTGGAGCTCAGACACTTGGTTCTAAATACTGTAGACGCAAAGCAAACGTGAAGAGCAGAATATGCAAATGATGGCCCGAATTTGGGTAAATAAAGAATCATTCTATTACCTAAAGCTGCAATACAGGGCAGAGCATATATCTCAGAACAAGCAAAAGTTCAGTAATGGAACTGGGACATGAAAGAGAGAGCAGCAAGTTTAACTTGATGAACAGTCATTGAATATTGAAATAAATTTTTTCTAAAGTATTGTACCCAGAGATTTGACATGGATGAGCCACTAGTTAGCTATCAAATATATATTGATAATGAGAGGTTAGGCCTGTGGAACAGAGATCTGTATAGGCTATTTTTGTGAAAATGTTAATATTTTAAATAATACAACTTAATATGAAATATTATCTATGATAAAAAATGAGTTATTCTTGTTCTCTTTATAAAGGCAATTTTAACATTAAAAAATTACAGGTCTATAGGGATAAAATTGACACAAAATAAATTGCACATGTTAAAGCATATAACAATTCATTTTAATAAATGTCTATGCCCATGAAACCACCAAAATGAAGATAATGTGTTTATCCATCATCTCCCCCTCTAAGTTCTTAAGTCTCCTTTTTAATGTCTCCTTCCTGCCACTCACTGCACCCTCATCTGGTCTACAGGCCAACAATGATTTGTTTTCTGTTACTATAGATTTGTTTTCATCTTCTAGAATTTTATATAAAGGAGTGTATACAATATGTATTAATTTTGTCTGATTTTTTGGACTCAGTATAATAATTATTATTTTAAAAAAAATATTTTGAGATTTAAATCTCAAAAAACTATTTAGAGATTCATCCATGTTGTTGCTATGTCAGTAGTCTATTCCTTTCAACAGCTGAGTAGTTACTTCCAAGAGATTTTTCCCAGGAGATTTTCAGATTTTTTTTATATAGCTGATTGTATCTTCTGTGAACAAAGACAATTTCTTTTCGTCCTTCACAATCTGTATACTTTTTATTTCCTTTTCTTTTCTTATTGCCTTAGCTAGAACTTTCATTACAGTGTTGAAAAGGAGCTCTGAAAGGGGACATTCTTGCCTTATACCTGATGTTAGTGGAAAGCTCCAAGTTTTGCATCATTAATTATAATGTTAGCTGTAGGTTTTTCATAGATATTCTTTATCTAGATGAGGAAATTCCTCCTATGTCTAGTTTTCTGAGAGTTTTTATCATGAATGGGTGTTGGTCCAAAGCTTTTTCTGCATCTATGTAATTTTTCTTTTTTAGCCCATTGATATGGTGGATTACCTTAATTGATTTTTAAGTGTAGAACCAAGCTTGTATACCTGAGATAAATCCCATTTGGTTGTGGTGTATGATTCTCCTTGTGCATTGTTGGATTCAATTTTCTAATATTTTGTTGAGGGTTTTTGCATTTATTTTCATGAGAGATATTGATTTGTGTGTTTTTTTTCCTTGTAATATTTTTGTCTGGTTTTGTATTAGAGTGATGCTGGCCTCAGAGAATAAGTTGGGAAATATTCCTTCTGCCTCTATCTTCTGAAAGAGATTATAGAAAACTGATATAATTTCTTCCTTAAATGTGTAGTAACTTGTGTCCACTCTTTTTTTCTTAGTTATCCTGGCTAGAGGCTTATTAATTTTATTTATCTTTTCAATAAACCAGGTTTTGGTTTCATTGATTTTTCTCTATAGATTTTCTGTTTTCAATTTCATTGATTTCTTCTCTAATTCTTATTACACATAATCCAGTTAAGAAATGGATGAAATAATTTAAAAGACATTTCCTTAAAGAAAATTTACATATGTTGAAGATGCATGTTTCACTGATTATTTCTACTGTTATCTTTTTAAGTTATCTCTTCTTTTCCTCTGAATTTTCTAAACTACTGTTAATCCCATACAGTGAATTTTTGAAAAATCTCAAACATAGTTTTACTCTCCAAAAGTTCCACTTGACTATTTTCTATTTCTCTCATGTCTCTACTTAAACATGGTAAATGCTTCCTATGCCTTCTTGAAACATATGTATTATAATTATAATAACTTTTAATGTACTGTACACTAAATCTATCATCTGTGTCATTATTTTACCTGTTTCTATTTTTTAACCACCCCCAATACCACCAACAGCCATTGACTGTAATAATATTTTACTCTTCTGGTTTTTCTCATTTATGTAATTTTTCTTTCCTGTTTTTTCTGACTCCAGCTAGTCCTTAAATATAAGAATCCTGCACCTTTCTCTTTTTAGGTCTATTTCCTTTTTCTCTTCACAGAACACCTAGGTAATATTATTTCTATTCTCTACTACAGAGGTTTCCACTATGTCATGTATCCTTTGCTCTAACATTTTTGTGTCTCTAAAAGATTTTTGTACTATATGTGTTCTCTCCTAGTATCCATTTTATCTATGCTCTTTCTCTGTGTTTCTCTATCTGATCATTCATGACATATGTATGTTTTCATGTACACAACAGAACCAAATTTTGTCCTTCCAAATCTGTTCTTCCTCGTACACTTATTCTTGGTCCTTCTAATAGATTATAGCATATTCTTATTTTCAGCCTTGTTCAATTGGGATAAAGTTGATTAACTTTTCTAATACTCAGTTACTTCATCAGTAAAATAAATATATCATTTTACTCATTGAAACTTAAATGAACCTATAATATTGGACCATGCTACGATTTTATCCTCAGGTCTCTTCTCTGCTGACACTCAATTCCTTATGTGACCTTATCTAGGATAGTGAGCTTAAATTACCCCTGTACACTTGCAATACCCACATTATCTCTCCTCTGAATGTCCAACTCCTTTATATGCTTAGAATTATGATAAACATCCCAAAGTCTACAAATGAAGTTTTGACTTACTCTTATCGAATGTGCTCCTCCCACAGGCTTCCTCATCTAAATTAATGTCAACCCTTCCAATTGCTCAGACCAAAAATTTGGGGGTCAATCATTTCTTTCCCCTTCTGCCCCATTGCCAAGCCAACTCATTAACAAAATGTGTTGGTTCTACTTTCAAAATATATTCAGAAACTTTTGACTTCTCATAACCCTCATCTCTATACTCTGGCCTAAACCTTCTTGATCTCCCATTCAAATGATTGAAAGAGCCTTGAAACATGTCTCCATGGTTCCACACTCTTTCCTCTATAGTGCCCAGTTATCCTTTTAAAGCACTTACTTCAACTAAACACCTTTCTACCTCTCTGGCTTCATCATCTACTCTTTTTCCTCCTCATTCATTCTCCTTCAGCCACTTGGGCTCTGCTCTTCATTTGCCTAAAATATTTTTAATTTAGGTATTGGCATGGATCGATCTTTTACTCTTTTCAGCTTTCTTCTCATGTATTATCTTACAACTGAAGGTTTCCTTGCCAACCATATATAACAATAAAACCCCTCCTCCATCCTGGCACCAGTTCCTCTCACACACTGAGCAGGAGATGAATTATTTTTTCAAATATTCACTCTTATGCCATGTAAGAGGATTACACATCCTTACCTGCTACCTTGTGATTTTAAATAACCCCCTATGGGAGGAATATGCTTGCCTGCTTCATTGAGATCACATTTCACTATATGACTTGTTGGTCAATGAAATGAGAACAGAAGTGGTAGTTTTCTGGTTAGAGCAGAGGCTTTACAACTCACCTTATGGTTTTCCTTAGTCACTTGCACTTTGAGTCTGCCATTAGGATGCTTTGTCCTAGACTGGGGCTGGTCCTTTAGCTTAAATTCCAAAATGAATACAATACACAGAGCAAAGTCATAGCTAGAGTAGAACCACATCTGTCCCCAGTCAGTATGAGGCACATTAACTTCAGAATTGTCAATTATCAGAGCTTTAACTGCTTTAACTGTTTCACAGTTAAAGCAATCATCTGGATATATTATATAATTTCCCTATTTTATATACAATATTTATAGGCTTCCTCACAAAAATATTATTACCATAGGAATAACACCTTGATCTGTTTTATTTTCTCTTGTATCCCCAAAACCTAGAATAGTGCCTGATACACGGTGATACTCAATAAATGTTAACCTAATAAATAATTGAGTAAACAATTGGATATACTTGTCTAACAGACTAATACAGACAATTCTTATTAAATATTTGGCCAATACTAAATTTTTAAATACTAAATTAGTATTGTTAGCAGTACCATGGTTTTTAACTGTTATAGTCTCTGTAGTGTAGAAATAAGAGTTTTGCACATAGTATGTACTTAATATAAATATATGAATATAATTAAATTGATATTTACCATCAGTTTGTGTCAGAGGATACAGAATTCCAAATGTGTTTTTGATTTATTAATGACTTTCTAAAGTTGTGTGAATTTTAATCTCTTTGCAGATTATGAAAGATATTCTTTAATTGACTCAAGCTGCTGCTGATGATCTGAATACTAATAAATCCCCTCTAGGCTCATATTAGAAAGATCATGAACCCTCATTTTTATTAGACATTAACAAGATCAGATTTGATGGACTATGTCAACAAAGATGTACTGAGTACTTATGTGCAGGCATCATTCAAGGAACTGTGAAATAATTTAAAATATGATTATAGACGCATATATACTATCACTATATTGGGTTTGCTAGCTGAAAAGCCAAGGATAAAATAAAAATATCATTATATTTGAACTAGTATATGCAGTGGAATTTTTCTTTTACTTTTTGACACAGATGCGGTAAGAAATTATGTAAGGACTTTTGTTTTGGGTTTTTTTTTTTTTTTTGCATAATATTTTTATTTACAGGATTCCAACAGAGAGTTGATCATTATTTCATTCAACATACACTCATTGAATGAATATTAAGTCCAAGGCAACCTGCTAGGTTCTATGTACTAAGATGATCCAAAGAGGGTTTCTCTCCTCAAGAAGTGTTCACTTATTTCCTATAAAGATATTGTTAGTAGATAATGAAAAATTATCTTTAAAAAATAACCATGAAACTGTAAATTACTTAAGTCCAAGCTTATAAAAGTGGATTTATTTTTTTCCTAAAGAAAGAGCAATATGTAAACCAATGTACCTGGGAGACTGATTTCCTCAGGGAAGCCAAGCAGGTCCTGAGATAGTTAAATCCCCCGATAGGGTAATCTCATCTGCTTGCCACAGTGTGACATATAAATATGATCATTTTGCATATGCATGATAAAAGAAGTTTGAAAGTGAAAAAGTTTGGAAAATACTGCTTTATGAATCAACAGAACCACTAAAGGTTTGGCTAGAAAATTACATCACATAGTTTAGCTGTCTCAAAAATGCTATATTTATTGAAAAACAATATGATAGACAGCAGAAGACAACACTGAAATAGGCAATAGGTTGCCCTGGGTCTCCCCTTGTCTTTGTAGATTTAAGCCTCTGAATTAATGGTACTTGCTTTCTATCTCCCCTCTATTATTCTCTATTATTATTCACAAAATTCTGAATTTTTTGTTTGAATTTTTTAGGTTAGTAATAGCAAATGTTTTATTCCATTTCTGTGTGTGCAAGCTCCTTGCGCCTCTCTTCTTAAGGACAGTAGTCCTATTTGATTAGGACCCCACTCTTAAGACCTCATTTAAACTTAATTGCCTCTTTAAAGGTTCTGTCTTGAAATACAGTCACATTAAGGGCTAGAGCTTCAATATATAAATTTTGGGGAAATATAATTCAGTCCATAAAAGGTAGATAGATAGATACACACATACATACATATGGATAGATAGATAGGTAGATAGATGCTTAGAGAGAGTAGTTTACAACCATCAGGTAAATTTGGGAAAAGTTAATCAGTGGATTCTAAATCTCAGAGGCTTGAGAGTTTCATGGAAAGCAGGTGACTGGATGGTTTCATAGTACGTCCCTACAGATTGCCTGTCAGTTGCAAGAAGAAAAGTAGTAACTAAGCAATGGAGAAAACAAATGAACACTTGACTAGGTGATCAGAATTAACATCAGCAATCCAGAGCAGAGGGGCATCACGTGCTTTCAGATGTGATACCCTGAGAAAGACACAACATTACTTTTATAATATTCTGACTGAGGCTATACAAACTGAAACTAACCCCAAGGAAGAGTCAGACAACCCCAACTTGAAGGGTATTCTGTAACACAACTGGTCTGCATTCTTCAAACTCTCAATATCATGAAAGACAAAAAAAGACTGAGTTACCGTTCCAAGAAAAATAAATAAAGATGACAACCAAATGCAACACATGATTCTGAAGTGGATCTTGTACTAAAGGGGAAAAAATTATTAAAAAAAGACATTATTACACCAATAGAAAACATTGGAATATAGATTGTAAATTTGAAAAACCATTGTATTAATTTTAAATTTCCTGAACTTGCAAAGTGTACTGTGGTTATAGAAGAGAATATTCTTGTTTTCAGGAAATACACACTGAAAACATTAAGGATCCAGGGGCATCATATGTGGAAGCTGAGGCTCTCAAACTCAGTTAGACATTCAGACTCATAAGAACGCTAAAGGCCACACTTGGCACCTCTCTCATCAGAAGGAGCAGGGTAGGAATCACAGCTTGCAGAAGGGGAGTGTCAGGCATCGCTTTTCTCCAGGAGTCCTTGCTGCAGCCCAGCATCTCAAAGGCTGAGAGACATGATCCAAATTAGGCGGTTGCAGGAACTGATGTAGCTAAAATGTTTCAGACTCCGCAGGGCCAATATCTGCAATCAGAACTCCATAAGCAGTGCTTCCAGGGCCAAAGGATATGCCAGTTATGAGTCAACACATTCTGGGAAGCCCAAAATATGGTTTACTATCGAGTATTCATGCAGTTTACCAATTTGAAGTCATTTTTTTCTGTAAGTATCTAGCAACCCAGTTGACATTCCAACGTTTATCAGGTAAACCAGAGGAACAGAGCTAGAGAGTTCATCAAATACCAAATTTTCATGCAAATAGGAAACGTTTTTGTTCAACCTTTTTCATGGTAACAATTCTCAGACGGTTCATAAGAAATAATAATAATAATATGTGCATTTATGTGTGTGCATTTGTGTGTACAGAATAAACAATGACAAATGTAGCAAAGTAATAACTTCATGTTTTCTTAGTTCTTCATAGTCTTTAAAATTTTCATTGGAAATTCCTTCAGTAAACACTTTTTTTTTTTTTTTTTCTTTTGGCCATGCCTCTCGGCTCATGGGATCCTAGTTCCCCGACCAGGGGTTGAACCCACGCCCTCTGCAGTGAAAGCACAGAGTCGTAACCACTGGACCATCAGGGAATTCCCAGTAAATACTTCTTAATTGGTGAATATGGATGTAGAGTCTTATAAATGAATAATAAATAAATAAATGGGAGTTATCTGTACTAATCTTGAATCTTTTCTGTAAGTTTGATAAGTTTTCAAAGAAAATGTTTTTTGCAAAGTGGAATGAAATATCAGAAAAAGGAGTTTTAATTAATGTTTCAAACACTGCAGCTTTCTTTTTTTAAATGATTTTTGACGGTTTATTCCTAAGCAACCCAGATACTATATGTAAATTTTCAGCAAAAAAATAATCTCTCTTTACTTCCATGGTACCCATGCAATGTGCACTTTTTCTGGGCTTATAGAAAGCATTGACATTTTAAAAATCACTGATAAAAGAGAAAATATGTTCTTCTTAGATTATGTAGACTGATGGCGTTCAAAGAACGCTCACATGTTATTTTTAAAAGATCTATTTTATTTCTCTATGGTGGTTTGAACACTGTAAAAAAAGTCAAAATTAATTATGCAGATGATAAAAAATAAGGCATATTCTGTCTTTCCTAACTGGACCTGAAAGTCGCCTTTCAAGCTTTGCAGCCTACAATCTACAGCTCGTATGGAATTCTAAACACTTTCATAGAGTTCAAAAGTGCAGTCAACTTCATTTCCCATCCATGAACATTTGGATTGACCTTAAAGCTCTTAAAGGAAATGAGAATGAAAGCCTACATTCAAGTAGTGAGGCCAGTCAGCAGTGGGTAGTCATGAAATGAGATGAATCTCTTTTACTGATGTCATTCCTGTCATACTCTTTACTAATCAAATGTAAGGAAAATGTGGTGTATAAAATAAATAAATGTGGAAGTAAAAAATTGTGATGTTTTAAGTTCATTTTATAGGGTTTAATTATTCAATGATGCCACTTAAACGTTTTTTTATCATGGACAACATGCTAAAGATATATTTTGAAAGAATATTGTATTTTATATATTCTTAGTACTTTATAGTCTTTAAAAATTTCATTGGAAATCTCTTCAGTAAACATTCCTTACATATTTAGTACCTGTCAAAGTGTGAGAAATTATTTAGAAGAAATCAATCCTTCTGGAGTAGGTGTTCTCATTGCCATTTTACATATAAGTAAAACTAAGGGTAAATATTAAACTCTAACCAGATAGGAAAAGAATGATTTTTAATACAGAGAAACAATACTTCTGTTTTTCACCTTAATGCATGTTTTTCTTTATTTTTGCATTATAAGGGAGTTCTCTGGTGGTCCAGTAAGACTCTGCGCTCCCAATGCAGGGGACCTGGGTTTGATCCTTGGTTGGGGAACTAGATCCCACATGCATGCCTCAGCCAAGAGTCCACATGCCACAACTAAGAAGCCCGCATGCCACAACTAAAGATCCCTCATACTGCAACAAAGACTGGGTGCAGCCTAAATAAATTAATTAATTAATAAATTAATTAATTAGTTAAAAAATACATTTTAAAACTGGCATTATAGGACTACATATTAATGCATGTTAATACACAGATGATCTTCACAAGGCATAGAAAAATCACCCCTATCTCTTTCAGCAACACCTCCTTCTTCTGACCCTTGTTCAGAGATGTAGATGCACATTTATAGTCATTTTAAGTGAGTCAGAGATAGACTCTGGGATCATGTTACATTAAAATGCATTTTTATTTAGTATACAGCATTCCTTTTTTGAACAAAAAAATATTTGGATATAGCCAATACTATGTCAACATGAATATTACATATCCATAATAATGGAAAATTCCTACAATTTCTATAAATTGTCAACAAATTATCACAAATACTATTGCTTGTTATCCCCATAGCAATCCTATATTATAGATATTATCATTTCCAAGTTAAAGGTAAGAAAACTGAGGCTCAAAAGTACTCAGACATACACTCAGTAAGAAAAAGAGAGAAAAATCAATATCGTATTTAGGTTCCAAGTCCAATATTCTTCTCTCCACACCAAAAATAAATTTTGTTTCCCCCCCCAAATTTTTTGAAGTAAGAAAGATGAGAAATTAGCTGTTTTATTTTCTAAGGTTAAGCTCTTTAGGAAAAAATAAAAGCACCCAAGGCTCTAAGTCTGCAAAAATTTGTCTTTTGTTATCCCAAGGGTGATTGAAGAGTTCTCACATTTTTAAAGGCTATGCTCATGGCAATTGTGCTACGTTACCTTTGAGTGCTGCCTAGAATTGAAGAAGAGCAAGTGGCCAGATCTCAGAGAAAGCTGAATTCCCCTAGTCAGGAGTACAAAGGCAACGGGTGGCTGGGAACATATGCAATTACCACACAGGACACTGGCCTGAAAGTTGAGGTGGAGGTTGTGATTGTCAGAGATTAGTCAATAGACACCCTTAAAATTGTAATGGAAACATTGGTTCTAAGCTTGGCAAGTGGAGGAAGAGGATTCATTGACCTGTAGAACCACTTAAACCCTTATACACCACAGAGACCCCGGCAATGAGTAGCTCAGCACTGCCTTTCATGGACAAAGGAAGAGCACAACCTCAACAAATACTCACACTGAATGTGCCAGGGGGGTCTGAGTTCCCCAGAAGGCAGGGTCTGAAAGGACTTTGTTATAAATGTGAGTGAGGGAGCAAGAGTGAGGAAGACATGTGATGCAAGAAAGGAGGGAGAACCAATATAAAGATGCACGATGCAGTTGGCCAATAACTGCTTGCTCATTCTAACAGGACCTCCTGAAGAGTCAATAAAATGCATCTCAGGACTGACCCTCAGGGAAATGAAGGGGAAAATTTTTATACGCCATTGGTCAAATGTTGTCCTCATGGGGCATAACATCACAACTAGGAAATGCATGAGCTGTTCTCAGCGCCTCCACTTTAACATTGACAGCAAAGCCCCATGCTAGAAGAAAGAGGAGCTTGTAACATGAGCCGTGGAACTGGTTACAGCAGCAGCAGCTCAGATAAGAAGCTATGAGGGTGAGACCCTCTTAAATAATGCATAAGAAAAGTTTCATACTAACTACTCTCATACAACTCAGATATATCACACCCTCTACTAAATCTAATCCATCAAAGAATTGCCACAAAGGGGAAGGAACATGTCAGTCTCTGAAAAGATTTAAGGTAGAGGATTATGGGAACAAATCTCCATTGCTACATTTCTTTGTGGGAATACTCGTCTCTCTTCTCCATCTCCCATTGTCCTTTGCTTACACCTTCAGTCAATTGATCTGTATTGTTCACCTTTGTCACCAAGGGATCTGAGTCCCTACTTGCTTTACCTTTGTCAAACTGTGATGGCTTTAATTATGCATTTGCCACTTAGTTCTCTGTATTGGGATGTAATGTTCCATGCTCCGGCTGTTTATCAGATATCTTGGCTCCTGATGGAAACCGGGATTCAATTATTCTTGCCAAAATAGTAACATTTTTCTGTGCCTGTTAGATTATTGGCATTAAAAACCTCAACATGACCAGGTGTTCGTTGTGGCTTCAAGTTCAGTGAAAACTTTGTTGCATTTCCTTGAAGAGGAAGCTCTGACATGAACCTCATGTTTTATTAGATTGGCTGCATCTGGATGTTAGAATATATGAAAAAGCCAGTGAAGCCTATGGCCATGCATCCATCGTATCCTCCTTTGCCATAAAAACTGTCTCTCCTGGTGTGAGACAGTGTTGTGTGTGATACTGTGTCAACAGATTTGACTCCTGTAAGACTTAGGAGAGCAGGACAGTGCTGCTGGCAGAAATAGTGCATTCAGAGAAGGCAAATCCATATCCAGAGTAGATGTTAACTGAGAAGTCCAGGGGAGAGAGGGACAGGAACAAGGCCTGGGCCTGAGATGAAGTATCCTCAGGCTGGACCTGCATGAGGCTAGGCAAAGCCCACATAGAACGGGTTGCTGCAGCAATGGCTTTATGTGTATGAAATAGTGCATATTACATGTTTAACGCAGAGGTCTAGGTATCAAGGGAGAAGGAGATTCTTAAAATTACTGATATTTAATTTCCAACACACCTAAAAGGCACTGACATCAGTTAACTTTAGAAATGTGACCTTTCTTGTAAAATATTTTGTAAAAAGATCACACACTTTACATTAAGTAATGAAATGGATCAACAAATCTTTTATTTCAAGGGACATTGCTTGAACTTTGCTAGAATTCGTATCTTAAACAATCCCAAAATCAGCCACATAGAGTTGATGGAGTTATGCCACGGCCGCTTGGGTATCTGACCTCTGACCCATTTGGACATAGCTGGACAAATATTCCAGGTGCTCATTCCAGAGTGATGTTATAAAAATTCCCAACTCAAAAAGATGCTCTGAAATGCAGTAGTCACTGATTTTAGTCTCTAGGAAGAAACCTTCCCCATCAGCAGACAACTCCTAATAGTTAAAGAAAAAAAGGGTAGTAGCATTAACCCTGAGGTTGTGTTAAATTCTTGGTCACTGACTGCTATAATCATGGTTCTCTCTCCTTGTTTATCATAAAATCAAAACAACCTGACATTTCAGCAGCTGACATTTGTTTTTCTATAGGGAGAATTCAGCTCACAGTAAAAATCAGACACCAAATGCTTCCCTCGGATTGCTCAAATTCCTCTTCTTGGCTTACTCACTGGTAAGAATATTGTGGAGCACATGCATATTTATGGTTGATTACTGCTAAGATGCTTATAGTGGTGAATTCTCAATTGAAATGATTCAGTCAAAAGAAGTACATGTGCACCTTCAAACCCTTGGAATTTAATTCTGTAATCCTAAGAACCGTGAATACACTGGAAAGGTGGTTAAATCAGAAATAAAATTTTAGCATTTCTCTTTGTGTGCCAAGTCAATTCCTTGGTGATTTGAAGATGAAGAGCAAGAGATACCAGGAGTAATACTTTAGATTGTTTAATATAAACACCTTCTTGTTATAAAATGGAAGGAAAATGATATAATATGATAGTAACAAAATCTAAAATAATTTACAGTAAATAACATACACAAGAAATATGCAAAGAATGTTATTAAGGGACATAAAAGAAAATCTGAACAGAAGAAGAAATATAGCATAAGGCTGGATAAGAAAACTTAAAAATAAAAAGTTTCATCATCCTGTATTTACTACCTAAGATTAATACAATTCCAATCAAAGTCTTTATAGGGTGCTTGGCTATTTTTAACTTGATGAATTTATAATCAGATTAATATGGAGTAACAGATGTTTGAAATAGCCAAAAAAGTTGAAAAGGAAAAATACATGTGTTCCACATATTAAAATTAATTTTAAAATTTCAGTAGTTAAAACAGTTGATTTGAGAGCTACAGTGCAAGAGTAGATACAAAAAAAGAGACTGAATCTTCCAAAAACATGGTATCAGGATGAGAGCCCTTATGAATGTATTATACGTGAGAGTTGGCATTAGTATCTCACACAGCTGAAATTATAAACGTTGGCAGTAAGAACTCTTTATCAACTTCCAAACTATGCACATGCCCTTTTGATATTCATCTAAGGGAAAACTAAAGGGAAACAGAAGATATTACATCATATGGGTCCATTGATGTCAATATTTGCTGCAGACTTGGAGGGTATATGTGGGAAAGGAAGTCAGTCACATACAAATTCATGCCTCAGCAAATAACATTGATAATATAAAACTTGAACATTGAATCCTGGACTTCATGTACTATGAGTTATGTAATGCTTATAGGTTTGTGTGACAAATTGTGTAGCACAATCTTGACTGAATTAAATAAATACAATCTCTGTTTTGGGTTGGAACTCCACAGAAGCTGATAATTATTTGAGTGCACACAATTGATTTGGGAAGTGACTCCTGGAAGCACTGGTGAGATAGCAGGGAAGTGAGACAGAGAATAAGGGTATTTTCCTTATTTCAGATGTTTTGACATTTTATGATACTGTGCCTTAGCTGCTCCCCTCCTTCCTCCTTCCTTTCCTCCTTTCTTCCTTTCCTCCTTCTTTCTTCCTTCCCTCCTTTCTTTTTCTTTCTTTCTTTCTTTCTTTCTTTTTTTCTTTCTTTCTCTCTCTCTTTCTTTCTTTCTTTCTCTTTTTTTCTCTTTCTTTCTTTCTTTCTTTCTTTCTTCTTTCCTTCCTTCCTTCCTTCCTTCTTTCTTTTCTTTCTTTTATTTGGGGGGGGCAGGGTTAGACAATAGGTAAGTACTTAAAATATAAGGATTTTTAAATTAATTCTGGATACATAAAAAAGTTTATTCATATTTACCTTCTATTCACTCTTCCCTAGGTGCTCCTGTAGTTGATTAGTGGATGGAGTCTACAGAACATGGAACTTGGAAGGGCTTCTTAAGATATTTGCTTTATAGCAGATTGTGATGAATTCTGAGTGAAGTATTGGCAAGGCTTCTAATCCCGATGATCGCCTACACTCAGAGCTCGATGGATTCCCAGGGCAGCAGCCACGTCTAGTCTCCACAAAGCTGACTCATGTTGGTCCTTTACACTCTCCACAGACCCAGAACTGCCCTCCTCGGGCAGCCTGGAACTTGCCTCTGAATGAGCTCCAACTCTGGCTGCCTTAAGGACCCACAGCCCAATCACCCTTCCTTTCTTTTTCCCTTCCGTGTCTACGTAACTCCATGTCAGTCTTGTGTCCAGGAGTGCAAAAGCTTCATGTCGCTCCCTTTTTCTCACAATAGAGGTTGATTCCTCATCAGAAAAAATGGCCAGAACTTTTAAGGATAAAAACCTCTTTAGCCTCCTCCACCTCCAGCTTGACAGAGGAATACTTTGCTTTCGCTATTAAATAAAAGTTTAAAAAGTCAGTTTCTGCCTACTTCAATCTGAAGAAACAAGTCCGGCATCACCACTGGGGCTCTTTTCTTTTTGTATTTCAAATGTTCATTTGAGTGAACAAGAGCGTGTATGCTTGAATGGGAAAACTGTGAAACAGAAAACCAGGGAATAACGTACCGAAATATTGGCCCAGAAAAACAGTGCAGAAATCACAGTTGTTAGTACTTATACGGAAAAAAAGATATTAAATTATAGAAGAATTTATAGCATAATAAACACAAAGCAGCCCACAAATGTCTGCAAATATTTGAAAATACTCCACGAGTTGCAAGTGTTCTTTTCATCTGATTATACACTACCTGAAATATTATATATGTAAAGCAATAACCACAAAAATAACAAAGAACTTCTTTATTAAATATCAGTATATTTAAATTAAATCTAACACATTCACCATCATCTCTAAAAATATGTACAGATAGTTGTTGATTTTGAAGTTGAGTTGTATCTATAGTAATAGCCACACTGTCAAATAAGTAAGTTTGGTGTTAAAAGCAGGAAAAATATATTATTAATTCATAAACCCATTCATTCATTAAATATTCATTAAGCATTTATTTTTGTTAGGCATTATCTTAACTGATTTCTGCTCTTATGGACGTTTCAGTTTCAGTGTAAAAGCTTATAAATTATAAATAAATATAATTAATATTTTAATTATATATGATCTATGTACATACATATATAAACATTAACATATATACATACCTACCAATACACATATATGAGAATTTAACTGTAAAGCTATGAAGAAAAGATACATGGTTCTAAATCTATATAAAGGGATGCAAATTGATGACATTTATGCTGAAATCTGAATTGTAGGTTGGCACTACTTAGGTTAGGGATCTGTAAACATTTGCATAATTCCTGGATGACAGTAGAAATCAAACAACTTTTTCTGTCTGATCCAAATGCTCTGGTGTTCCAAAGTAGAAATTATTAAAAGAGACTTTACCACTGTCTGAGTATCAGCTTTTGAAGAGGAAAAGACCTCAAACTAACCAGATATCATATCTATCAAAATGAGACAATATTTCTTAACTCTACAAGCATTAGTTCAATGAAATCCATCTGTTACCAGGTTTCTGGTAAAGTTGATCAGGGAGAACTTCCTCTGCTTGCCTTGAGAGTGGTCTGTAAAAATGCTGTAAACAAATCACAAAGCTCTTTAATATGTTTTAAAGATTTTTTTTTTCTTTTTGTTAGGCATAGTAAGAGTCTAGTGACTTCGAAATTCTTATATTCAGATGATTTTTTTTTTATGGCACAACAACACTAACCAAGCAAATAGGGACTGTGCTGGAGAAATAATTTTGTCAAGTAATTCCCACAGTCCTGTCAAAGCTCTTTTAGTCCCCTTTATAATGCATTTGACTATTTTCTTTCATGAAACATATTTTTGAAAATGAGCAAAAGTTTCTCATCGTAATAAAAGTGGAGTTTCTAAGTTTAAAGATGGCAATGTTTCAACAGCAGCTTTTGCAGCTCTATCAGCAAAATTATTGCCTTTTAGAAGCTTTGTCCTTCTGCCCTATGTGAGCTCTACAATGAATTACTGATATCTGAACAGTGAGTTGTAAAGTTTCTGACAAAGCTGCTATAAATTTTTCATGAGATATTTTAGTTATCATTTTAAGTAGAAAATCCTCTATTTAAAAAAATTTTCTCTGTTGTATGATAGACACCAAAGATGGATAGAGAAATAGATAGACAGATTCATATTAAATCCAGAATTGAGAATTGCAGCTGTAATAATTACTATTAACTCTTCTGCTTGAACAGACTTAATTCCAGACAAAACTTAAGCTTTCAAGGTATTAAGATGTCACCTCAACATAGGAAGCCTTAAGTGAGCTACTTTTATCCCAAGTACATGACCCATCAGTAGCCATTATCAGATATGCAGTATGAATAAGAATATCAGATAAATCAGGGCAGGTTTTTCAAAATTTGGGATCTCCAAAGCTGGAGGAGAGGCTATTGCTAATTTCAGTTGTTTGAAAACCTCTTCAGATTCTAGGGCCCAAACCAGAGGTTGTAGAGAATTATCATGCAAATGTTCTGTCAGAATTTTGTTTGCTATAAAAAATTTGGACTCCACTGTCTACAGTATTCTACCAGTCCCCCAAATTTTCTATGCTTTTATTTGTAAATAACTAGAGAACATAGTAGGAGAGTCCCCAAAATCCTCGAGGGGTCCTTTGTCATAAATACTGAACTCCTTCATAAACTCCTCTCATAAATACTGAACTCCACAAGCATTTGGACTTGTCCATTAAATGAACAGGAAGGAAGGAAAGAAGGAAGGAAGGAAGGCAGGAAGGCAGGAAGGAAGGGAGGGAGGGAGGGATGAAGGGAGGGAGGAAAGAAGGAAAGAAGGGAGGGAGGGAGAGAGGGAGAGAGGGAGGTAGAAATTGTGGAGCAACAATCAATTTCAGAGATAAACTTTGTAGACAATGATACGAAAGTCAGAAGTCATATTAGCTTAGAATAGTTGCAGAATAGGAACTACAGAGATTAATGGTTAGGATTTTGTACAAATCTGTATAGTGGTTGGTCATCTTTAATTAAATTTACCACCCTTCTTTACTGGAAGTTTGGAACTTTTACAGAGTAAGTGCGCCTTTTCAAATTATTCCTTGTTTTTCTAAATCTTTTATAACCAGTTTTATTCTTTTTAATTCAGCTCTCAGTAAATAATATTGTTTTACATATAGCCATGTCCTGTCCTTTTTGTAAACTATTTTTATGGGTCTATATCTCAAATTTAATTGGTATTATTATTCCCTAGGGCTTCATGCTTCAATTTACTTCAGGTCAAGGTGCTTTTCCAGCGTAGCATGAGACAGACTGCCGCTCTCTGCCATGCCCCCCTTCTTAATTTAAAAGAACGAACACACACAGTAACCAGCTCAGTGCCTTTACCCTAAGGAGTTCAACAGACACTCCATCCAGACTACAGAAGATGGTAGTCATTAAGCTGCACAGCCGGTCTCTCCCCAAAAGATTTACAGGAGAATCAGGAGAAAGTAAGAATGCAGGTTCCTTAGTAAGAAGACTTACCTGTAAAGGAATAACAGTGGAAAAGAAAAAAAGTAGAAGTTTGCCCCAAGATAGTAACAATCTGTATTGATCTACACCAAAAGGAAAGCAAGAAATTTCTGAGGAAACTGCGAGATAAGTAACACCAGTATCTATCAGAAGAAGCAAGGATAGATGAGCCAGAGGAAAAGTTATTGACACTTATGGTTCATGGGTGTCCACCTCCAAAATTTCCTAATCTGTCAATTTTGAGCCATTTGTCAATCGTCTCCTAGCTGAGAATTGTGTCCTTCTAGGCTCTCCTTTTATTCTTATCTCTGTAATTCCTGCATCCTACAGAGCCTCTTGCTATAATCCTTCTTCCAACATCCTAGCTTCTTGCAATAGTGACCTGCAATCTCCCTTCTTCCATTCTTTACTTTATAGATTGGCCAGGGTAGGGGTTAGCTCATTTAGTAAAGAGTTCTAACTGAGCAGAAAGTTAAATATTCTTTAATTTCTTCTTTTTTCTTTGTCTTTCTCTAGATCATCCTAAAACTCAGTACTTGTAGCCAAGATAATAATAATTATATGTCCTTACTATCCTACCACCCTAACTTGGGTTTGAATAGTTGGCAAGAGTGCCCAAACACTGACAAGACTAGAGTATGCTTTTGATCTGTCCCAGGGTTCATGCCTGTGAATTTCGAGCCACAATGAACTGCTAATGGAAATCAATGGGGGACTCACCCATGTTTTCAGTATATCACTGCAACTTCTCCCAGCTCATGGAAAAGTTTAAGAACTGCTATTGGTAACCCCTCCTGATGGGTTTCTAATGAGGTGGTGGATAGTCCTCTCCCCTTGGCCACAATATCCCTTGATGTGATGATCTTATGGACCCCAATGTGCTCGCTTCATCGAAAGTGCAAAGTCGGCTGGTAGCTGAATTCCATGCAGTAGCCAGTGCATATCTCCATGCATGAGTCTGTAAACTGAAGACATACTTCGGAGGACTTCCACAGAAGGAAAAGAAGCTTTTAAATGAGTAATACCTATTGGTGAGAAAGGCATGTGGACAATCTGGGAATCCTGGGTAGCTTCTCAATGGCATCAGTTTGCTAATTATCAAAATAGGAAGGGCTGGTTTTCCATGAATTGAGACAAGAAAAATGTAAATTCTATGGCACTTTGGTTTTCTTTCCCATGTTGATATTCATCAGCTTAATAGCTAGTTTGTTTGCCTTTTTTCAAGCAATTGGTTCAGCTACTCTCCATCCTGTTGCCTTCACATGAAGGCATGCTCTTTTATAGAGGTTCTCAATTATTTCCTTACCAGGTCCCTTCATCATGTCTGCTTTCCTAGCTACATGGTGTATGGATGATATTGGACTCTTACAAGTGGAATCTGGGTGGACTCACGGTTAGACCACCAGATACTCAAACCTGTGTCCTTGAACAGAGCAGGTAATTCATGACCAGCAAAAGAAGTTGTGCTGTCATCCATCTTTACAGGGAAATTGATGGTAATTTATCCAAATTAAAAGAACTGTCCTTAGGCGACTGCAAGACTGGTTTCTCACATACCCATTCCAAATGTGACTGAAAGATATTAGCATTTTAAGAGAAAGACCTTCAAGCAAGATTCCTGGATTCCCAAATTTTGCAACCATATGATGATCTTGATGGGATTTTAGAACTTGTATTACCCATGCTTTTTCAATAGTAAAATCTTGAATTTGGAGAGAGTGGCTCATCTGGTTAGTATTCCAAAAGAATGGAAAGATAAAAGGAAAACTTTCTATAATCGAGGGTTTCTAACCTGACTGTTGCATGGGCACAGCCCATCAGCCAGTCTGCTCAATTTCGGAACTAGCAGACATCTTGTCCTCTTCACCAGAATTGTTGGGGTAATATAATACAAATCCACTCAAGCGTTAAGTTTTATTTATATAACTGCTATGTACATAGTATCTTGCTGAGAGTCTAGAGATAAGCCATTGTTTGCATAATCACTGGAGTTTCTATGAGCAATTTTAATCTAAGACCTTATTTGTTACACAGTGCTTATTTTAATTCACAGTGCTTATTGTAAGATATCCCTTCATATTTTCTTTTCATGAAACAGCTTTCATTAACTACAAGCATATACATAAACAGCAATTATGTTTGATTCGTTTCCTTGAGAAACTCAAGTTAAATATAATTGTAATTTATAATTATATTTCCTCCTCTACATGATTATTATATACCCTCAGGACTTGTTGATCTGTCCTAGTCTGTCTGGCATTATTGGATGTCTCAACATATATTAAATAATATTAATCTCATCAAAGTACAATAGCATGATGTTACAATATCTGATACTATGAATCACTAGACATTTCTTCATGGTTATTTTTAAGAGCAGACATGAGTGTAATTTAATTAGGTAATTGCACATCACTTGACAAAAATCCAACTTGATAAAGTATGATGCGTAAACTATTCCATAGTATTAAATATTATTAGACTTTTCTAAAATATATGTTCACCATATTTGGTGAATATACATTTGAGATAATTGAGTTCCAGAAAGAAATAGAATTATTAATAAACTATGTTAGGTAGAAGATTTATACCAAAATTCTAAATTACTTGCTAAAATCTGGAAAACACATCTCAACTGTTGATTTTGCTTTCAATTTAGAATTAATGTACATAGTAATTATAGGAAACTCCAGTGTGTATGTAGCACCACATCCTTATTTATAAATAAATATCCTCCTTTACTGTTGCATATTTGACCAGCTGCTATGTACGTATCAGGAAATATCAGAAGCTATTCCATCTGTTCTTATTTGAAAAGATATTTCCTTTTGCTGTCAGTAGATCACTCTTGTTTTTGCTGTACACTTTATTAATCTGATATATAATAAACATGTTAAAAATGCTTCTGGGAAATTGTCACTATACACACACATACACAGTAACACAGCAATTAAAGACAACAATAATTGATGAATAATATTTTGAGAACTATATAAATAATGTAGATTATTAATTCAGTTCCTGTGTTTTAGTTGCCTATCCTATATGACATGCCATGCTGGATAGTGGGAATACAAAGATGGTTACTGGTAGGCTCTCTCCTTTCAAGGATCTCAGAGTTTAATGGGACTATAAGCAATTTTTTATGAGGAAACTATGAAATATCATGAAATTGAACTCAGTTAAAAAAAGGTTATGTTTGCTGTTGTAGTTCTTATTTTTTTGTCAGAATTTGGAAGCTACTATATATCTCCCTTCCCTTCTACTAATTTAAAAAAAGAGAGAAAAAAAGAAAATACTTGGTACAAATTAAGCATAAAGAACTGGAGCAAAGAAATGTAAAATCACCTGAGGGAGTTCAAATACCTCCCAAGGTAACTGTAAGTCACTGAACTTTTAGTTCATCTCTATGAAGAATGGATTTATAAAAGGATAGAAAGGGTGGTCTACCATAAAACCAAAGCTGGAAAGTTGGCATAAAAAACAGCTATCCCAGAATTATCAGGGAAGAGCGAGGACATCGTAGCCAAGTGATAAAAGAATTCCAATTCCACTGAAATGACTGATTATTTTTAATGTGGCATTTAATACTTCAGGAAATTTTTGACTGATTCCATTACAAATTTAATTTACTTAATCTGTTCCGATTCCAAGATTACCAATCTGACCATGTTCCTAATAAAATAAAATCCAAACTAATCAGTGAGAACTTCACCAAGAGCATATGGCTTTGTCCATTATGGGACTAAATATCAACACTGGCTATCACTTTATCAAATATTTGGGTGAGGCAGAAAGTTCCTGAACTCTCAGATATAGACCAAACAATTTGAGTGATGACTTCACTTGATTTCACTTATTGTCTCACCCCTGATTTGAGAGAGTGAGGTATGCATCAGAAGTTTACATATGAATAATTGGACAATGCGAGACATCAATATGACAGACATACATAAAACTATAAGAAGATAATCTGGACCAGACTGAGGGAAGACATAATACCCTAACTATATTACATGTGCAAAACTCTTATTGTTGTGTTTAAAGAAAGGAAAAGGAGATTTCTAGGAGAGTGAGATCATCAATTATGAAATGAAACAAAGTTCCTAGTTTTGGTTGTGACTCTGCACATAGCTATTATCTCACTAAACACACATTGGTAATTCTCAAAAGTAAGAATTCTCAAATACTGAGTGAGTGGGGGTAAGGAGGTGTTGTATTTGTTGACTTTATCTCCTTGAAATGAATTGTCATTATCCACATGCATTATTATTGCTATTTATTTATCATGTAGGTCACCCATTTAGCAATGGTGAGTAGGGTCATCTATACTTTTGCTTAAACAGTTTGAGTCATCTACACTTTTGCTTAAAGCTCCATTAGTATAATTCACCAGTCTACAATGCCACACTTGGTTCATTTGTACCTGTCATATGTAGATTCTGACCTCATATTTATCTCCTGGACCTTTCTGGGTTCCCTGCTTGAAATTTCTCCTGTGCTCTACCAGCCTTTGGAAAGTAAATATCACAGAAAAAAATAGCTGGGTAATTTATCTACAATCATGATGTGGAAAGCACACTGGGTCTAGCATCAAAATATCTTGTCCCAATCACTGATTCTTTTACTTAGAAGCTGCAGATACCGGCACCAACTAAACTCCTGAATTTTAGTTCCTTCCCTAGTAAAAGGGGATAAATAATACATTTTTCCAAATAATCTGACACATTAATGTGCCACCATAAATATAACTCTATTCTTTTCAAATATAAAAGGCTTGCTCAATCACAGGAACCAAATCAGTCAATGGAAAATAGACACCAAGCCTTAAAAAACTAATAAAAAATTACATCATTAGGAAGTTTTTTCTATTTTTGGTTGTTTGTCATAATGCAGAGAATGCTTCTATATAATTGACTTAATTTTTTATAAATCAAGGTATTTGCTTATTTGTATTCCATCTACTTGCAAAAGACAAATGAGTGAATGTACCATGAAAATATAATACAATAAGATTAGATACTATTAATAAAACATAAAGACAATTTGTAAAGGAAGAGAAAAAGAAATATATCAGGACATTTTAATAGCAGAATTATGCAACAAATTAACCAAGCACAAATTATCTCTGAGTTGTATAACAGAGGGATGTTACCATGAAGTCTTGGGCTCCGTTTTTTAAATGCTTATGAATGACTATTTAGTCAAAATTTTAAAATCTCATCTACATGCTAATCATTTGTATTTAATTCCAGAGATTTCAGTTCCATATAACAAGATGCCCAGTGCTAGGACAAAGGTAATTGTTTGGGAACTTTCCAGCAGTTTGCACAAGTGAAGACTCAAAAGAGACAAGTATACTGTGGAGAAGGTCTGGGTTTTGCAGCCAGACTACTGGGTCGGACATCAACTTGTCCTCCTCACCTCTACAACCTTGGGAAGTTATCTTTATGTCTGTGTCTCCTTACCTAAAAAGATCCTCAGAAAGCCTACTTCATAGTGTCAATTTGAAGATTAAATGAGTCAATACATGTCAAGTACTTAGAGCAACCTCTGCTCATAGTCATTATTCAATTTTAGTGTTTGCTCTTTTTAAAATTAAGTGATAGGACCATGAGATTGACTTATTTTAGAAAAGTCCTCAATATAGGTACCTCAGTAAAAAATGTATACTGATTACCCATGTGGTGTTCCAAGATAAACCTGTGGGGTCATTTTAAATCAGGATGCAAGTGCAGCAGGCTAGATATTATGTGTGTTAGTGATATATGATGCATGTACTGTCTTGATGACAATTTAGAAAAATGGGGAGACAATTTTTCTATTATAAAGAGAATAAACAACGTGTCAGTGTGTGTGTATGTGGGGAGTAGTGAGGAGGTAGAGTGTATAATGTTCCCATATTCCTCCCACTCCCTTCTGCCATACATGCAGTTCTTTGAAATTGAATGATTCAGGCTATATCTATGGGAAAATGTACTATGGGCTACCGATTGCCTTATTTGGACCATAATGTCTATTATTAGCTGCTATCCCAGGAAATCTAAATATTGTAGCTAATTTAAGAGAGTGCATCTTGTATAACGACCTGAGCCAGCTCTTAGGGGAGCTGCCAAAGCAGTAGTATACAGTATATTGTTCTGGACAAGTGGATTTAAACCCTAGATGCATATTTGAATCACTTTGATAAATTTTATTTTACTTTTTGAATTTTATTTTTTTTTTATACAGCATGTTCTTATTAGTTATCTATTTTATACATATTAGTGTATACATGTCAATCCCAGTCTCCCAGTTCATCAACCCCCCACCCACCCGCTTTCCCTCCTTGGTGTCCATACATTTGTTCTTTACATCTGTGTCTCTATTTCTGCCTTGCAAACTGGTTCATATGTTCCATTTTTCTAGATTCCACATATATGCATTAATATACGTTATTTGTTTCTCTCTTTTGACTTACTTCACTCTGTATGAGAGTCTCTAGGTCCATCCACGTATCTACAAATGACCCAGTTTTGTTCCTTTTTATGACTAAGTAATATTCCATTGTATATATGTACCACATCTTCTTTATCCATTCATCTGTTGATGGGCATTTAGGTTGCTTCCATGACCTGGCTATTGTAAATAGTGCTGCAATGAACATTGGGGTGCATGTGTCTTTTGGAACTATGGTTTTCTCTGGGTATAGTGGGATTGCTGGGTCATATGGTAATTCTATTTTTAGTTTTTTAAGGAAGCTCCATACTGTTCTCCATAGTGGCTGTATCAGTTTACATTCCCACCAACAGTGCAAGAGGGTTTCTTTGTCTCCACACCCTCTCCAGCATCTGTTGTTTGTAGAATTTCTGATGGTGCCCATTCTAACCGGTGTGAGGTGATACCTCATTGTAGTTTTGATTTGCATTACTCTAATAATTAGTGATGTTAAGCAGATTTCATGTGCTTTTTGGCCATCTGTATGTCGTCTTTGGAGAAATGTCTATTTAGGTCTTCTGCCCATTTTTGGATTGGGTTGTTTGTTTTTTTGCTATTGAGCTGCATGAGCTGTTTATATATTTTGGAGATTAATCCTTTGTCCGTTGATTCTTTTGCAAATATTTTCTGCCATTCTGAGGGTTGTCTTTCCATCTTGTTTATAGTTTCCTTTGCTGTGCAAAAGTTTTTAAGTTTCATTAGGTCCCAATTGTTTACTTTTATTTCTATTTCCATTACTCTAGCAGGTGGATCAAAAAAGATCTTGCTGTGATTTATGTCAAAGAGTGTTCTTCCTATGTTTTCCTCTAAGAGTTTAATAGTGTCCAGTCTTACATTTAGGTCTTAATCCATTTTGAGTTTATTTTTGTGTATGGTGTTAGGGAGTGTTATAATTTCATTTTTACACATAGCTGCCCAGTTTTCCTAACACCACTTATTGAAGAGACTGTCTTTTCTCCATTGTATATCCTTGCCTCCTTTGTCATAGATTAGGTGACCATAGGTGCATAAGTTTATCTCTGAGCTTTCTATCCTGTTCCATTGATCTATATTTCTGTTTTTGTGCCAGTACCATAAAATTCAGATCTCTCAAGAATTTAAAAAATCAAATGCTGACCACACCCACTAAAATTTGGATTTAACTGGCCTAAAGTTGAATGGGGATATTGTTATTTTCAAAGGAAGAATACAATCAGGGTGACTGTACTATCCTGGATGCCTCAGACTGGCAAGGGGAGTAGAAGCAAAAACTGAATCAAAAACAGGTTCTTTCACTTTCAACAATGGAAATCTACACTTATTAGTTTGGACTGAGTGAGAAAATACTAGTGATCTTTGGGAGTACCTGGTGAAAATAATCCCCAAAAAGCTAAATCTCAAAACAGTGCCAACTAAATGATATGGTACCTTACTTAGTATTTCAATGTTGTTCAGTAGGAGGTATCAGACACATACATCTATATTGCTTTATATGCAATCCCACTATTATATTTTTCTCTGAGTTAGCAAAATAATGACTCATAATTATAAAATATATATATATATACACATATAGTTATATAATATGATATATATCAGTAAAAACCACAAATACTACAACAACTTGATTTATCCCAGAATGTTTTTAAATTGTCTTGAAAATATATATGTAACTTACTTTAATAGGCAATACAAAAAATGAAATAATATTCCTTGGCTGATAATGGTAAATCTCCAATGGTAAAGGATAGAATATTTTATAAAACTGGATAGATGATTATATTGAATTTACCTTTATAGAATTGAAGGGTTTAAATATCTATCTAATTTCAAAGAGCTTTTGGAGTAGGAAGGATGTACTGACCGGATTTTTTTCTCTTAGAAAGTGAGTAGGCTAAAGTTGGAACCAGATGTCAAAGCCATGTTACACAGCTTTTACCAAAGGAAAAGGAGCATTAATACAATTGTCAAAGGAAGAATTCTCTCAGAGATAGATGTTGCAGACTGTCTATGTACATTGAAATTCTAACCCCCAGAAAAATCACTCTTAAGTGGAAAATATAAATTAGGTTCTAATGTGGATAGTCATAGAAAAAGAACCATAAAGCTTCAATATATAGTATGTGAAATTGGCCGTTTTATATCTTTTACTATAGTGTTTACCATTTACAGTCAATTAAGTTTTGGGTTCAGTCTTCAATTCTTCAAAGAACACAATAAATAATATGTAAACAGTAAGAGAAGTTATTTAATTTTCTGAAATTTTATCTAGTCCTTTCTTATAGTAATTTCCAACTATTAGCTCTGTAATTCTATATAAAATTTTTTTAGTAAATCATTAGAAACAATTGTAAGATGTATAATATGTTTTGAACTCTGTTTAAATTTGATCCAACCAAAATGTATTTTTTGGTTTCCTCTCAGTAAGTTCCTAAATGGTGCTTTAATATTTTGTTACTTGAAAAAATCACTGATTTTTCTTTTGTGTCCCCTTTAGGATTTTAAACCTACTGTCTCCTCTTATGTTGTCTAATCTGTGTGGCATCATTATGTAGTCAGGGTAGAGTTGGACCTACATTTTCCTAGAGGCAACCAGTAAGTGAAGTCTATTCACACCAATTCATTTCTTCAAGTTCTTGTTTTTAATCTACCTTGGTTAGTTAACAACCTTTGAAATATATAATTACTCTGTTTGTGTTAACATAATAAGCTCATACAGACAGTATCCCCTCCATAAATTTATTCTTTATGGAAAATATTCATGTAAAAATTACTGAAACAAGAAAAAAATGATCCATGGAAATATTTACCATTTACATGTGTTTCAATGTTTTACTATTTATGACTATTTTTTTAGCTACTATTAGCTAAAATTGTATTTTAAAATTCAGAATACACTGGAAAATTATACCATAAAGTGAAGTAAAATTTACATAATTATGTTATAGAATGTATTATATTGGTTAGATGTTTTAGAAATGGAGATAAAACAAGGTTTCTGTTGAGCAAACATGAATAGGAAAATTTGTAAACAAAAAAGGGAAGGAAAGGGAGCAAACCTGAAGGTTGATGGCCAGAGAATATATATGAGCTTAACCATCTCTAACTCTCCGTCTCTGATGTCAAGAAGTAGATGCTCAAAATGATGAGGCTTTGGGTGGAGGTTTTCTTCAAGCCTGTCTACTGAGATCTCCTGACAAAGGAAGGGGAAATCTTGAAGACACCTTTCCCTGCTCTGACACAGTTCCCAATACTTTTACACCCCTCACTTTTCCCTCTCATCCTCTCCCTGACCCCAGAACCTTTTGTTCTGTGGTCCCTAAACAGTGAGATGACCACTGAACTGATTCACCTGTACTTTCCCCTTTGTGGTATTGGGGGAGGAGGTGGGGGGATGGAACAGGGGAAATCAGTGTTTCCTCCAGTTTTAGACTGTTGCATATACCATCACAGTAAGTGATTAAAAGTTTAATTGGCTACTCTGACACTTGACAACTCAGCTTTCTCTCTCTCCCAGCTCAGCTTTCTCTCTCCCAGATCAGCTGAGCTCCTGACACATCCTTGAGAAAGATATGAATCTTGAACCAAAACATGAAAGAAATGGCAAGACCATATCCATTTTCCTGATTTGTAGATAATTCTAATTTAAAAATATTGGGGGCACTGTTAATTTTTAAAGTTGTTCAGGAAACTGCAAAATATAAAACATTCTACTAGTGGTTAATTGTTATCAGTGATTCAGATGCCATAATATTAGAGTCAGAAAAAACTAACTAATGAAGAATTCTTACCTTGTATCTTCAGTTTTGTTTTCTGTAGCCCTGACCCCTGAAAGCAAATTATAATTTTACCAGCACAATTGAGCAAAGTGGAACTAAGTCAAAAAAATATGTCCAACTTTCTAATAAATCTGAATACTCTTTGTAATTATAGAAAATAGTCACTTGGTTCTAAAAAGATCCCATTGTTTCTCTAAAATGCCACCTCATTAATCTATATGCCATCTTATATGTCTATTCTATAGTGACAAGAAAAGTTAAAATAAGCAAGAGAAAGGTAAATGCCAATTCTCCAAGCTGTTTAGAAAATTATTCTATTGTTTAATTGGCTCCACTACTACAAGATGATTTCCAAGTAGGCTGAAAATTTTTATTTTTAATATTAATATCATTAATTCTTCAGGCACCCTCTTTGGCTGCTAAAAAAGATTCTCTATTTCTTTCCTTACTCAATTTCATTTTTGTAATACTTCCCAGGCACAGAATCTGTGCACTGTTAATCATGTCACTCACATTTTATTTTTCTCCTGGCTATACAAATATATTTCCTCAAATTCAATCATTTTTCATTCCTAAGAAGCAATTTCCAAGCTTTTTCATGCTCTTTAGAATTCATCACTTTGGCAGATTCTTTTTAAAATTCCCCACTCTCTTCTCAATTAGGACTTTTAGGTCTCCAGGGATGTCCCTTAATGATAAAAGTATAATAAAGCATGTATAAAGTACATTTTTCTCTTCCAACTTTAAAAAAATATGTTATGTATTTTTCTTAGATCCTGCCAATCTGGAGATATCAATGTCAGCTACACAGTACTTCTTCTGTGGCTCTACTCCCACACTTGTAGGAAAACCATCTCCTTGAAGTTCCTCCAAAATAGTTTTGTCAGTCTAGAAGGATTCGTCTCCAATAATGAATCTTCCAACACATATGACTAATACTTTACTATTCTGTTGCTCCTGCTCTGGATTATGAAGACTGATTTCTACCAATACTAAAAGTAGAAAATATGATGTTGAGGTCCCCTCAAGGCACCAATGAATTGATGCTGTTACTGGCTATTATCTAGTCCAAATTTGTGGATGCCAAGATTTAAATGTGTGGGTTTTACAGCAAGAGCATTAGGGTCCAATGATGAGGGAGTCAAAAGCATCTGTAATCACAGCCAGTGTTGAAGCTTCTGTTGTCAATGCCTTGATCACCATCATGCTGAACTTACTGCCACTTTGGTCCCAGTGTTCAGGCTGGGACTAATCTTGCTCACACCTTGCACTACTGGATCACACAGACATTTTATAGAAATGGTTCTTTAGGGTTTTATATATTTTTTGCAGGTATTATTACTATTATTATTATTATTTGCGGTTTTTAAACACTGTATTCCCTCTTACTCTATTTGGACATAAATATACATGATCATTGCCAATGTACGTTCCATAGATCAGACAGTTACAGTTCCTAGAATATTTACAACCTTCCAAGGCTTATGTAATTTTTTTAAACAAATTTAAGATGTTTCCTATCAGTGTCCTTGTAATGCAAGAAAAGAAAACCCAGTCATTCATCCCACAAACATTCTGCTTGCTACAATGAATGCAGTTTGGACTCAAGCTGGGAAATTTGTTCTATAATGTGTATAGATTTTTCTATAACCTATAACCCTATCCCCAACTCACATACCAAATTGCACCAGTTTTCTAAACAGAGTTTTGATCCACAGAGTTTTGATCCTGGGATTAATAAGACCTCAAATTTCATGAAAAGATGACAAAATTAATCCTGGAAAGATAATTTGCTGTCATAAACTCTAAAAAGATGATTCTGAAATTTGTTTTATTAAATGCCTCCATATGTTTGTAAAATTGAGTACTGATCACTTTCCCCTCACAGAAGAAGATTATCATATTAAAATTCATCAAGTACATTAATATGGAATTCTGTTGTCATCTGTGGCTGACTTCACACAATCTGCTCCCAATACAACCTAAGAAAGGAGTGGGTCGCTAACATTATTAAAGAATAAAAGCATAAAACAAATACATTTTCTTTTTCCTACTGAATTATAAACCTACCCCAGATTATCTCTTATTTTGATGGCCTAATCACTTGCTATTCAAAGTACTCTCTATGGCCCATCAGCAATGGCATCGTTAGGGAGATTGTTGGAAATACAGAATCTTGGGTTTCACCCCAAACATATTGAATCATATTTGCATTTTATCGATCCCTAGAGGATTTTTATACACTTTAAAGATTGAGAAACACTGTCAAAACCATTCATCAGTTATTATTTAGTCATTCCAAGTTCCAGGTGTTCTGCTTCAACCAATAAATTATCTGCTGTTTCCAGATGACTTTATTCATAAGTATTGTTATTTCTTACCCTTCACTGTACTCTCAGAACTTTTAATGTATAACCCAAATTGATGAACTTTTTAATGAGCAATGCCAGTTAAAATATCATTATTTTACTTTAAATCTGTGGAACTTCATGATGAACTTATATTTATCAATAATATAGTACTACCTAGATAATTTCCTTCTCCATTTCACTATTAGTACTTCCCAAATTCCTTCTGTTTAAGTAATTTTGCAAATACTATATGGTGCATCTTATTTTACCAGAAATCTTTAATCCAAGGATATAGTAATGAAATGATCAATGTAACTATCTCTTGTGTGTTAGAATCTGTATCCATTGCACTTTGAAATGTGTTGATTATTTTTTAAAGGGTTACATAGTTCCCTAGGCCTGCAACACTCTTGGACTCTTAGCAATATATGTACATCAGAATCACCAAATGGAAGTGGTTCTAACTGTTAATAACTATCTGCTACACAGTGAGATTTTAATTAGATGGAAGTGTGAGGTTCTCTAGGCATGCACAATTTGAAAAAAGATAGAAAGAGATAAAGAACCCAGCTGACGTTAAAGTGAAAATCAGTTAAGAACTGCTACTCACTCCAAATAAAGAACTAAATTAGGGACTCCTGTAAGTGCCCCTTTTCACTACCAACAATGTATTCAGTTTTGTCCCAAATTCAGAATAGTCCTTTTCCTAGATAGGAATTAGGCAGTTACTATTCCTAGTAGCTCAATGATTTCTATTTTCACCTTGTGACTGAATTCCAAACTAAGCCTCCAGCCTCTAGGGACTGGATTTTTTTTTCTTTTTTTTGCCTTGGGCCACAGATTCCTAGACAAACAAGACCCTCCTGTCCAACATGGACTGCCTGTCTTTCACTACCTTTACCTGCTGTTTGGATTTCCACAGATTACCTATTTTTCCCCTGCTGTGATGATCACCATGCTTTTTATATTTAGCTTGAAATTTAGTTAACTACCTTGCACACAACCTTTCTCATTTTGTACCGTGACTTTCCTTATTTTAATGATTTAAAAAGAATTTTTTTTAACTTACCTCTGGTCTTTCCCTCAAGGAAGGTTAATCAATCTATACCTCTCAAACAACATGTTCTCCCAAACTCCTGCTTGCACCTTTCATTACGTACATCCACATCACAATCTAGTGACCAGACCACAGCTTTGAGAAAAATAAGAAGAGGCATTTCCAGGGATGGCAGACAAGATGTCACATTTGAACATCATAAACTGACTGTAAGAAGTGAAACAAAAAGAAGTATTCTATGTATCACTTTTAAAGGTGATCTACTTTTCCAGGAAAGGAAACACTACCCATGAATTGTTCAATCAATTATAGTTGATAGATTCATTCATCAACCCCCAACTGGTTTAAATTTTTTCTCTTTGAATTTGCCATCACCTCTTTATTCTTTGTTGGATGACCTTGGAAAAGCTTATTATTTCTTTGAGCCTCGATTTATCATCTATTCTACTGGGATAATGGTAAGTACTCTGAAGTTACCTTGTGAGGACCTTAGTTTCCATAATTTTACATTCCAAGAAACCATAGCACTTCCCAAAACCTCCAGGGACTCATGTAGGGTTTTTACATTCTTCCAAATAAAAAATGAAAACACACCCCACAACTATCATGTACTATCATATAATAAAATAAAAAATTAATCATTTTAACACCAAGAAATGATATCAACTCAGAACAAAAACAAAATCTTATAAACTTAAAAAAATATCTATCTTTTCAAAAAACTCTAATTTACATACTTTTTTTTTCATTTTACTTAGGACTTTTGAACATTTTGTCATGAAATGAGCAATATGCATGCAGCACAATGTAAGCCATAGGGCAGGTGTTCAAAGCCAATTAGTTCTCTGTTCTAATGGCACAGTTAGCTAGAAAATTTCAGGAGAAAAATTATTTTACTTTGGAAAAGACTAAATTTCCCTACTCACTCTTTAGACAAAGGCAGATATAAACACTTATTTTTATTCTTATTGTATTTCCTATATCACATTATGAGACTCAACGGTGAGTTTTTTTATTAATATTCACACAGTTTCCTCAGATAATTTTTATTTGAGAAAATGCAACTTATTTTTGAACCTCTACCAGGCGTATTACAAGGAAAAACAATAAGGGTGGAAATCACAACACTGATGGGATTTCTATGGGACTTTGAAATTTGGTGACTTTTATACTTGAGTGAAAATATTAACTACAAAAACTATATAATGATATTTTACTATAATTTTGGGTCATACAAAGGATTCTGCATATAATACACATAATTCTGCTAAATTGTTTAAACAAAAACACATTAAATCCTTCAAGGAAGGACTTTCTTGATTGTATCATCACTGCCTATTAGCTTCTCTATTGGATGATCATTATTTTTGCAGCTAGTGTTTTTCTTTACAAGAGGTAACTAACTGCTCAGCGTTGTAATTCAAAAATACAGTCTTATTTTCAAAAAACAAACATTGTACATTTCCTAACAGACTATGTTCCCTTGAGTAATATTGTAATGCACTGCCTTTGATTTATTTTTAACCCGAGTTGTCAATTAGCTGAGGAGAAACTGTCATTCATTGCAGCATCTTAAATTCTATGACCAGAGGTTTTCTAGTATGTCATCTGTCAAAATGTCAACAACAAAAATATTTTTTGTTAACTTTTAAGAATATTTTCCAGAAATACTATTTTGTTATCTGGTATACATTTAAACTAGGTTCTCCTCAAGTAATTTTAAAAAGCCATGAAAACATCAACAGTCCACACACAGCTGCAAAAAAGAAATTTTCAGAATATGAACTTCTTTTGTTAGATCAGTAAAGCATTTTTATTTAAACAATGAAAAATAAATCAACCAACAAAGACACAAATAATAAGTGGAAAGATAGCTTGTGTTCATGGGTTGGAAGAAGTAAAACTGTTACAATGTCCATTCCACCAAAAGCTATCTACAGATTCAGTGCAATCCCTATCAAAATTCCAATCATTTTTTTCACAGAAATTTTAAAAAGCAATCCTAAAATTTGTATGAAACTACAAAAGACCCTAACGAACTAAAGCAAGCTTAAGGAAGAAGAACAAAGCTGGAGGCCTCACACTTCCTGACATCAAATTATGTTACAAAGCTGTGGCAATCGAAACAGCCTCATACTGACATAAAAGAAACACATAGACCAGTGGAACAGAATAGAGAGTCCAGAAACAGTCCCATGCATATACAGTCAACTAATATTTGACAAAGGTGCCAAGAATACAGAATGGGGAAAGGATAGTGGCATCAATAGATGGTATTGTTAAAACTGGATATTAACACACAAAAGAATGAAACTGAATTCTTATCTTATACCATACATAAAAATCAACTCAAAATGGATTAAATATTTAAACGTAAGACCTGAAATTCCTAGGCAGAAAACATAGGGGAAAAGCTCCTTGACATTTGTCTTGGCAAGGATTTTTTTTTAAATTGACATTAAAATCACAGGCAACAAAACAAAAATAAACAGGTGGGACCACATCAAAGTAAACATTTTCTATGCAGAAAAGGAAACAATCAACAAAATAAAGAGGCAATCTATGAAATGAGAGAAAATATTTGCAAACCATGTATCTGATATATGATTAGTATCCAAGATACATCAGGAATCCCTGCAAATCAATAGCCTAAATAAATAAATAACCTAATTTAAAAAAGGATAAAGGTCCTGAAAAGACATTTTTCCAAAGAAGACAACAAATGATCAACAGGTACATGAAAAGATGTTCAACATCACTAATCATCAGGGAAATGCAAATCAAAACCACACTAAGATATCACCTCACACCTGTTAGGGCGGCTATTACCAAAAAGTTTAAAGATAGCAAGTGGTGATAAGAATGTGGAGAAAAGGAAACACTTTTACACTGTTGGTGAGAATGTAAATTGGTACAACCACCATGAAAACATTACGGAATTTCCTCAGAAAAATAAAATATAGAACTACCAGATGATCTAGCAATCCCACTTCTGGGTATACATCCAAAGAAAATAAAAATCAGTATCTCAAAGAGATATTTGCACTTTCATGTTCACTGCAGCATTATTCACAATAACCAAGTCATGGAACAACCTAAGTGTCTGACAATGGATAAATAGAGAAAGAAAATATGATATAAATATATATTATGCAATATATAATATTATATATATATATATTATACAGCCTTAAAATAGAAGAAAGTACTGCCATTTGCGACAATGTGGATGACAATATGCTAAATATCAGGAAAAAAGGGCACTAGTAACAATCAGTGGCATCAGTCAGAAAAACTCTTGTAAGACTTCCCAACCTAAAAGCACTTCCATACTTTGATCTCTTCTTCTTGCCGCTATTAATGAACACTTCTTAGGTTCCAGAGTTCAAGAAGCATTTAAAGTATTCAGTTGCATGTTATATAGCCATTTAATGATGTCCAAGTGAAACAAACCAGAAACAGAAAGACAAATTGGCATAACTTCACTTATACGTGGAATTCAGAAAAAAAATTGTTGAATTCATAGTAACAAAGTAGAATGAATGGTGGTTACCAGATGCTGGAGGTCTTGGGGGTGAGGTGGGTAAAAGGGAGATATTGATCAAAGGATACAAACTTTCAGTTATAAGATGAATAAATTCTGGTGATTGTAATTAATAGTAATGCATTATATATTTGAAATTTGCTAAGAGAGTAGATCTCAACTGTTCTCACCACACACACAAAAAGGTAATGTTTGAGGTGATAGAAATATTAATTAGCTAAATTGTGGTAATCATTTCATAATTTATACATATATCAAAACATGCCATTGTACACTGTAAATATATGTAATTTTCTTTGTTAAAAATCAATTAGTTAAATTAAATTTGAAGATAAAAACCATAAATAAATACAAATGCTTTTTACCCAAAGAGAACTTTGCAACTGGAGTGGTGTCATATAAAATTAATGTATTTTAAATAGAAAAATAAATAAAAGCAAATTATGGAAAGTGCTCAAATTACAGATGCCTACCTTACATGGTTGATGTTTCAAAATTCTGTAAGTCATTTGTTTGGTATTTGACACATCTTTTTCCAAAGCAAGATGTTTGAAAAAGCAGGACAAATTGTAGAATATAATGCAATCCCAAATAGGCATAAAAGATTATATGTTTTCATAATTTATGTTTTCATCAGATATTAATGGAATATATTATTGTCAAAATTAAATACATATATAAAATAAAATATACAGAGATCATTAAATTAATGACTAAATAAATGAAATGCAACTGAGTATTTTTAAATACTTCTTGAAGTCTGGAACCTAAGGAGAAACATGTATTAATAGTGGAAAGAAAAAGAGGTAAAATTGTAGAAGTAATTTTAGGTTGTGAAGTATTACAAGAGCTTTTCTGACTGATGCCACTGATTCTCACTAATGTTCTTTTATTCTGATACAAATATTGCTACTTATTTGTAATTACAGCTGTTTAGAAACTTATAAATAAAATTCAAAAAGAGGAGAAAGGATAGAAAAGTTTTCTTTTTTCTTTCCCTGACAATATTTGAATAAAAGAGAAAGGAGAAGAGAAGAAGAAGAAGAAAAAAAAAAAGATTAAAGAAGATTTTTTAATGCAGATGTGTATATAGGTTTCTACAGAGTTATAATAAACTGTGAAAGTTTGTAGAAAGTGTTGGAAAGCAAAGCTGAACCTGATGTTTGGGTAGTCATTGGTCTAAAATGCTTTACATATGTACCACATCTTCTTTATCCATTTCTCTGTTGGTACATATATACAACGGAATATTACTCAGCCATAAAAAGGAACAAAATTGGGTCATTTGTAGAGGTATGGATGAACCTAGAGACTTTCATACAGAATGAAGTCAGAAAGAGAAAAACAAATATTGTATATTAACACAAATATGTGGAATCTAAAAAAATAGTATAGATGATCTTATTTGCAAAGCAGAAGTAGAGATACAGACGTAGAGAACAAATGTATGGATACCAAGGGGTAAAGGGGGTGAGAGGAATTGGGAGATTGGGATTGACATATGTACACTATTGGTACTATGTAAAAAATAGATAACAAATGAGAACCTACTGTATAGCACAGGGAACTCTACTCAATGCTCTGTGGTAACCTAAATGGGAAGAAAATCCAAAAAAGGGAATATATGTATACATATAGCTGATTCACTTTGCTGAACAGTAGAAACTAACACAACATTGTAAAGCAACTATACTCCAATAAAAATTAATTTAAAATAAAATAAAAATCAATCAAAAAAATTAGAAAAAGCTTTACAAGGTAAACTGAGGTGGCAAGTATGACCAGCTACTACTATGTGCAAGACCAAATAGCTACCAATACATGCAAGATAATTAAAAGTAAAGACTTGTTCTTAAGTCTTTATATGGAATACTAAATCTTTAATTCCTTAAATAAAACTACATGAAAATATTTTCTATACCACTCAAGGTGTATTAATATGCAATTATAAAAGACATTTGACCAATAGAGCATTCAAGGTTAACTTAGTCATATGTAGGATAAATTTGTTTTGTCTTAATTAGGCATGAATTTTCCTCATTTTATGAGAACGTTTTGCTGGTGTCCCCAGGATTAGGATTGTCTATATTTTTAATGTGAATTATAAAAATTTCCAGTCATTTACTTCATTAAAGCAAATGTAGCTGTATTGGTTTACCTACATTAAAAAGATTGCTCCAATAATAATATAGGACAACCAGCTAAAACTTCATAATCAAAAATTATGTCCCAAATATAGTGTTCCATGTATCTTCAGGTAATAGCAGATTCTGAGATGTTGTTTTTGGTCTCTTTGCTCATATTATTTTGATTCTCTTGTATTTTATTTAAGTCCTTGGAGACTCAGCCCTACTTGTATATTCAAATTATTCTTCTGCGTGTCTGAGCTGTGCATGTGATTCTTCATTTATGTTGGTTTATTGGTGCCTCTAATAATCTAATGAATTATATAAATCCATTGTATTCTCTCCTTACAAAAATGCTCACGTGTTTATTTTTTGAGCTCATGTGCTCGAATTGTTTACATGTACAATTCCCATACAATTGTAGATGGTTTCCAGATATTCTGAAGCCCTTCCATGTTATCTCTAGACTGTGGATCCTAAGGTAAGAAGCTGTGCTCAGGACCTGCAAACTCTTTTTTGAAATTCTACTTTTTGCCAGTTTCATCCGTTTTATTATTATAGTTGATTCCAACCACAACTTCAAATTTTGAATTTAATTTTTTAGTACTCTTGAAATAAACTCCTTGTCTTGGTGTCTTATTTCTTTTTTATCTCTTCCCATGCTGCAGGCCACTAACATTAACATTATTTGATACCCCAATAATAGGTATTTTTCATAGTCTTAATACCAATCCACTCACCATTCAGAATTATTCAAATTAGAACTTGGGAAATGATTTGCAGAAGGTAAAGCCAGGACAACATGGCTAAAAGAAATGACAAGTGGATCAACTGGTGAATTCTACCCAACATTTAAGGAAGAAATAAAACCAATTTTATACAATATTTTCCAGAATATAGAAGCAAAGGTAATACTTCCTAACTTATTCTATGAATCCAGTATTACCTTAATACAGAAACCAACAAAACACAACTAGAAAAGAAAACTATAGACCAATATCTCTCATGAAAATAGATGCAAAAATCCTCAAGAAAATATTAACAAGTTGAATCCAGCAATGTATAAAAAGAATTATACACCACAACCAGTAGGATTTATCTCATATGCATTCAAAAATTGAATAATGTAATCTATTTCTTCAACAGGCTAAAGAAGAAAAATCACATGATCATAACAATAGATGCAGAAAAAAAAGTATTTGATAAAATCCAACACCTATTCATAATAAAAACTCTCAGCAAACTAAGAATATGGGGAAACTCTCTCAACTTGATAAAGAATATCTACAAAAACCTGTAGCTAGCATAATACTTAATGGTGAGAAACTAGGAAATTTCCCCTTCAGATCATGAACAAGGCAAGGATTGCTTCTCTCACCATTCCTTTTCAACACTGTATCAAAATCCGACATAATACAATAAGAAGAGAATAGAGAAAAAAGTATATTTGGATTGGAAAAGAAGAAAACTGCCTTTGTCTGCAGATGACATGATTACCTATGTAAAAATCCAAAAGAGGGACTTCCCTGGTGGCCCAGTGGCTAAGACCCCACACTCCCAATGCAGGGGGCCCAGGTTCGATCTCTGGTCAAGAAACTAGATCCCACATGCTGCAACTAAGAGTTCTTATGCTGCAACTAAAGATCCCCCATGCCGCAACGAAGATCTCGCATGCCTCAATTAAGACCCGGTGCAGCCAAATAAGTAAATAAATATTTTTTAAAAATCCAAAGGAATATACAAAATAACTTCTGAAACAAATGAGTAATTACAGAAGATACAATTATCATTGTATCTATAAAAGTCAACGATTTTTCTAGTCAAGTAATGAACAAGTGGAATTTGAAGTTAAAACCCCAGTATCATTTAGCATCCAAAAATGAAATACTGAAGTATAAATCTAACAAAATATGTACAAGATCTGCATGAGGAAAATTACAAAACTCTGATAAGAGTAATCAAAGAAGAACTAAATAAATGAAGATATATTCTACATTCATGGATAGGAAGACAATATTGTCATCATTTCTTCCCTTTTTGATCTATAAGTTCAATGGAATCCCTATCAAAATCCCAACAAATTATTTTGTGTATACAGGCAAACTGACTTTAAAGGTTTTATGGAGAGGCAAAAGATTCAGAATATCCAACCCAATATTCAAAGAGAAAAACAAAGTTGGAGGACAGAAAATACCCAACTTCAAGACTACTATAAAACTAGAGTAATGAAGACAGTGAGTTATTGTCAAAAGAACAGACAATTAGGTCAAGGAAAGAAATAGATCCATATAAATCTAGTAGACTAATAATTGACCAAGGATCAAAGGCAATACATGGAGAAAAGAAAGTCTCTTCAACAAATGGTGCTGGAACAACTGTACATCCACCCACAAGCAAAAAAAGAATCTTTACATAAACCTTATAAACTTCACAAAAACTAACCTAAAATGAATCATAGACCTAAATGTAAAACACAAAAATATAAAATTTCTAGAATATATCTAGGAGAAATTATATCTTATACATAACCTTGGGTATGGCAATGACTTTTTAGATACTACACCAAAGGCAAGATCCATGAAACAAATAATTGAGAAACTAGACTTCATTAAAATGAAAAACCTCTGCTTGTGGATGACCATGACAGTAGAAGGAGAAGACAAACCAGAGACTAAGAGACTATTTTCAAATGACAACTGTTAAAGGACTGTTACCCAAAACATTCAAAGAACTTTTAAAACTCAACAATGGGAAAATGAACAACCTAATTAAAAAATGGACAAAAAGCCTGTGCAGACACCTCACCTAAAAGGATATACAGATGGCAAATATGCATATGCAAAGATGTTCATTATATGCCCCAAGGGAATCAAAAATTAAAACAATGAAATACTACTATTCACTTATTAGAACAAAACCCAAAACACTGACAATACCAAATACTGGCAAGAATGTGGAACAGCAGAAACTCACATTCATTGCTGGTGGAAATTCAAAATGTTTGAATTCAGGTACTTTGGAAGACAGTTTGGCAGTTTCTTACAAAACTGAACATATTTTTACCATACAATCCAGTAGTTATGCTCCTTGGTATTTATCCAAATGTATTAAAAACTTATGTCCACACAAAAGTTTGTGGAAGGTTGTTTAAGCAACTTTACTCATAAATGCCCAAACTTAGAAGCAACCAAGATATCTTTCAGTAGGTGAATGAATAAACTGTGATATACCCAGATAATGGAATATTAACCAGTGCTAAAGAGAAATGCGTTATCAAGCCATGAGAAGACATGGAGGAATCTTAAATGCATATTACTAGGTGAAAGAAGCCAATACGAAAAAGCTTCTCACTGTATGATTCTAACTATATGACATTATGGAAAAGGCAAAACTACAGATAGTATAAAGACCAGTGATTGTCAGGGGTTAGTGGAGAGAAAGAGGAATAAGCAGAACATAGAGGATTTTTAGGACAATGAAACTATTCTGTATGATACTATAATGACAGATACGTGTCATTATACACTTGTTCAAACCCATAGAGTATACAACACTGAGTGACCCCTAATATAAACTATGGACTTTGTGGATTATAAGGATGCGTCAATGTAGGTTCATCAATTGTAACAAATGTACTGCTGCGGTGCAGAATGTTGATAGTGGGGAAGTTGTGTGTGTATAGGGAAGGGGGAATATAGGAAATCTTTGTATCTTTCAGTCTATTTTGCTGTGTACCCAAAACTGCTCTAAAAAATTATATTTTAAAAAAGTCAAAGCGATGCCATCCTATTGTCCTAGTATTTAGTTGATGGAGACTGCCACTAACCCCAAAGAAAAATTTTAGATATTAATGAATCCCTAAGTGAAACTAATAATAAAACCTTTATTTGCAGATAATTGAGAAACTAAGAGTGTAAGACATCTGCTAAAGACGACAGAAGCTGATACTTGCACAAAAATTCCTATGGTCCCTATTTTTTTTCAGTAATTCATGGCATATCTTTAAATTTAACTATTATAGTGTGAATAGAAAATGTATTTTCTAAGAGGGATTTTGGCCTTTATTTCTGTAGTATCTGTCCCATATGTAGAGAATTTTTTATCAGAATAATTAATTTTTTAATCAACCAACTAATCATCTCCCATTTGTAGTTTTGTTTTGAAAGTGGATTTTTAAAAATTTTAAGTGTTATGGGCTTATATCTTAATTATAATTTCTTATATGCTTATAATATATAGGGCACTGTGGTGGTTAAAAATCCCTAGACGTTATATATCTAAATGGACCTTATATATAAATTATGCTGACAAAATATATTAATTTCTTTAATATTTGCTAAATGATGATAGCCATTTTAAAGTTTGTCATGGTGCATGAGATTACCAGTCTATAATGCTCTTGATAATCCATTACTCTAAAGAAATCCATTGAAATTAATTTTCTTTTAATTTTTTAGGTGATTGAAATTGATCTTCTAGTGGAAATAATATTTTATATTAATGTTAATATAAACTTTATCTTCCTCAAAAAGGAGAGCTTTTGAAATATTCTCTAAATTAGTCATATTCATTGTGACAAGAATATTAGAAAAGCATTTAAAATACTTTTATTCATTATAAAAACCTTAGGGCATGGATGATAACTTAGGAGCTTATTTTTGCCTGAAATGTACAGGAAGACAAATAAGATCAAAGGGAAACTCTCCAGGGAAAAATTATCCCACGATGGCAGAGAAGGGGGAAATTGCCTGCTGATTTCCTTCTTCATTCATATAAAATAAATTCAGCTGCTCTTTCTTGGCAGAAAGTTAGACAATTTATGTCACATATTTTTCTTTCTCCCAAAAAAACCAGAATGAGATAAATCTTCTATTCAATCTACAAAAGAAAAAATTTAATAAAACCTCTGTAAGTGTAAACAGAATTTATTTATATTTTATACACTACCAACTTCCAAAAACGTCTTTGCAATGATTTATAATAAAAACAAAATAAAAATTTTAAATGAAGGAAGAATTTTAACATGTAATCACCATTGAGTAGAAAGCAGCTTCAAGCTTACAAAAAGTCAAGGGAGAGGGGAAAGTTTTTAGATAATATCTTATCTATTAAAAAAACTTCTTCCTTGGAAATCTGTCAGCTTTAAAAAAAAAAAATTAATTAATTAATTAATTTTATTTTTGGCTGCATTGGGTCTTGGTTGCTGTGTGCGGGCCCTCTCCAGTGCAGCCAGCGGGGGCCACTCTTCATTGCGGTGTGCGGGCTTCTCATTGCAGCAGCTTCTCCTGTTGTGGAGCACGGGCTCCAGGCGTGCAGGCCTCAGTAGTTGTGGCACATGGGTTCAGTAGTTGTGACTCGTGGGTTCTAGAACGCAGGCTCAGTAGTTGTGGCTCACGGCCCTAGTTGCTCCACGGCATGTGGGATCTTCCCGGACCAGGGTTCGAACCGGTGCCCCCTGCACTGGCGGGCGGATTCTCAACACTGCACCACCAGGGAAGCCCTACCAGCTTCTTAATATCTTTTAACTTTGAGAGAAATTAATCAAAGGAGTTTGAAATAGGAGATCCTTAATAAGATACTGGTCAGTACCTTGGATGTTCTTTTTATAACAATATTTATAACATTTTCTAATTACTTCTAGGCTTTAAGTAAAAATCAACTATTAATTGAAGTTGATGCCACACACACACACCTGCTTTAGTTGCTGTTCCCTTCTGAATGCGTCCCCTCAGTTTTAGTTTGAGGTTGAGGAAATGATGAAAATACAGTTCTTCCTGAACTAACGATAGGGCTATGTCCTGATAAATCTATCGTTAAGTCAAAATGTGTTTAATATGCCTAATGTACTGAACATCATCAATTAGCTTGCCTACCTTAAATGTGCTCAGAACACTTACATTACTTGGGCAAAGACTCATCTAACAAAAAGCCTATTTTATAATAAAATGTCGAAGATTCCATGTAATTTATTGACTACAGTATTGAAAGTGAAAAACAGAATGGTTGTATGGGTGCAGAGTATATAGGTTGTTTATCCTCATGATCACATGGCTACCAGGGAGCTGAGGCATGAGGAGAGGGTATCATCCCGCATTTTGCCAGCCCAAGAAAAGATCAACATTCAAAGTGCAGTTTCTACTGAATTCATAGCTTTCACACCTTTGTGAAGTCAAAATATGGTAAGTCAGGGAATGTCTGTAGTTAACTATTCTTCCTCCTTATTTCAACGCGACAATTCTCTTTTATTCTTTGTATAGAGTGAACTCTGTAATAATTAATTTTATATCTCAAAGGCCAGTAAATTTTATTTGGGAGTCCTCTTTTTTAAGTAATCAAAATAGATGAGCTTAAAATAGGTGATAGATAGATTAAGAGTACATTTATGAAAAGGTGACTTCTAGCTCAGCATGGTGGGCTGAATACATACATTTACTTCCCCAAATTCTATTTACATAAGTTTTACCAAAAGAAAAGATCAAATGCATAAAAATCATTGAGAATGGAGAGGAACAGTCATTAGAAGAAGCATGGAAATCTGCTGAGTTCTTCATAGAACACAACAGTGGCTATACCAATGAATACGGAGCAGAGGAAATCACAGCCCAGATTCTTTGCAGTGAAGTTCACATTACAGGTAAACATTGTCAGGTGTGGAGAAGTGGGCTGCAGGGAAAGGAATCAGAGTAATTAAAAAATTACCTACACAAATAGTTTGTCTAATTATTAGAGTAATTAGTTATCTAATTATTAGAGTAATTAGTTATTAGTTATTATTAGAGTAATTATCAGAGTAATTACCTACACAAATTACCTACACAAATAGCTCGTCTAATTATTAGAGTAATTAATTATCAGAGTAATTAAAAAATTACCTACACAAATAGCTCGTCTAATTATTTGCTCCCACTTGCTGCTCTCACCCAAATGAAGCAGCAGGAGAAAGTCAAAATTTCTCAAGGATATCTAAGCTCCTTATGTGTATTTAGATGCTTGAAAGGAAACTGAATATAGAATGTAGTACTGTAAACCATCAAAAAGTCATGGGGCATGGAACAGGATACGGTGGTTAGGGAGAGAAGGAGGGCATAGGATACACTCAAGAGCTCTCCTCTGAAAGAAATTGCATGAAGGTGCAGCAACCCTTGAGGTAAGATAAAACTGAAAGCCAACAGTTTTATTTCAGAGATAAACCTATTTGGAAAAGGGAATTATAAACCTACAAAACAAACCTAGTAACTACGTAAATTATTTAACCTAATTATTATAATGATTGGAAAATCATGGATTTGCCATCGAAGAAAACCAGTGGTTTGTAAGGAATTAAGATGAGCATGAAAATCCATGGGCTGATCAGGTAGAAATTGAAAACACAAGCAGACTTCCTGGCACAGTAAGAAAGTAATTTGAATGTTAGATTTGGTTGCTATAAACTGATGCATCTCCCTCAACCCATCCCCTTCCAAGACCGAAGGGACAAAAGGCAACAAAATTATATCTCTGCTTCCCTGTGACTGGGAGAGCCCTCACTTCTTACAGCTTGCCAGGTACACCATACATTAGGTGGCAAAATGCAGCACAGCTGACAACTGTGCTTGCTCTTGAGAACACACTTGGAATCTTAGAGAAGTTGGATTCTGTTGGTATTTGGTTTAATTTTCCAACTTCCATCCCTTAAAGAAGCAGAGGCTTATAGTAATAAAGGCAGACAGAGCGTATCATATTTATTTCATTGCACCAATCTTGACTTTTCTTGTTAGTGTCAGCTTTTTTCTGAGTTTCTTGAGAAACAGCTTTGGAAGTATTCTTTTTTTTCAGAAGGAATTTCAAGACGTCTTTTTTAGTCAGGAAAATTCCATTCAAATTACATTCAGGTTTTTTTTTTTTTTTTTTTAAACTGTATTTTAGTGGATGTGTTTATTCTGGAGAAAGAGTTCAAAGTTCAAAAACTTTATTAAAAATTTAGGAAATTTGGGGCCTTTTAATACAGGCCTATGATCCAAATTGTATCTTTGATATGAATTTCAAGTGTCTAAATCTTTTTATTTCTGATATTCTGAAACAAAATAAAATCATAAAAATGGTAAGAAGCCACTGAAAAACAATTGGACAAAAACAAGAAAAATAAAACAAATATTTTGTGATCTCAGATTAGTATTTAAATTAAAATTCATTGATATTTTGTGCACATATTGTATAAATTTTCAAATAAAATAAAATTCATGAATGCTTTTACTCTATAGAATAATTTTCTACTTATTTTAGTTGAATATTTAAATATAGATTAATTTTAAATATAGATGTAATTTTCAAAAATCTAATAAATTTATGTAATTTTAATAAATACATTTAAAACATAAAAATGAGGGTTCAAAAGTGGATGTAGATTCTCTTAACACAATGCTTATATTTTCTCATAAAGTAAAACAGAATCTTCATGCCTGACATTCTGCCCACCTCATGCCACTCTTCTTTCTGTGGATGCTCTGTTTTAATTTTTCACCTCAACTGTCACTATCTCAGAAAATCCATTCTCTGATCCTATTGTCTAAATTAGGTGACTTAAAAAAATTTCTTTTATATTCCTTTGTTTGTTTCTCTCACTAAGCAGAATTACTAATTATTTTCTTATTTGTTTATTGCTTATCTTCCTTATTAGACTGTACATTCATGTTTCTTTGATTACTACTGTATTCCCAGAATCTATCATAGTGCATGACATATCTTAAGCATTCACAAACTTTTTTTTTTAACTTAATGAATGAATAAATAGATTATTTCATGGTCTTACTATATTGAGGTCCAAATGAGTTTCATGGTTTACAGGATCTTTTGAGGCCACATCCCAAAGGGTATACTACTTCTTTAGTCCACTTCCCACTGGTTTTACTTTTTTGTATATCCTTCATACTTGGCATACTTAGCAGTCAAGCATAAGCTTCTGTTTCCTAGGCTTTGGATTTTTCCCAAGGTGTCATTACCTTCACAAAAGTTTAGTAGGCTTCCAGTAAATGTCAGGTTACTTGTGTTTAGTCATTCCCCAAACTCTGGTTACTTTGTCAGTGCCTATTGTGACACCCTGAACTTGCTTCATTTGATTAGAATGTTCTGTCCATTCTTTGTGTTCTCTGTGTTCCCCTCTGGGTTACAGTGTGGAGTGGCTTGGGATCTTGCTTCTTTCTCCAAACTGCCCGGTTTTGTCACATCCATGTTGATCTCTTAGGGGATTGGATTAGGAAGTAATTTAGAAGATTTTAGGAAACCAGAATTCTCCAACTCTTCTGGTTCCTTTCAAATATTTCTGTCCCCAATTCCATAATTCCAGTTTAACAAAATGCTTGTTAATTTTCCTTTCAAGAGGTAGAAAAGCAGTGAATTTGGTCACTGCAGTTCATCAAGATTTGTGATTAACACAAATTCATCCAGTTGCAATTCCTTGGCCTATTTCTCAATGTCATGTCTAGTTCGTTATACTGAACTACAACATCTTTCTTACTGCACTCTAATGATAACAAGAACTAACTTCATACTATACTTTCTTGGCCTTTTTGCTCTCAGTTGACATAAACTTTCTCGAAGTGAACATGGTCTGAGTCTCAAAGACAGAACAGTTGCTTCAATCACCATGCTCTCATCCAGCCATGAGTGCATACTCATTACTCCCCACAATATCTTTATTCAGCCAGTCTCTATTTATTTTCTGGACTTCAGTTACTTGCAACAAAAATCCTACTGAACTTTTCTTACCTCAACTATCCTAGTAAGATAAACATCTGCATATGTTACATGCATGAGTCTTATGACCACCTATAAACACTTTCAGATTTAAAATATATGATTCCATGCTACTTTGAACTTTACACACAGTAATTTTTTAACATAATTCCATAATTTTGTGCATTTTACCCATATACAATTTCCATGTGTAGTCCAAATATATCATATCACTTTACCACCTGTCAGCAACTATCATATTATTGCAATTATACACAAACAGAAGAAGTTTTTCACCTGATTAAATTGTTGGGGTTGGGGGGGAGGTGGAGAATCCCAAAGCTGTAGGCCAATATTTCTAATTAGTCAGCTATCCATTCAGAGCATACTTCAAATTATCCAGTTGACCTAGTTTATTTGCAGGTTCTGCATTGCTATCAAAAGTGCAAACTCAAACACATAAATAACAAATTTGTGTACTGGTTATATATATTTACAATCCCAAGTGTCCCACAGTTCAACTGATAATTTAGAGGAGAACACAATCTAAATGGAATGTTCTACCTGATTATTCCATTATAAGTTATTCCCATATTTATCACAATGGACTCACCATTTTTTGATTATACTGTCCATACTCCATTCTCATTAAAAATATATATTCACTACTCTTTATTGTGAAGTTTAACTAATTGATATATAGTGAGAATTCATCAAACCAGACTCCTTGAAAATTATTCTCATCCCAGGTTCAGTACAAAGCTTTATAAAACTTTTCTTTAAATCTGGTATTTATTAAATTAAATAAACATCCATTTTTAATAGTAGAGATCCTCAACAACTACTCTTCCTATGACTGTCTAGAAATTAAAAGATTGCTACATCTGGTCATTTACTGTATTCTTTCTCTTGCAAAAACAGTTCATGTCACAATAAGTTGATGCACTGTTAATTCCAAAAATCAATGAGGATCTGTTCCAGCCATCTGTGATATTGTAATAAGAATTTATTCATGCAGGCAATAGCCACTGAGTTACAATAATCTGATCATTTCTCTGAACCTGGCTATAGCTGTAACACATAAGGTGCCAGATTTAGGTACCATGTTAGCAAAAGTACAGCTTCTCCATATAGGAAGTGTCTGTGGATACATTAAGCGGCCAGTTTGTCTATCATATTGACAAACAAGCAAATGTTTGGTACAAATAATATTGAAATTAAGTGGTCCCAGTCTTTTTTTTAATGAGAAAACATCTGGAAACTTGATTCTAGACAGTATTACAAAGAAAAATTTAATAAGAAAGACATGACATAAAGCTAATTTTAGATAAAACATTGCCATTTAAATTTTTTAATTTTCTTTTTTATTGAAATACAGTTAATGTGCAATATTATGTTAGTTTTGGGTACACTGCATAATTATTTGACATTTGATTACATTATAAAATGATCACCACTATAAGTTTAGTTACCATCTGTCTCCATACAAAGTTATTGTATATTATTGACCATATTTTTGTGCTGTATGTTACATCCCTGTGACTTATTTGTTATATAACTGGAGTGAGTTTTGTACCTCTTAATATTTTTCAACCATTTTGCTCACTCCCGCACATCCCTCATTTCTGGCAACCACTTGTTTGTCCTTTGTATCTATGAGTCTGTTGTCTGTTTTCATTTTGTTTTGTTAGTTTGCTTGTTTTGTTTTTATATTCATTATATATATGTAAGATCACACAGAATTTGTCTTTCTCTGCTTGAGTTACTTCAAGTGGCATGATACCCTCTAGATCTATCCATGTTGTTGCAAATGTCAAGATTTCATTTTTATGGCTAATATTCATATATATACATATATATATACATATATATATCACATCTTCTTTATCTGTTACTATTCATAATTTATTTCATATCTTAGCTATTGTAAATAATGCTGCAATAAACATTGGAGTGCATATATCTTTTCAAATTAGTGGTTTTGTTTTCTTTAGGTAAATACTCAGAAGTGAAATTGCTGGATCATATGGCAGTTCTATTTTTAATTTTTTGTGGGAACTCCATACTGTTTTTCATAGCACCTACACCAACTTACAATGTCACCAACAGTGAATGAGGGTTCCCTTTTCTCCACATCCTTGACACACTTGTTATTTGTTGTCTTTTGGATGATAGCCATTCTGACAGGTGTGAAGTGGTATCTTGTTGTTTTGATTTGCTTTTCTCTGATGATTAGTGACGTTGAGCATCTTTTCATGTGTCTATTGACCATCTGTATGTCTTTGGGAAAAAAAAAAAAAAAACCCTGTACTTGGAGACCTGTCATTGATGAAATAAATTGAAGATAACACAAACAAATGCAGAGATACATCTTGCTCCTGGATTGGAAGAAGTAATATTGTTAAAATGATCATACTACCCAAAGCAATCTACAGATTCAATGCAATCCCTATAAAATACCCATGACATTTTTCATAGAACAAGAACAAATAATTCTAAAATTTGTATGGAAATACAAAAGACCCCAAATATCCAAAGAAATTTTGAGAAAGAAGAACAAACCTGGAGGTATCACACTCCAGATTTTGAAGTATAGTACAAAGCTACAATAATGAAACATTATGGTACTGGCACAAAAATAGACACATAATTTAATGGAACAGAATAGACAACCTAGACATATAATTTAATGGAACAGAATAGACAACCTAGAAATAAACCCACACTTATATGATTAATTAATCTACAACAAAGGAGGTAAAATTAATCTACAACAAATGAGAAAAAGATAGCCTCTTCAATAAATGGGGTTAGGAAAATTGGACAGCTACATGCAAGAGGCTCAAACTGGACTACTTTCTCATGCCATATACAAAAATAAACACAGAATTGATTGAAGACTTAACTGTAAGACCTGAAACTATAAAACTCATAGAAGAAAACATAGGTATTACAGTTTTTGACATTGGTCTTAGCTCTATTTTTTTAGCTCTGCCTCCTCAGGCAAAGGAAACAAAAGTAAAATTAAATAAATGGGACTACATCAAACTCAAAAGCTTTTGCACAGCAAAGGAAACTATCAACAAAACAAAAATGCAGCCTACAGAATGGGAGAAGATATTTGCAAATAGTATATTTGACAAGGAGTCACTATCTAAAATATACAAAGAACTCATAAACTCAACACCAAAAAACCAAAACAACTTAATTAAAAAACAGGCAGAGGACCTGAATAAACATTGCCATTTTTTTTTTTTTTAATTTGGGGAGGCTAATAGCAGTTTATATACTATATATTGTCATGAGGAATTAGTCTTTTTGTAATAAGTCTATTATTCTGAAGATCAGGAATGTAATGTTATGTCTGTGCTTTCTTACAAAGAAAATAATTCATTATATTGGATATAGATTTGTTAAGACATCAAATTTACTTGTTCGTTAAAATGCAGGCAACTAAATCATAAAAGATAATTTAAAAACACATGGGGTTTTGTGGAAACACTAGAACAATTCAAAGCAACTTCAGTTTAGAGTATTGTTTTACAAGACCAAACTCATGGTCCATCCAACCTTTTTATTGTCTCTGAGATATGGCAGCAGGTACATCTATTTTAAGAGTTCATGTAAAACATCAAAGTTGGATTGCATACTGAAATTTCTAACTTATTAAACATATATTATAGCATCAATATTCATAAATAGATCAAAATATTTCAAGCAGGTAAATTAGTATATTCAGGAGAAAATGTGCAGATCAATTAGGTCTTAAGGAGAGTGGAAACTTGTAGGAAGAGAAAGGCAAAACACAGAGAGAAAACTGACCAAACTGTGGTCTGATTTGCATTCTTTTATCCACACTACTGAAGACGGCTGAATGTCTCATGGTATGTGATCCTCTCCTTGTTTCCCCAGAAATAGGATTCCTATTTTAGGAAAGTCATTATAATTAGAAAATCTTTTTTCTTTTCCATGTAAACTTTAATAAATTTAGGGGTCACATGTGATTTCATTAGTTCCATTTCAGGGGAAAGTTTGAGTAGGAAGTTCAAAGGTGATTGCATCACACAGAAAGGTGTCAGTAAGGAGAAAAATAGGAGATGTGGAAAGACTTAACTGGATCCTGCAAACTGAAGACAACTTCTGTGATTCACTAACTTCTTATGTATTCCACTGTCTTTGGTAAGAATCAGTAGTTGTTTCCTCATTGTTTTGCCTGGTCTACTCCAATATCACTGTTTTGAAAAGGTATGTATACAACTTTCCTGGCGCTCTAACGAGGGATTCAGACAGACACTATGTCTAATCAGATATCATGGACCTTGCCAGGGAAAAATAAATATGTTCAGAAAATTACTTACAGTTTTCTGGGAGAATCCAATCAAGAAAAATCTCTATTTTATTTCCCAAGGAGTTTAACAAAAATCCTCCTGCAATTGACAGAAATAACGGTGGTCAACCACCCTAATCTAAGTAAATCATTTTCTTTCCTTGGCAATAAAGATTACAAAAGTATAAAACTATGAATAGTACTTTGAGTTTTTCCTTTAATGATAAATATAGCTTGCCATATGCAAATGCTTTTAATATCTTGTTATAGTTTCTTCCCCCACTGTGTATATGTGTGTTTTTCTGGGTGTGAGTAATGTATACATTGTGCAGAATCTCTTTTTTGAAAGCCACAGTACTTTAACATATTAAGGGTTCTGTGTTGTCCTACAATAAATTAACCTATTTAACTGGTATTTTCTTAACATATTTAAGCACATTAAAAAAAAAAAAAAAACACCTGACAGAAAACAGTGTTTCACAGATCACTAGTCAGCTAAATGTGGCTATAAATTCTTGATGTATTATATAATTTGCTCATATTCCTTCTTAAAGTGAATAAAGGGACATCAAATTTGGTAGGATGTTGGTCATTATAAACTGCGTGGAAGCCTGCCTAGAATGTTTACGGCAGTAGCTGTTGGAATTAAGGGTGAAGCTAAGGGGATGTGACGTGTGTCACAAGAAGTATCTCTTGCAAGGAGTGTTCTAAGAATATTTTAGGCAATCTGCAAAATGTGGATTGCAATATTTTCACAAGAAAATTGTGACATTTATTTTGTTAACTAACGAAACTTCATATGAGGATAGGTAGCTTGAAGCACTTAAAGTAGGCATTTCTCAAATGAGGACTTTCTGATTACATACCTTCCCTAAAGGGTAACTGATCTGAACAATGAATTCACCTGGGGTGTAACCAACCTAACTAGCACATGTGTGCACACACATTCACACACACACATACATGCACACACATGATGTAGCACTGCCAATGCTGAAACATTTTTCAAAAAATCACAAACTTCCTAGCAAATGTTATTTGGTGATTATAAGCATTTGAGTTTGTAATCCCTCCAGGGAAATCCTGTTGAGTGGAGTCTTCCTGTTGACTACCACATAGATTGCTTTCTAGGTTGTAGACTCTAGACTATATATTGTTATGACACAAACATGATGACTTAAGTGTAAACAACTTCTAAATGTCACTTCCTTGTTTAATACCAGAATTTTATATGTGATTGCAATTCTGAGGTTATCCAGAAGAGGACGATATAGTAAAAAAATACCATTCTTGGGAGGTTTACTGCAATATTTGATAGAAATATCTCATTGGTATGAGTAATCTCTACATCTTGATCTACATTTATTTTTGGAAAGAAGAGTGGTCAGTACTGACATATATAATCCTCTTATCTCAGCACAATGAATATAAAATTTTGTGGAATGTTTTAAAAATTATACTCTTAAATTGAAAAGAAATTCTCACTATTTAATCATGAGTCTAGATTTTGTGGTTAGCACTGTTTGAAACTCTTTGAATACATCTTTATCAAGTGTAACTGTTGAAGAAAATTGTCACTTTATTGAAATAGAATGAATCTAATTTTGTAATTATTTTTCATCTCTCAGGTTCTACTTAAATTCATTCATCAAGAGTAAACAACTCTTAAAAATGATATAACTGTTGGAAATAAAATGATTACTGTTTTAAACAGCAAATGGGCTATTCTTCATTTTCCTTTGCCTTATGCACAGAATTAATATGAGGAAATTAATCAAGTACCTAAGGAAATTCTGAATATACTTAAATCTGTATACCTAATCTCTTTATCTTTAATAATTCATGGGAAAGCCAGCTGACATAAAGTATTTGATTTAATTTCATTTCATGTAAATAATGAAATTATGAGATGAGCTTATTTCAGAGCCGATGAAGTAAGGCAGTCAAGGCTCAATTGTCACTGGGGTATTGGCTTCCCCTTGGAACAGCTTATTCATTTTCTTATTACTCACTAACCCCCAACAGGTAGTAGTCACTTGATAATTGCTGAAAGATCAGAATTCAGCTACTCTCTGCACTAAGGGCCCTTATTTTTTTTTACTGGTGTCTTTTAAATTGCCATTCATACCACCAAGTGTGCCTTTTTAATTTTACACAGAAAAATAAACCAAGTCTAATTTGAGAAGTTCTTTAGTAGGAAATACAACACACTAGACACATTTGACCACTTAATATTTATCCATGAGCCTAAATGAGTGGTTTGCTTTTACTTAAATTCTAGGAATATTGAAACATCCAAGCTAATTGCAAAATGTCATTCTACAATTAAGTATAATAAACTTTGTGGACTATTGGTTATACTGTTCTTTTCAGTTTGAATGAAAAATTGATTAAAAATGTCACAGTGTCACAGTTTGATCAAAAAGAGGAAGGTTTAAGTAAGTCATAAATCAGAAATAAAACATGGCTACTCTGCTGTTACTGTGTTCTGGAAAAATATTGTGAGATGTATAATGCCTGCAAAATAGAATAACAGGAAGAAATCATATCACATAATGAAATTGAAATTGTTAGGTAGTTACACATTAGCAGCAAGGAGGTGACAACGTGGAAAGACAAGAGGAGAATAATCGTCACACCCCAACCATCTGGGGACCCTCCCCTGACCCCACCCACAATGGGGAAACTATGGTCATGTGGTGGGCAACTTACCCTGATAAAGAGGGAGCACAGTAACATGAGGGAACTTCCCAGGCTGCGCATGCCCAGACTAGACAGGTTTATAACCTATAGTAAACCCAAACTCATTATACCATCATTATAATAAAATCTGCACGTGGTTTTGACCCCCACCCCCAGGGAGGCTATACTTAGTGAATCAAAGGTAAGGGCATGCGCGAGAGTGAACTTGTTACATAACTCGGGACTGTCAATCAAATAATGATCCCCTGTCACCCATTGTATATTTATTCACTGTAGTTGTAAGAAATAATACAGAGAGATTCCATGTACACTTCACTCAGTTTCCCCCAATACTAACATTTTATAAAACTGTAATACATCACAACCAAAATATTGAAATCGATTCAATCCACTGATCTTATTTATATTTCACCAATTTTTTCTGTACTCACTTGAGTGTGTGTATTTAGTTTTATGTATACAATTTTACCACATGTCTGTATGTTCATATATCCACCACAGCAGTCAGGATGTATCCTTCATGTTGCCCTTTTATAACCACACCTACCTCCCTTCCACCGGCAACCACTAATCTGTTCTCCATTTTAGTAATTTTATTATTTCAAAAATATTATAAAAGTGGAACAATGAAGTTTGTAACCTTTAGGAATTAGGTATTTTCACCCAGTATAATTCCCTGGAGTTTCATCCAAGTTGTTACATGATTCAAGAGTTAGTTCCTTTTTATTGATATATAGAGTTTCCAAGTATGTATGTACCACCGTTTGTTTAACTATTCACTTTTTGAAGGACATAGGACTGTTTCCAGTTTTTGACTATTACAAATAAAGCTGCTATGAACATTTGTATACAGATTTTTGTATGAACACAAGTTTTCATTTCTCTGGGATAAATTTCCCAGAGTACAAGTGCTGGGTCATAATGTAGTTGCATGATTAGTTTTATAAGAAACTGCCAAACAAATTTCTACGATGGCTGAACTATTTTGCCTTCTCACCAGCAATGTATGAGTGATCCCATTTCTTCACATCCTTGACAGCATTTTGTATTGTCACTTTTTTTTGCCAATCTGATAAGTATGTAGACTATTTTTGTTTGTAAGATGGTCTCTCGTTCTCTAAAAAAAACTGTGGATCTGAAAGCCAACATTTGTATTATTCATTTTTATATTTCCTGTACTTAACATACTACCTGGCACATAATGGGTCTTCAGTAAATATTTGTTGGACAAATAAATGGATAAGTTAGTGGATGAAAAAAAAAAACTTTTTATACTCTAAAATTTTAGGGTCCAATATATTTAAATATTATATTAACACAAAACAAATGGGAGCTAAAAATAAAATCTACACTGTAATTAAAATGAGCTATCATATATATAACTAAAACAAGGAGATATTTCCATTATATTTATTGAATTTCATGGATATATTGCTTGAAATTATGATGTTATCAGCTGATTACATTTCTGAAGGCATTCATTGCATTATAAATATGTGGCAAAAAAATGGTCTCTGAAAACTTACTGATATGATTTCATAATGAAAAGATTATCCCAGGATAATCATTACAGTTATTTCACAATAGAATTCTTATTAAAACTGAACATACTATAAGTGAATGTTTATAGAGATGATAACATCTCATGATAAAATATTATAGCAACATTATATTATATTAGCAATAACATTTTCACCTCCCTTCAAAAAGCAGGTCAGCTATTATATGATCACAGAAAATTACTATAGGCTCCATACATAAAAAAATTCTCACCATTAGATGAGAAAATAGAATTTTGTGTTTAGTATTCATTTTGGACAAAATACTCTTATTATCTGAAAATGTGCATTGGCATGGAGTAGACAGTGAACCAGCTGAACTCAAGGTTTCATTTCTTTTTAATTTAGGGGGGAAGAAATATGAAAGGCTCAAAATGAAATTACTTCATCAGAATTCACATTTGATTTTCATCTTTTCAGCTACCCAGCTGCATCAATGCTCAACTGACTATACTCCCAGCTGCATTATTCAAAGAAGTTATTCAAGAAGAAATACTTGCAATATGTGTTGTACTGAGTAGCAAGCTAATTAAAAGAAATTCACAGCTGGATTTTTAAAAGGATTTGATCTTAATTGTAAGGTGCTGAAAATGCTTGTTGGTTGGATTTTGTTCTTTATACCCTAAATCTGAAGTCTTCCCTTGTAAGAAAATTGGTAAGAACTGTTCATGAATGAATGAGTGAATCCTCCTCTCTGCTCTCTTTTTTTTCTGTCAGAGCTTAATCAACTATACATTGTTTGTAATTTCTTACATTTCAAAGAGATATCCTGTCCAGGAGTAATGATGAGATTGAGATACTACATCTTCCAGGAAGGTTCTGTTGTTTATAGTCAATTAAAAACTCTACATTTTAAAAATATGTGTTCTGAAAACTGTATTCCTCTAATTGAAGATACATAAAATGTTTGCAATGTTTTGTTTTGGGTTTATTTTTCCTCACCAAATTGTAGGACTTTATCTTTGCTAAAGTGATTTTGACCACATGAGCTCTAATGGGGGTGGGGAGACAAAAATAATAAAAGAACTTAAACAAAAAAATAATATGAAAGTAAATAGAATGGACCGTATGAAAAGAACATTGAACAAAGAAGAAGCAATGGGATAACTGAATCCTAAACCAGCTCTATCACTGACAAATAGTGTGACCTGTGAATCTGTCCCTTAAGTTCTGTATATCAATTTCTGCAAGTGCAAATGTATAAACGTTCACGTTAGTGTTTTTATATTCCACAGGCAACTTCTTTTGTTGAAAGTAACTAAAATATACTCTTATTGGTTTAAGCAGAAAAGGTAAATTTAATGTAAGAGAAAAAGGGGGAACCTTAATTAAACCAAAAACAGAAAGTACAGTTGGGACTCGCATGGAACTAGAAATAGTATAGTATTTCTAAAGCTACTTGGTTTCTTCTCTCTTCTGTGCTCTGAGTTTGATTCTGGTCTTTCTTTGCTTCTTTGGTCAAGTCCTCATTCCAGTGCTGACACAGGCTAAGTAGAATCAATGTATCCTCAGTACAATTTCCAACTCCGTAGACAGAAAAACAGGTTAGGCAAGTATGAATCAGAATCTACTCTTTTGAATCAACTAACAGTAGGGGTGGGGTCATATGGCTCACTGTCTGTTCAGCAGGGACCGGTGTAACTTCATTGAGAAAGGTATCAAGAGAATAGAACAAGGGAATTTAACATGTACACCTCACTGAAGAAGAGGCTATTATGGAATTTAGGAGTAACAAAATAAAAAATATTTTATTTATGTATGCAACAATAAAAGTGTTTGTTGTAAATATGACTTGCATATATATGTAGATTTAGAAAGTGTAATGAAAGTAGAGCTATCTGGAGAAAGAAGTCACAATTTTTTTTTGTAGCCTAAATTGCTTCCCATCCTTCAGACTAATTCAGTGAATTAGTCTCCTGCCTTGCCATGTACAACTTTTTTTTTCTCTTGATATTATTTGAAAATGAGCTGTTAAGCATGTTTTTGATGATTTCACTTTCCTGTAAAAGAATCATGTAAAAGGAACTAAATCACTGGATGATGTTTAGAAAACTGGAGAATTTATATTTGTTCTTATTAAGCTCAGTGAACTGAAATTCTCATTTCCAGAAATGGTCCACATTCTTAGGACACGGTTTATCCATTAGTGTGAACCACCTCAATTTTCCCTTAAGTTGTCTATTTCTCACTAGGTGATGTTATAATAAAATTTCTGAATTTTGAACTATATATTTTTAGTTCCTGAAGGAACTTAAAATAAAAATGGAAGTATTTAGCAGTTTGAAATTTTCAAAAAGATTGTTTTCTCACTTGACTAACATTTATCTAAAACCTGAATTATATAAGGTCATTCAGATCAATCTCTTTCAACTATAAATATTTTTAAATTATCATTAAGTATTCTAGGATAGATGTGATTTGTTTGAAAATGAGCATGGTGACTGACCATGGTTGATTTTCTTGGTTGATATTCCTGGTTAATTAAGGCAAAATGATAATATAATAATAATTATTATTACTTATATTTGATATTATTTTAATGTTTGCAAAGACCTATAAACTTGTTTTCAACTGATCTTAATTAAAATTGTAAGGTAAAGATAGGAATTATTTTTCACTTTATATCTAACAAAGGCTCATAGAAATGGATTGTCTTGCCTATACTCATATAGCTATATAGAAGCAAAACCCAGACAGGCACCTGCACTCTGATTCAAATTCACCTTTCTTTCTATTATACTGCAGGGTCTAATATTCACTAATAATTTCTATGTACATGATAATCATCCTGCTCATTTAAAATAATCCAACTGGGATAATATTTTGTGTCTAACAGGAGCAATAAAGATTGCTTTGGGAAGAGACTTAACATTTCCTTTCAAGCAATTTTCCTTAAAAAGAAAAAAAAAAAAAATCCTAGCATGTAATTATGTAACACAAATATCCATAACTCCTTTGGTGCATTACTTATGATTTATGTAAATTCTTCTTGAGCCTATTTAGAATTTCATTCTAAACTCCTTCTTAATGATATCCATGAAATTACTGAACACTATAATCCTTTTATTTTCTCCATTTCATCCCAAGGCCAGAGTCTTTACTCTGGAATTCTATGATTTGGAGATTACTTTCACATACAATGTAACTCCATTTTTAATATTTTCATCCATTTTTTGGGAAAACACTAAATAATTAGGTCCTATTTAATTTGAACCACCCTTATTTAAGGTATGACTAGAGCCTAAACACTATTTGTTACCGAGCATGGCCCTGTGGGACTCCTGTGCACAAAAGCCTTTCTGTTCCCCCATCTTTGATTACAGGAAATAGGCTTCATTCAGCCTCCCTGAACTTCCCTGATCTCCAAAGGGCAGATTCAAGCAGTTGTTAATTAGGAAGGGAGGGGATGCAAGTCAAGGGAGAAACAAATAGTCAAGAAAAACAATAGTGCAGACTTGGGGCAAGATCCTGGTTCCCCTTCAAGGAATACACATAACAATATCTTTGAGCTGTTTTGCAGAAATTCCCACGAGGTGGAAGAAGTAAATGGTTAATGACGGTATGCTGCCCACAAGCACGGAGAGCAGTTGGAACCAGAAGGAACCAGACCAGTAGGAAACAGAAGGTTGATGATGCTGACTCCCAATTACCTCACCACCAGCCAATCAGAAGAATCCACAAGCTGATCGCGCCCTCTTGGAACCATTACTATAAAACTTCTCACTACCCTCTCCAAGTTAGGACGCATAGTTTTGAGGCCAAAAGCCTGCTGTGGCCCCCTGTGCTTGGTGAAGCAATAAAGCTATTCTTTTCTACTTCACCCAAAACTCTGTCTCCAAGATTTAATTCGGTGTTGGGGTACCGAGGCCGGATTCAGCTTCAGTTTTAAGCGTAGAAAAGCAGCTATTGGCATTAAGAACTCTTAATAAATGTTCCTTGAGTAAAAGTACCAACTAGAATCATTTTATTGCCTATACTAGCTCAAAATCATTTTATTGCCTATACTCAAACAGATTTGGGAAAATAAAAGTATATTTCATTTCTCTAATTTTAGAGGCTAACATTTGAGGCTAAAATATTTACCATAATAATAGCTAACATGCAAAATGTTATTACTACATATATTAACTCTTTTAATCTCCGTAACAACCACAGATGTACTGTTATTTTCCGATTTTACAGGTAAAGAAACTGAGATACAGAGAGGTTAAGATGTTTATCTCTCTATATAGCTAGCAAGTGGTGGAGCTGATACTTGAACACAGGCATAATCTGGATAATCTTCTCCTTATTTTTATTATTAAGATCTATTACTGGCTTTTACTGAAAATAAATGACCCTCCGATATTTTCCTGCTAGCACTTGTAATATGTATAGATCTAATGTCTGGTACCTACGAGAACCTGACTAAAGGATCCTCCACCTGACAGACAACATGACCCAGATGCTCCTTCTGTAAATTTCTAACAACTTCAACTTTCTTCTATTGCCAGTCTCTGAGGACTTAATACCTTTGCCTGACTGTCCATGAGTGTATCTTTTGTCCTGTCTACTTTTCCTCAAGCCAAAGGTTCCTCCTGACTTTGGATGGCCTGTCTTTTCTAAGCTGAACAAATAATTCAAATAAAACACCAAAATCAAGACCTCACAGACTATTAACAAAAAAGAGGATGACATAGTATCATTCAGGTGATCACTAAACCGTCTTTGAGGTCTCAATGGAGAATTTGTTTTTAACGAATATCCTTGTCTTCTGTGTGGACAATGGACAATTCATAGGGAAGAATATCGAACTTCTGATAACTGTTACAGATAGTATTAGTATCCAGGTCACAGCATCATGACTTATAGTGGAACTGGTAGGGCTGGGTCCAATTCCCAGGAGAGAATCAATCCTTAAACCTGAGATGACTCTTTGCTTTAGTCTCAGTAATACAATTAGACTAACAACTTCAAGTCTAATAATCTAACATTACATAAATAGACTATTACAAGTTTTTTTTTTTTTTACTATATTAACCGTTTCTCTAGCTAAATAAAGAAATCAAACTGATCTAACTACGTGATCAGTTAACCTTCCGCAAGTAGCATTCTATAATGAGAAAACATATCTGTGTCTAAATAGACTCTTCTGAGGTTCATCTTGTGGTGCTAATGGCTTGAGTTAGAAAAAGAAAGTCTTCTTTTTGTTTCTCTAAAAGCAGATTATACAAAGAAAATAAATTTTAAGTTTGTTTAAACAGATAGTTTGGTCCAATTCTAAGCAGTCAGCTATGTGGAAAAATGTAAATTGTCCAGGAGGGAATGATATGCTACTGTATCCAACCTCCATAACAGCACCTGTTGTAAGCACAATAAATACTTCTTGAATTGAAGTGTTAGAGAAGCAGTTCACCAGCATTTTTACAAGAAAAGACTGCTGGAAAAGTTTGTAGTCTTATTTTCACAGCAGTCATATTGCCAGCATTATTATCTGATGCCAAAGATTTTACATTCACATAATCTCTAATGTAAAAAGTAACAGAAAGATAAGTTATATATATTATATATAAAATATATATAACTTATGCTCTCATGTTTGATGGTTTGTAGGGTATAATTTATATATATATAATTTCAAATAGGAGATCAGCACGGTATTGTACATTTCTGCAATTTTCATCATTTTTCCTTTATCTGTTGGTGTTAAGAAATCTGGAAAAGCTGTATAAACTTTGGAAAACTACAGTATAAGAAAGAAAGAAGCAAAATTAACTGTGGACTTGTTTACGGAAGAGCACTACATTTATAGAAATTGTTTGGCTAATTTAGCAGTTGTCCATAGAAAGAATAGAGTAACTTTGTCCCTTCCTTAATTACTGAGTGCCTTCTGGTGGGGTTTCTCAACGTACTGACATTTTGGAGCACATAATTCTTTGTTTAGCAGTCTGTACTGTGCATTGTAGGATGTTTAGAAGCATTGCTGTTCTCTACCTACTAGATGTCAATAGGAGCCCCCCTTTCCAAAGTTGAGACAATCAAAAATGTCTCCAGACATTTCAAATGTCCTCTGGGGGCAAAATCACTGGTTAAAAACCACTTAGCTACACAGCAGTTTAAGCAAAACCAAAGGACAATTGTTTATTTTACTTTATCCTCTTTTCAGTCTAGTTTCTTTACTCTGGAGCTCTAAAAACATAAGGTAAATGCAAACTTCGTAATATGCCTATAAAGCCTGGATATTCAATTGATAACACAGAGCTACCAGGGACTGTCCACTACTGCTTGATGCTATAAGTTTTCAATTTTTTTTCTAGAAAAAAGGAATTCATCATCATATTTACCTAGAAATCAGAGCTGTCAGTTAGTTACTCGAGCTCCCCACCCTAGCTGAGAAATATTTTATTTGCACAAAAGTGTCTACAGTTTTTCCAACCCTGGAAGAAGCCATTAGTCTTGCAGATGATTTTCTAGAACAAAAAGGGCTGCAAATTTTATATCCATACTTGTTCATTTTTTGTGGGAAGATCAAAAGGAAATTCTTGGGATGTATGTGAACAGTTCTGGGTGCTTTCATTTGGGGCCTGAAGAGGAGCTGACTGTTTGGTTGTTCCCAGAAGATGGATTTCTTTAAATATTGGGTTGGCCAAAAAGTTCCTTTGGTTTTTAAGTAAAAACAAAAGACACATTTTTCATTTTCACTCAGAACCTTATTGAACAACATATTCACCGTTTTGTTCCACTACCTTCATTTTTCAGGCAACTTCATAATTCTATCTTCCCAAAACTTTTTATCTTTTTAAGCAAAGAACTGTTCCAGATGCCTTTAACAGTCTTCCAGGGAATTGAAATTTTTTCCATTAAGAGCATTTTGTAAAGACCGAAATAAATAGAAATCCGAAGGTGCAATGTCTGGTGAATACGGCGGATGAATCAGAACTTCCCAGCCAAGCTGTAACAGTTTTTGCCTGGTAATCAAAGAAACATATGGCCTTGTGTTGTCCTGATGGAAGATTATGCGTTTTCTGTTGACTAATTCTGGACATTTTTCGTCGAGTGCTGCTTTCAGTTGGTCTCATTGGGAGCAGTACTTGTTGGAATTAATCGTTTGGTTTTCCAAAAGGAGCTCATAATAGAGGACTCCCTTCCAATTCCACCATATACCCAACATCACCTTCTTTGGATGAAGACCGGCCTTTGGTGTGCTTGGTGGTGGTTTATTTCATTTGCCCCATGATCTCTTCCATTCAACATTATTGTACAGTACCCACTTTTCATCACCCGTCACAATTTGTTTTAAAAATGGAACATTTTCTTTATGTTTAAGTAGAGAATCACATGAGGAAATACGGTCAAGAAGGTTTTTTTCACTTATGTGGAACCCACACATCAAAGCGATGAACATAACCAAGCTGGTGCAAATGATTTTCAATGCTTGATTTGGATATTTTGAGTATGTCATCTATCTCCCACGTGGTATAGTGTTGACTGTTCTCAATTAATGTCTCAATTTGATCGCTATCAACTTCAACTGGTCTACCCGACCGTGGAGCATCATACAGCGAGAAATCTCCAGCATGAAACTTTGCAAACCACTTTGACACGTTCGATCAGTCACAGCGCCTTCTCCATACACTGCACAAATCTTTTTTTTTGTATTTTGGTTGTGTTTTTATCTTTCTTGAAATAATAAAGCATAATATGCTGAAAATGTTGCTTTTTTCTTCCATCTTCAATATTTAAATGGCTACACAAAAATTCACCAATTTTGATGTTTGTTTGTTTTTTTTTTTAATGCACGCTGATATGACAGGGGTCACAATACAATCTAACAAAATTGTTTCGAATGAAGTTAAAGACAACTAAGCACTATTAGAGCCATCTTACGGAAAAAACAACAAATGAACTTTTGGCCAACCCAACACGTGGTATGAACATACATTTGTACTTTAATCGTGTATCTACACAGCTATGTCACAGGGAAGTTTCTCTGGGAAACTGACTCTGAGATTTCCGTACAATAAGATTATTGGATCAGTTATGAGGGAGAAGGGGAGTAGGGTTGAGCAGGGCAAGAAGGAGAACTGCAAGGCAATTCCAATAAAGGTTTTAGCACACCGCTTGGGGAGTTCTCCAGCTGGGATGGTCTCACACAATCATCCTGTCTTATGACAAGGAAGTTGTCTTTTACGAACTCCTATAAACCAGTCCTCAGATGCAAGCTGCCCTGGAAAGGAGGCATGGATTTAGGCAAAGCAGATCTTTTGAGTTGAAGACAGTTCCTGGAGAGGGATTGAGTTGAGAGCCATCAGCAATCAAACTCCTACAGCCAGAGTAATTGAGCTCTCAGTTCTCATCCAGCCATGTACTAAAACTCACATATTAATAGAGAAAAGACTACATACCTACATCTGTAAATTTGTGGAAGCACTGAGATGCTCTTCTCAATTCTGCCCTCAGCATCTGTTCTGGGAGATTTATTGGATTTTGAATTTTTTAGACAAAAGATAGTTTTCAGGACATTTGGAATTATTGTTTCCTTTCCTCTAACACTTTACTGATACCTGGAAATGAATCAAAGGTTTCTGGAGTTTCTGAAATTTAAGAGAAAAAGACTAGAACAATCGTCAATAGAGGTAAGATCTGTCATCAAAGAAAATAACAATCTTCTCATTCTAGATTTGTCTCAGAAGTGTGCATGAATGACAGAGAATTGGTCATTCACAAAATATTAAATCAGATTTTTCCAATTGACAAAAATATTTATATAAATTTTTTTCTTTACTGCAGTGAAAGTGGTGTCACATAAAGAGGAAAATGAAAATTAGAAATATGTTTTTTAAAAAATAAAAATTACTAATTACAACTTATATTTTTTTATCAACACAGATTCACAGTAGCATACACAATATCTCATACAGGATGAACATTAATTTTGTCTTTTTTGTTTGTAGTGTCTGATTTTTAGAATGAGTAATCCATGAGATTTTAGAAAGAGTAAATGTTCTAAACAATAAACCCTACCTTTAAAAAACTTATTTTTTAAAATTTCACATAGCTTTATTGACATACCTTTGACATATAAAAATTGTATATAATTAAGGTACAAAATAATTTTTTGATATATATATACATTGTAAAAAAAAGCATTACAATCAGGCTAATTAACCTATACATCACTTCTATATAGTTACCATTCTGTGTGTGTGTGTGTGTGTGTGTGTGTGTGTGTGTGGTAAGAAGATTAATTGAAGCTCTATCCTCTGCAAACTTCACATATACAATACAGTATTGTTAACTCTCATCACAAAATATAGAATTCTTTATGAATCTGCATGTTAACATTGAGCAGGGGTCATGTTAAACTCTGTATTGATCCAATTTTAGTATATGTGCTACCAAAGTGAGGACAAAAAGATCTTATTTTTAAAAGTCACTCAATATCAAAAAAAGCAAACAACCCAATCCAAAAATGGGCAGAAGACCTAAATAGACATTTCTCCAAAGAAGAGATACAGATTGCCAACAAACACATGAAAGGATGCTCAACATCACTAATCATTAGAGAAATGTAAATCAAAACCACAATGAGATATCGCCTCACATTGGTCAGAATGGCCATTATCAAAAGATCTAGAAACAATAAATGCTGGAGAGGGTGTGGAGAAAAGGGAACCCTCTTGCCCTGTTGGTGGGAATGTACATTGATACAGCCACTATGGAGAACAGTATGGAAGTTCCTTAAAAAACTAAAAATAGAACTATCATATGACCCAGCAATCCCACTACTCTGCATATACCCTGACAAAACCATTATTCAAAAAGACACATGTACCACAATGTTCATTGCAGCACTATTTACAATAGCCAGGACTTGGAAGCAACCTAAGTGTCCATCGACAAATGAATGGATAAGAAGATGTGGCACATATACACAATGGAATATTACTCAGCCATAAAAAGAAATGAAATTGAGTTATTTGTAGTGAGGTGGATGGACCTAGAGTCTGTCATACAGAGTGAAGTAAGTCAGAAAGAGGAAAACTAATACCGTATGCTAACACATGTATATAGAATCTTAAAAAAAAAAAAAATGGTTCTGATGAACCTAGGGGCAGGACAGGAATAAAGTCGCAGATGTAGAGAATGGACTTGAGGACACGGGGAGGGAGAAGGGTAGGCTGGGACGAAGTGAGAGAGTAGCATTGACATAAATACACTACCAAATGGAAAATAGATAGCTAGTGGGAAGCAGCTGCATAGCACAGGGAGATCAGCTTGGTGCTTTGTGACCACCTAGAGGGGTGGGATAGGGAGGGTGGGAGGGAGACACATGTGGGAGAGGATATGGGGATATATACATATATACATATAGCTGATTCACTTTTTTATACAGCAGAAACTAACACACCATTGTAAAGCAATTTTACTTCAATAAAGATGTTAAAAAAAAGCACTAATCATAATCTTATCCATGCCCACATTCATCAAAACAATTCATGCTTATCACCGTTTTAACTTGTTTTACTGATTACCATCATTTTTAATATCATAACTTCCCCATTTTTGAATTCTAAAATATGAGTCATCTTTTTAAGGTGACATTTCTTTTTCTGAATCCTAGTTTTTTTGATAATGAATTGCAATTGCTATCACACATGAAAGAAAGGAAATCTCCAGAGAAGAAATCAAGAATAAGAATACGGGTTCCTCATGGTGCCCATGAGGAGCCAATGAAAATCCTAATTGTTCAAACCTCCCATTCCTCCAACTCTACCATGAATTCTGGGAAGACAAGGGAGGAGCATTAAAGAAACAATAGTGCAGCCTTGGGGTAGGGTCCTGGCTCTACCTCAAGGGATACACATAACAATATCTTTAAGTTTTTCTGCAGAACTAAAACTCCCACCAAATGGAAGATGTTCAGGAGAGAAGGTCACAGCTTGATAAACTCGAAGCTCATCAGGAGACCACCTGAGGCCGGATTAAAGGAGGGCAGGCCCTGCACCTTATCACAACCCTGCCCTTGAACCATTACTATAAAACTCCTCACCAAATCCTCTCCAATCCGGACACACCGTTTGGAGGGCAACAGCACACTGCATCCCCCTTTGCCTGGCAAAGCAATAAAGCTATTCTTTTCTATTTCCCCCAAAACTCTGTCTCTGAGATTCAATTCAGCACCAGTGCACAGAGGCTGAGATTTCGGCATCACCCGCTGTCACCCCGATTCCATAGCCAAAGGTGCATGAAACTTTTTTGATTTTCACTGGCATAATGTAAGTTAAACAAAAGAAGTGACATGCAAAACTATGGGAAACTATCTTATAAATGATAGAAGATATAAATAGGATCCAATTCAGAAAATGTATATTGTTGATATGCTTTCCAGAAAATTAAAATGTATTAATTCTTGCCTACCAGGAATTTTTTTTTAAAGTAGGATGAATGGATGCAAATTACTGCACTAAGATGAAGTTCTGGGACATTGTAAGTAGTTACTGAGGATAACGGGAGATACCTTGGGTGGAAAGTGCAACTCTTGTCACTGGTACAGCTATGCATTTGCATAGACATGAACAGTTCAGATATTGTGCCCTACCTCATCATTTCTATGAAAGGAAGTAGGAATAGTTCACCATTCCAAGTTTTAGTACAATGTTGAACATAGTAGGTCCTCAAAATACTTTTTAATAACTGAATAATATTGCAGAAAAAAACATCTAGACAATAATAATCAAGAGACAGATTAGCAATTAACATGTTGCTTACTTATGATAGTATCTTCTATGATTTATGGCAGCTACTCAAAGCCACTAATTCCCAGATCATATCTCTAAAATAATCAAAAATGTAATTAAAAACTGTGATTAGATGGTTAATACAAGCATGGAAAGAGTATTGAGGGCACTAAAATAATTCATCAGTGATTAATGTGACGGTGCCTATCCACTTCCTCTTAAAAACACATTGTATTAGTTTCCTAAGGCTACTGTGACAAAGTACCACAAACTAGGTAGTTTAAAACAACAGAAATTTATTGTCTCACAGTTCTAGAGGCTAGCAGTCCAAGATCAAGGTATCAATAGGAGTAGTTCCTTCTGAGGGCTGTGAGGGAGAATCTGTTCCATCCCTCTCTCCTAGCTTCTCATCATTTGCAGGCAATCTTTGCCATTCATTGGCTTGTATAGGACCTCTTTTTAAATTGATTACCTCTGTAAAGACCGTATTTCCAAATAAAGTCACATTCTAAGGTACTGGGGATTAGTACTTGAACACATTTTTTGGAAGAACACATTTTCACCCAAAGTAATATTTTTTATTGCATCCTTATATTTGAAGAAACAAGGCTGGAAGAGTCCAAAAGAGTAGAAACGGCACTTAACCTGTAGCCTGTGGAACACATGCTCACTCTGTTCCTGACTAACTGAACCACAGAAAGCACCCAAACCTGCAAAGTGTCTTTAGAAGGTTACTCTAGAATGGATAAGAAGGCTAGTGATGGCAAGGAACATTATGGAGATAAAAGAATTAAGCAATTCAAGCTTTAATTAGGAGGGCCCAGGAAGAATGGAATACATATTTCTTCCAGATAATTAGTCCTAGGCTGCATTTCCCAGCCACATTATGAGGAAGAGCTGTCCTCAGAAGTCATAGAATTAACTTTTCACTGGGAAGAAGAAAACCCCATCCATCCTCTTCTCTGAGTTATATATTTAAAGTCTTTGGCATAAAATTTCTTTTTTGTGAGTCACAGATCCATTACAAAAGTTATTTAAATATATCAAGATCAATCACCACACTTTCTCCCAAAATTTGACAATTCTTTATAAAGAAATAAGCTCAAATTACCATTATTTATTCAGTATATGTTTTTGTATATATTCTAACACTTTAGACACTTGTATCCACAACCCATGGTAGTATAACTTCTGCTCTGCCAAAAGAATCTGCATTCATGCTCAGGTCTATATCATTTAATTATTTTCTTCAATGTGACTATTCTCCATATCTGTTATAATATTGTTTATTAAATACTTAGATATTTTTACCACAAAAAAAAAGAAAAAGAATGTATATCACTAGCAGCTTCAAGACTCTATCTACACTTTTCCAGTTGTTTTAAGCAGATCATAATCTTATTTATACTCATCTTTGTTCCCTTTATGTTTATTTACACAGGTATTTCTAATTATTTATCATTTTAATTAAAGTAAGAAATTGTATGGACTACTCAGATATTTTCTAATTGCTAGGAAATCTTTTTCGTTTAACTCTAAATTTTTTTTAATAGGTGTGAAAAATAGTTATTTTTTCCATTTGAGCTGCATTTGTGGGCCATATTGTTAAGTGAGGAATTATTAGGCAAAAAAACCCCACCAATTTTTATTCTCCTTTCACAGGAAACATATTTTCTTCCTACATCTGCACATGCCTTAAGTTTTTATTCTTTTTGAATAAGTGATTCTCCTTTAATTATCATTTTTAAAGATTTTTAGCACTGTGTAAATTTTTTTCAAATGTCTAAACTATCATCAAATAGAGACATTATTTTAAATATGAACCAACTTATATCTCTTTTCTGTTTTCCATTACAGCTAGAAAGAATATATTCTCATTTCTGCAACCCTAAACACCTTACCTGAAATGGCCTATGCCTACCTTTCCCACATCTTTCTTACTCTCTCCTACTTACCCCCTCCTCACCAGATACACTGGCCTTTTGGGTCTTCAAACACCATAGGCTGGTTCTTATCTCAAGGCTTCAACACATGCTGTTCCAGGCTCCTCCCAGGTTATTGCATATTGCCTCCTTCCTGCTACTCATTTCTTAGCTCAAACGTCATATTCTTGTGATAGTTCCTCCTATAAGGAACTAGGTTCAGATCTAGGTTCTTGAAGCAAGGATAGGAAATAGTTACCATGCCATCTTCATGTTCTCTCTCTCTTCATCGCTCATCAGTTCTTTTTACCCAACAGTTAGAGAACAAAACATACTTGTATCAAGATTCCTGGTATCACCATCTTGCCATTTCAGAGTAAAATAGGGTGTTTTACAACACAAAAAGGAGCAAAACAATGGACACAACTTAAATTTTGATTAAGAGAAAAATGATTAGAAATATTATAGTCACTAAATATCAGAATTTTAATGACAATAAAAATAACCATTATCATATTGCAAATAAAAAGACAGCATAATAGGATGTTTCTAGTGCTGTGTATAAGATGTAAAGAGAAAAATCTATCTATTATCTATCTATCTATCATCTACCTACAATATGATTAAAAGAAAAATACATTAAAAGTTAATTGTGGTTATATCTCTAGCTAAGAGTATTATAGACGTTCTTAATTTTTTTTTTTTTTTAATTTATTATTTATTTATTTATTTATTTATGGCTGTGTTGGGTCTTCGTTTCTGTGCGAGGGCTTTCTCTAGTTGTGGCAAGCGGGGGCCACTCTTCATCGCGGTGCGCGGGCCTCTAACTATCGCGGCCTCTCTTGTTGTGGAGCACAGGCTCCAGACGCGCAGGCTCAGTAATTGTGGCTCACGGGCCCAGTTGCTCCGCGGCATGTGGGATCTTCCCAGACCAGGGCTCGAACCCGTGTCCCCTGCATTGGCAGGCAGATTCTCAACCACTGCGCCACCAGGGAAGCCCAACGTTCTTAATTTTTATCGTCCTTTTGCTCAATTTCTATTATAACAAGCAGGTGATACATTTACTATAAAAATGCTAGGCTCCCAAAATATATTTCAACTCAAAATAATTTATATATCTCTGTCAATCTATTTAATAAATGTGCCTGTATATGTACACTTACTTAAGTTCAATGTTTCATTTTGCATTCCAGAATTTATTCAGACATATGAGGTTTAATTTTTGTATACATAACATTTTGGATTTTTTCCTACTTAAACTCTAAAGATCTTTAGATATCACTAATCTTCATCGTTTAATATGGATAACTATTACTTAATATTCACTTTATTTGCTTCATATTCTTATGATAAATTCTCAGGAGGGATATCGCTACGTCAAATATAAGTTTAGTGGCTCTTCATAAACAAGTCTCAATTGGACATTTCTCTTTACCACATGGCTTGGTGCCCCCTCCAATTTCAATTTCTACCCAGCTTTGACTTATCATCATGATGATTGACATCTTTGCAATCTCTTCTTTACCACAACATTGTTTTGAGTGAAAACTCTCTCTTGCCTGGAAAATTCTAAAAGTGTCATTTCTTATTTGAGATGTAGTAAATGGTGGCCCCGAATTGTCATTAATGTCCTATTTTTTGTAGGCTATAAATTATATTTTATTGACATGCATAGAGTTCCTTTATAAAAATATTTTCCTAGCTGATATTTTAACGTTCTTGATTTTATCCTCTATTTTGCCAAAATCTTCAATTTATCTTCATTTGTAAATTGACATGGAAATGTATTAATTATTTTTATATTGCTTTCTAATGACTATTCAAAATCTCTTCCTTTTTTTTTTGCTTTATATTTTTTCTTTCTTTTTATATAACTCAATATTTAAGATAGGAGAGTTCTATACTTGGTTCTTTCTTGTGTGTCTTTTCAAAAAATTTTTCTGCTAAAATTATCGGATTACTATCACATATTAATTTACTCTCTCACTTGATGTTTATTGAATCTCCATGTGCCATTTGTTGTGTTAGTTCTGACATCATTTTAGTCTACGTTCATGATTTGTTTCTACTTTACTTTTATACATTTGCTCTGAACTTCAAGATTTCCTTTGAATTTTCTCTTCAGTTTCTTCCAGAATTCTCAGTCTTATCTCTCCTCTAGTTAGCAAATAATTATCTAACTCTCTGTTAATCTTCTTTTTTGTTTTCTTCTGTATTTGGTATACATAAACCATAATCAATGTACCTGAGAGTATCATACTCCTTGTTCTTTCACTCTATTTGTAAATATTTATAATTATTAACATTTTAGGATCATCACCAACAAGATGGATTTTTTCCTGAAAATAACTGTTTTAAATTTATAGAAAGTGAAGAAGAATAGAACTTGTAAATGTTTACTAATGAGTTTATGAATTATCATTTTCAAGATAAATTTAAAGTCCATTTCCTTGGTAAGTGTACTCAATGATATAGTTCCTTTCTATCATAATTTAGATTGCACTAGGTCTATTCAACACATTCCTTCCTCAGAAGGTTTGGCTGGTAGCATAGGATTTAAGATTTGGGGAAATAGGGATATAGAGATGAATAAAGCCAAACTCTATATATTGATGACCAGTTTCTAACCTCCTCAGTAGTTTCCTGCATCTAGTTTCAATGTATACATACAATGGAGAAATAAAAGTAATCTGGTACACTTGTGCAGACATTCCATGCAGAAGTCTGAAAGGTTGATCTTTCTTCATAGTTCACCTGTAAGTAATTTCAATAGCACACATGCTCACATACAGTACACACACACTAACTTTCTGAATATAAAACTGTGTACAACTTTACGTGACTACAAAACAGAATAGCTGGAATTGATTGTTCCTGAAAATGTTATTACACTATAGAAAATAAAAATAAATTAAAATCATGTATATTCTATTTTCAAGAACAAATGGTCATATTTGTCAACCCATATTTTTTATTTCTAAAATTCCAAAGTATGTTTTAGTTTGCTGGAGTACCTAAGCAATGTGATTCAATGATGTTAAGAAATATTTTACTAGGTAACAAAATTAAATTAAAAGCATGATTTTATAAAATGCGGTTAATACTTTTAAAACAAATTATTTATCTTTACATTAATTAATTAATTAATATTTTGAATTCCTAATTTCAAAAAACTAAGAGTATTATAATGGGAAACTATACTAGTCCTTCCTGATGTGTCCTGGTACTGATGTGGAGATACGCTCCTCAGAAAAAGGAGTGAGGGAGAGGAGAGAGAAAAAAGAAAAAAACAAAAATCCATGTTTAAATTATCCTGGAAACAAACACACGTCAGAGGTATAAGATAATGTATTCAAACCTCTCAGAAATCTTAAATTATAAAAAATGTTTAATCATATAAAATCCATTTTCTTCCTTTGCTGAAAAGAGAAGCAGTATTGAGGAATATACACATCTGACCCATGCATATGACTCTTCATATGTATCATACTGTAACAGATATTCAAAGAATCAGAGTAAAATTATTGTGTATATTTCTCAGAGAATCATTTGAGTAATAGATGGGAGGCCTTTTCTAGTGTTGAATGATAATGAGGAAAAGTAGATTTTATTTCAAATATTCTAATTGTTTGTCATGTTACTCTCAGATGAGAAGCTTCAGGTTTCTACCCGTGAAAAAGGAAAGTAGTAAATGCTTTTACTAAAATATTCTTATGATAATTTGGAAAATGATATAATGAATCACAATGTAATTGTAGCTAATTGAGAAATATAAGTATAAGGCTATTCAAATTCAACTATGCAAATAATCTGTGTAATCTAGGAAATAAAGCTAGGAATTTCAGAAAATGGATTACCTTGCCTCCCCAAATTGGTACAACCCCAATATAGGGAGAATAAGTAAATTTAAGAAGGGGACTATACCAATACTCTACTAATCATATTCTTTGGGACAATAATTCTATTGTATGTTGAAAAGTGTTATTATGGAAAATAGATCTGATGGACATATAAGTTTGAAAATTGGTATGTAAAGTAATTTATATAGGTTTCAATATTTTAGGAGTTCACTGTATATTTAATATGATAATGAACAAGATGCTCCTTCCTTGCACATCAAAAAAAAAAGTTTGTTACCTTTAGCAAATCTGTTCTAAATTATCTGTCCGTCAACTCCCCCTCTATCCTCTGGAACTTTCCCCCATTTCCCTACTTCATTATCTCAGTATCTCAGTTAATGATACCACCAACTTCCAGTTATTAAGCCACTCAAGAAAATCACATAGGCATCTGCTGGACCAGCTCTTCTCCACTGCTGCTATTCCTTTTGATGCTCTATTCCTGGCAATCAATCATCTTTGTGCTGCAATTCTTTACACCACTGAAATTCTCATTTCTGCAAAGTAAAATGTAGAGCAACTATGTCAAAATGGTTTATAAATTTTCAAAACAGCCATATATTAGTAATCTCAGAGCTAACAGATTCTATTCTCAAGCACAATAACAAATTTATCTGATAGTTTACAGTGCTAAAATTTAAATGCAACTTTTTGAGCTTTCTAGTAAGAAGAAAGTTGGCCACTGTCCCCATGGTGATTCAGATAAAACAGTTTGTGGAGACACAAGTTAGTACTGTCTTACTGAACTAGCCATGCATCAGAACTTGCCCAGCAGTCTTGCAAACTCAGGAGAATGATTTTTATAAAGTCACCAAGAGTGGATTCATTTTTCTCAAGCCTAAAAAGTCAAAGTTATAGCCTTCTTTAAATAATTCAAAACAACCTCTTGAAATTCAAGCCAGAAATGCAAATATAAATATCTGAAATGGGATGCCATAAAACCTTTCATTTGCATTCTTAGTTTGGACAATTCATGAATGACTTGGAAAGTCTATGGCATGGTAATTTGCAACTTTGCAAGGAAACAAATTTCAATCATATGCCTGCTAGAAGTCTTAAATGTGGAAGGGACATTTGCCTGGAAGTGAGCTTAATTTACTACACAGAATCAAAAATTCAATGTAGTTTTCCTCTTTTCCACTTCTGTCTGCTCCCTCTATAAACTTAATGCAGGGCTGAAGGTTCTTACCTAAAGTTTTCATTGTTAATTTGTATTACAAAATTTAGAAATTCGAAGCCTGGGAATGGGCTTACAAATTTTTGTTTCCTATTAAAGATTAGAATCAAATAAATCTCCCTCTGAAAATAACACACACACACACACACACACACACACAAAACATGTTGTGCTAGGAAACCTGTAGCTTTATAGTCAGCAGAGGGCAAAATCAAAGTTAAAGGGAAAGTGATTTTGTTTTCTTGTCCTAGAAGTAAGAGAATAAAATCTTATCTTTTCTGACATCTTCTTAATGGCAATCTGAGCAGAACATTATAAAATGACAGTTTCAAACAAAACTATAGTGTAGTAACCCCTATACTTACAAGTCTATATATTTTTCCAAGATAGTACTAGTTATAAAATGCATAAGAACAAAAAGAAGAATACAAAAGTTACTGAAGTTGTTATGCTTTGACACTAACAATGAAAATGAGGTGTTCTATAAGAAACAGTTTTTGGTGTCTCTCTGTACATATAAATATTGAGATCTCTAGAATAGCGGTTATCAAATGTAAATAACGTCATTTCTGGGTGGTGTGATTTTGGGTGATTTAAAATGTCTTCTCTTCGTATTTTTCTGCTTTGTTCTATTAAAAAAATTTCAATACATTATATTTCCTTAAATAATAGACAATTGAAAATAACAAAAATCCTTTCTAATACCTTTAAGTATTATATAAGCATTCTAAATTATTTGCTTTATTGTGTGCTTGTATCATTCACTAAATACAATAGAAAGCCCAGGCTTCAAGTCAATTGAGTTTAATATACAACAGTTTTTGATTGTTGTGGGGATAGCGAGAAAATGCTCTTCATGAATTATCTCTTTTAACATCCCTTTTCAAGATAAAGCTGGACTTACAATGTAATTACAAGTATTGCTTCATATTTTATATATTTGTATTCAGCTCTCATTTATTGATACACAAAACATATTATCTAATAAGAAGCTATTTATTTAAATTTATTATTTGTGATAGTAATTATTAATAATAACATTGACTTTAATATATCGATCTCTAATTGTGTCTGCCATGTGTTATCTCATAGATGAATGTGTCTACATTTTATAGCTAAAGAAAGAAGGGCTAGAGAATTAAGTAACTTAGCAAATGAATACAACTAGTAAGTGATACTATAATCAAGAGTTTAATCCATGACCACCTAAGTTTTACATGTATTATTATTTTAATATTTTCTTCTGAAATTAAAATAATTGTTAAACTATATTACAATCATTCTGTGTATCAGACTTTCCTTAAATTATTTCCAAGGATCATTTTCTTTAATCCATACAAATATACAAGGTAGATACTATTATTATCCCTTTTCACAGATGAAAATAATTACATAATGTGCCCAAAGTCATACACTTAATACTCTCAATAATGTTTGTTGATATTCAGAACCATACCTATCTTTCTAAACTCTTACCACAAGGGCATTAGGCCTGTAAACATTTCCCAGACTTTCTTGCCAAAGAGGTTCTGTTATTTATTTCCTGTCTTGTGCCCCCTTTCCATCTTCAAAGCCAAAAATGGCCTGTCACACAACCCTAACACTGATTCTCTTCTGCCTCCCTCCTCCACTTATAAGGATCCTTGTGGTTACATTGCGACTACTCAAATAATCCAGGATAGTTTTCCCATCTCAAGGTTAGTTGATTAGAAAACTTATCTTCTTCTACAACAATAATATTCCTTTGCTGTGTGGCCTAATATATTCATGAGTTCTGAGTATAAGGACATGAACATCTTTGCATTAGGCATTGTTCTGCTTACCACAATTGGGTATAAAAATAGACCAAAGATAAGATTTCAGCTCACCAAGCTTTAAATGGATGACTATCTGATTACTGTGGTCTTGTTTGAGCAAATATGCCAAGTTCCCCGCCCCCCCCCCAAAAAATATATTTGCTATGGTAATTGTCATGATGATAGCTGTGGCAGTGTTTTGTGGGAATTTCATTATTATAAACATAGAATGTAGGATGCACTTTCTAAAGTTTTCATTTCATAGCATTGTTTCTAGCAAGGAAAATTTTGTTTCTTTTAAGGAAAAGTCTATTTTCAAAGTTAACAGTATCTGAAGAGATAAAACACATTTCTGAATCCTATTTTAAACCAATTTACACCTATTAGAATGTGTTGAATTGAAAAAGGAAGCATCCATATTTTCACTGTGTCAAATACAAATGTTTTCTGTATTTTGATGTTTCAGGGGTGAGAGTGCTCCTCGGGTCAGCTAAATCTTACCACATGCATGTCTAATTAAATGCAGAAACACATCAGTGCCAAGGTAAATAATACTGATTTCTGTTTCCTTATAAAATACATCATTTAAAATAGAAACAGGGGATGTCCATGTAAAGTAATAACCATTCTATTGGAGGAAACACCTTCTTTTCTGCCACTCTTGATTCATGCAAGTGCATGTGAGGATACCTTGCAGCCGAATAGCTGAGACTCTAACCCCTGCTCTACCACTTTCATGCTGTCTGACCTTAATAGTCAGCTTCCTCATTTTAAAAATAGAGATAATTATATAAATATTGTGTTGTCAGGAGAGTTAAGATCAGTTAATTTCTCCAAAAATACTTATAGAGTGTCTACTCATTGGCAGGTGCTTTTCTAGGAGTTAGGCATAAGGCAATGAGCAAATAAGACAAAGTCATGCTCTCAAAGAACTCACATTCTGGGGAAGGGAGACAGGGAATACACCAATAAATATTATAGCATGTTTTATGGTAATAAGTGCTAAAGATGAACCATGGAAGGGGGATAGGGAGTGCAGGGGTGTGGTCAGGGAGACCTCATTGAGCAAGCAACGATTGTTAAAGACCTAAAAGAAGTGAGGGAGCCAGATGTGCTATTACCTGGAGAACAAGGAGTGTCCAAAGAGAAGAGTATGTTCAAATTTCTCAAGTGGGAAGAAGCATAGTGTTTCTAGGAACACAAAGAAGGCAAGTATAATTGAAGCAGGGAGAGTGAAGGATAGTGTGACACAAGGGAAGTATGGAGAACTACACCATTATCAGGAAGGCTCATGTGAAGGCTTTATTTCCACCCCAAGAGTAAAGGGAAGCCACTGGTGGGTAAGCATGAGGATAACGTAATTGTATTCTTGTTTTTATTAAACATGTTGGCTTCTGTAAAGGGGATAGATAGGGAGAGGGCAAGAATTGAGGAAATTGAGGAAGATAGAGTAATTAATGGGCTATTGTGGTATTCCAGATGAGTCATAACAATGACTTGTACTATGTTGGTAGCTGGAGAGATAAAGCGCAGAAAGAAGGATTTAGGACCTAGAATCGACAGAATTTGGTGACACATTAGTTCTGGGGTGTAAAGGAGAAATCACTGTCAAAAATGATTGCCCCCCAAATTTTGGCATGAACTACTGGGTGAATGGCGGGGTCATATTCTGAGGAGAGAAGGAGTGGATGAAGAGCTAATTTGGCAATTAAAGTGGAGTTGAGAAGGTGGGCAAGATCATGAGTTCAGTTTTGAAAAGTTCACATTTGAGGTGCTTGTAGATGTCCAAGAAACTACTGAAAAGGAGGGAGTTGAATACACAGATGTGAAGCCCATGGTAGAAACCTGACCTGGAGTTTTCGATTGCTGAAGCTTGAAGTAATAAATAGCTAGACAAGCAGTGCCATGGGGGAATCAGCCAAGTTTCAGCTAAGGACAACAAAATGTGCTGAGGGAATATTTGGAGAAGTTGAAGATCTGGGCATTAACTGACTGTGAAGGCGGAATGGTTCAGAGAATGAGTAAGAGGTAGAGAAGTAAAGACCTGTGAAGGGAAAAGGATGTAGTGAGCCTTTGGGGGATGTGGAATACCTCTAAGGTTAATTTACATATTTCTGCTCTGAACCATTGTATGTTGATTTCAGAGACATCTTACTTCCAAATTCTTAAGATTTACATTACCATAACTTCTGTGTATTGATAATAACTTTCACATTTATACTACCATATCAGATGAAGTTTAAGAGTAAATGTATGATAAATGCTATTTAATCTTATTGTACTTCTAGATAATTATTTTTCCCAAATCATATATTGTGACTTTTTTGAATATTACATCATATTCATATATTTCAAGTATGGATTTCACCTAAGTGAACTATAATATTTTCCCAAACTTACTGCTGAGAAATGAAATACTAGTTGATAATAAGTTACAAAGTCCAAAGTGATAAAGGCACTGAAAGTAATATGTGTATTTTGTTACCAGTTAACCTATTTTATTGCAATCTCATTTTAAAGTAAAATGATGTGTGGTCACTACATACAGTTAATATTCATGTAAAAAATGAACCAACATTCATATTCATAGTAAATAGAAAGTTATATCAAAGAGCTTTAAAATATTTACTAAAATGACATTAAGAGACATGAATAACATATATCTTAGGAGAAAAAGCTTAGTCAGCTATGGCAGTAACACACGTCAGGAACAAAATGTGAAAGACCTGGGTAATTAAGGAAATAATTATTTGATCAAATGGCTGATAATTTCAAGTCCTGCATGATATGTCAAGTTTAAAAAGGAACAAACTTATATCCAGCTATTCAGAGATAGCTGAAATACCTAAGAATATAATAAGGAGCTATAAAAATAGACAAGAAGCTGAAGAAAAAGAATTTTAAAAAAGAACACACTTCAAATACTTTCTCCAACTTTAATTGAGCTTGGAATAGAAAATACAACAATTTCATTAAAAGAAAATATAAGGAGAAGAATATTTAAATTTTGAGAAAAGACAAAAAGATATGTTTTGGAAGATATAAAAATTAAGAACATATTAACAAACAACTGCAAACTATAGTACTCAGTTTATGTATGTATGATATTATACATGCTCTCAAGAGAGATTGTGAGATGATTTGTTCATTGATTAGTTTGTCATTATGTTCAAACTCTGGAATCTAAGAGTTGTATCTTGAAAAGTAAAACATATGGGCTAATAAAATAATATTTCATTTCCCCTAATATTATGCAAATTGTATTAATTGTGAAACATGCATTCATAAAAAATTGTAATGACAAAAGATAAAAGCACCACAATCTCCTCTGCAATCTTTCAACTGCTCAAAAGATGTCTCAAAAATTTCCACCTAGTTAAACCAGAAGCTCTCCCAGGGAGAGAGTTCTCTGTGTGCAGTGTGCAGCTGCTCTCACACCTTTGACGTAAGTAAAAATATTAACTTCAGATAGACTAAGTTAGATATATTTTGTTCTTTGCAGAGAGCTTGGTACCATTTAGCTTGCCCCTCCCTTATTCTTGGACTTCTCCTCACCTAGAATGACTTTCTCAAATCCATACCAAAAAAAAAAGCCATTTTTAAAAAATTTATTAAAAATCCTATGTACTTTTTTCTAATTTATCACCCACCAACCACTATTTCTATTTATGTCAAATACAGACTTGCCATTTGAATGATCTGATATGCAGAGGAAACTACATTAGATATGATTTAATTTCATGTTGCATATGGGGAACAAATTTAGAGAAAAACAGAAATGTGCATGATATTTACATAGTTCAGATTTAATTTCCACATCATTATCATTTTTACTTTTATTGTTTTGTGTTGTTCTAATCTTTTCAATGTCAAATCATTTAAGGGAATTTTTAATATAGAGTACAGATTATTTTTTAATAATGGAACCTTGCTTAATACATATATAATAAGACAATTTCTTTAAACATAAATCCCAGTGAAATTAACACTGGGAAGTCAATGAAGATTTTCATTATCAGCAATGAGGCAAGCAACTGAAATGAGAAGCAGGGAGAAAAGAATATAAAACTCACAGATCTGGTAGCTTGTCTAGAAAGATGCTGCCATCAGTTTGCCAGGCCACCCTCTCCTCCTCCTCCTCCTGCCCCTCCCCCTCCCCCTCCCTCTCTCTCCTTCTCGTTCTTCTTCTTCTTCTACTTCTTCTTCTTCTTCCTTATTCAACACATTTATTAACACCTACTACTGTGTGCAGAGTTAGGTATTGGTCATTGGAAAAAAGACAGCAATCAATCCCTGTATTTTGTCCTCAAAAGGTCATAATCTAGTTGGATGGTATAAATAGCCAATTTCCTTTTCAAGGTAATGTAATACAGGAAATACTATGGAAACTTGAAGGAAGAGAGAACTAATTTTGCTTTGAGGAGTTAGAAAATCTGCCCATTAATTTGTCAGTGAAGCATAGCTATAATATGATAACAAGAGTTTATTGAAAGAATAAGACAGAAAGAAGCAACATTCTAGGTAATGAGGTGGGGAAGAAAAAAAATGAGGGTGGGAGATTAGGTTAAAATTAAACCTCTTTATCAAAAATAAGGTATATCTGTCCAAAATATTTAGTAGAACTTTACAGGTTTTTTTTTTTTTTTCCCATTCAGTTATAGCCTTGTATTTGATAGTAAGAACTTTGGATTTTATTTGAGGGGAATCATTAAAGAAAATAAAATGATAAGATTTGTATCTTAGATTTTTTTTTTGTAGTATGTCGTAACTGGGAAAGATTGGAGGAGATGAGAGTGGAAGCAATAATAAATATTTAAGAGGGTCTAAAAAATGTTTCCAGGTTAGAAACAATGGTGACCTGAAGAAAAGTAGAGAGGAGATAATAGACTGAAGAAGGGCTTAAAATATAAAATATATGACTTTTAGAGATATGGGCTATTTTATTTTGTATTACTGCAAATTCTCCTTGATGTAATCATCACCAAGTTACTCTTCTTAGCCCTTAAATCAGATTTGTAACATTGATTTTGTGAATCACTAGGGAAGATCGTGAATACCATGTATTTTCTACATAATATATATAACTTTTGTGATCTGAAATGTAGCCACTAATCACTATGTATGGATAATGAGGATAGCTAAAATTATGCAGCAGATTCTACATCACACTATTAACTGTTGGAACTAGAATTCAAACTCAAATCTGTTCGATGCCCGACTTTAGCTTATTGGGTAGTCAAGTGCATAAGTCACATATACCAGAGCTAACATGGGTAAAGTGAGAATGGGCTAGGGGACTTGGCCTGCTAAATCTCTCTTTTCGTTTATTTGGAGAAACCTCCACAGAAATGTTAGGGTTCTTTAGGGGACAACATTTCTAAACCTGTAGTCTATACTATTCTCTCTTTTTTTAAAAAAAATATGTATTTATTTATTTTAGAGACACAGATGTAGAAAACAAACGTATGGACACCAAGGGGGGAAAGTGGCGGGGGGTGGTGGTGGTGGTGTGATGAATTGGGAGACTGGGATTGACATGTATACACTAATATGTATAAAATAGATAACTAATAAGAGCCTGCTGTATAAAAAACATAAATAAAATTCAAAAATTAAATAAACAAATAAAATAAAAAAGAAAACAGAAAAAAATTTATTTATTTGTTTTTTTAATAGATCTTTATTGGAGTACAATTGTTTCACAATACTGTGTTAGTCTCTGTTGTACAACAAAGTGAATCAGCCACATGCACACATACATCCTTACATCCCCACCCCCCGTGAGCCTCCCTCCCACCCTCCCCATCCCACCTCTCCAGGTCATCACAAAGCACTGAGCTGATCTCCCTGTGCTATGCTGCTGCTTCACACTAGCTAACTATTTTACATTTGGTAGTGTACAAATGTTGATGCTGCTCTCACTTCGCCCCAGCTTCCCCATCCCGCCCCGTGTCCTCAAGTTTACTCTCTATGTCTATATCTTTATTCCTGCCCTGATACTAGGTTCATCAGTACAATTTTTTTTTTTTTTAGATTCCATATATATGTGTTAGCATATGGTATTTATTTCTCTCTTTCTGACTTACTTCACTCTGTATGACAGACTCTAGGTCCATCCACTTCACTACAAATAACTCAGTTTTGTTTCTTTTTATGGCTAATATTCCATTGTATATATGTGCCACATCTTCTTTATCCATTCATCTGTTGATGGACATTTATATTGGTTCCATATCCTGGCTATTGTAAATAGTGCTGCAATGAACATTGTGGTACATGTCTGTTTGAATTATGGTTTTCTCAGGGTATATGCCCAGTAGTGGAATTGCTGGGTCATCTGGTAGTTCTATTTTTAGTTTTTTAAGGAACCTCCATTCTCTAGCATACTGTTTCACTGTCAAGAACATAAATCTCATAAAGTTAATTTGGGTAGATAAAGAATCATAATTTGAGCATATTACATATTTAGTGTAATAGTTTTTAATTTCAGAGTACTTATTTTTTTATGAAAGTGTAACTGATGTGCAGAGTTATATTAGTTTCATTTTTACAGCACAGTGATTCAATATTTTTATAGATTACACTTCTTTTAGAGTTATTTAAATATTGGCTATATTCCTTGTGATGTACAATATGTCTTTATCTTACCCATTTTATACATAGTAGTTTGTAACTCTTAATCCCCTAACCCTATCTTGCCCCTCCCCCTATCCCTACTCCCACTGGTAATCGCTAGTTTGTTCTGTGATACCTATGAATCTGTTTCTGTTTTGTTATATTTATTTATTTATTTTTATTTTTTAGATTTCACATATAAGTGATAACATCCAGTATTTTTCTTTCTCTGTCTGACTTATTTCACTAAGCATAATACCCTCCAGGTCCATCCCTGTTGTTGCAAATGGCAAATTTTCATTCATTTTTATGGCTGAGTAATATTTCATTGTAAATATGTATACCACATCTTTTTTATTCACTCATCTGTGGATGGACACTTGCATAATACTCATTTTGAACTTTTTTTTTTTTTTAGTATTGCTAATATAGGTTGGCTTTTTATGGAATGAGGGACTGATTGTCAGTTCATGCTAAGCTTTTTTGGTTCCAAATGCCAATATGATGTCTTATACATCTTTGTGTGTAGTTAATACTCAGTAAATATTGTTAATTGATTATTATAGTGCTTGCCATGGTTTGTCAGGTACAGACATAATTGTGTTTGGTCTATTGTTTTTAGAATCCTTGGTGGAGCCTTATTTCTGATAGTGAGTTATTTTATCCGTCTGATTGTGTTCTGTTTGGCACGTGAGTAAGTTTGGGGATAGAGCAGACAGAATTTAAGGTGGCTTCCATAATCATCACCTTCTGGTGTTCATGCCTTTGTGTAATTTCCTCCCCTTGAGTGTGAATAGAACCTGTCAATTCCTTTAATAAATAGAATATGACAAGTTTGATGAGATGTAGCTCCCATGATTATATTATGTTATATAATACTCTATCTCAGTGGTCCCCAAATTTTTGGCACCAGGGACTGGTTTCATGGAAGACAATTTTTCCATGCATGGGGTGGAGGGGGTGGGGTGGGGATGGTTCAGGTGGTAATGAGAGCGATGGGGAACGATGGGAAGCAGCAGATGAAGCTTCACTGGCTCTCCCGCCGCTCACCTCCTGCTGTGTGGCCCGGTTCCTACCAATCTGCGGCCCGGGTGTTGGGGACCCCTGCTCTATTTTATTAGCAGACTCACTCCAGAGATTCTTCTTGCTGCCTTGACTAAGTGCCATGTTAAGGAAACATACATGGCAAGGAACTATGGGTGGCCTCTAGGAGGTGAGGGCAATATCTAGCTGTTGAGTGCGACCTGTAGCTGACAACCACCAAGAAGGCAGGTCCTCAGTCCTTCTAATGCAAGGAAATAAAGACTACCAACAATCTAAGAAAGTTTGGAAGTAAATTCTTCCCCACTGTAGTCTCAAATGATAACATAACCCAGTCAACTCTTGATTTCAGTCATTGAGACCCTGAGCAGAGCAGCCTGCTAAGCCATGACCCACCTCCTGACTCTTGGAAACTGTGAAATAATGAATCTGAGTTCTTTTAAGCTGCTAAATTTGTAATAATTTTCTAACACAGCAATAGGGTACTATTATAGGGGAAGTTGTTTTGATACCCTGAAGTTCCCTAAGGTAAGTCAGTTCTTCCTTGCCTGGAAAAGGCAGGGAAAAGTTAGTGGGTCTATTAGAGATATTATAAGGAGAAATAGTGGTGGCATAGAACAAAGGCATAGACAGCCTCAGGTTGTTTAGGAGACAAAGTATAGAAATCTCATTTTCATATGGATAGCTGCAAGTAACTTATCATTCCCTTTTAAAATGTATACCTAGAAGCCTTCAAAATATTAAAGTGTGAATATTACACTCATATATAAAGTATGACATTGAAAACAAAATAACAATTGCTTTAGTAATAATTACATTGAACCAGTTAGGCGTATATTTAAAGCTGATATGTTTTAATTAATATTTCATTATGGGGACCAAAATTTATTTTTGCAAAGTGACTTAGGTCCCATATAGGATATTGTCATTAGGAGAACTACCAGGATAGACACTATCTCCACTTCTTTGATACCATAGTCAAAGTTGATGCCTTTGTGTTAATTATGTTTTAATTAATTTATTTTTCTGGAGGTGGAAGGAATGGAGTAGGACTGAAGCTGCAATTGATAAAAAAAGCAAGTCACTCATATTAACTTAGAGAAGCAGGGGTTTGGTATTTTGTTGTTTGGAGAGTCTTTCTATTGTTTTCTGTTATCAAAATGTTTATGGAGTGGTCTTTTTATTGTCTTGTTCCATTGTGGTTACAGATGAACTTGTCTGATGTAAGTGTTCTGTGAAAGTACTTATTTTCACAGAAAAACACCACAGCCTAATCTTTAGGACCAAGCTAACGCTAAACTGACAGCAGTCAATGATTTTTTTTTTTTTTTTTCTTTTTCATCAATAAGGAGTGAGTATGCTTGTGCAGACTTCTTTGTGAACATCTGTGAGACTATCTTAAGGTGGAACCCTGGGTCAAAGGGAAAATACAAACTTAATTTTACTGAATACGAATGACATTATTGCCCTCCAAAAATGGCTGCACTCATTTATAATCTCATCTGTAATGACTGGATTTCTTCTCAGCATCTGGTTTTCTAATTTATAATCTGCTTGTCAATTCCCCTTAATTTTTATAATATTTCTTGGAAGTAAACTTCATTATTATTACTATTGTCATTATCATTATTGTTTTTCCTGGTCCTTGTATTCTGAGTTACCATAACGATATTCTGATTTTATTTATTTATTCATTTTTTAAAAATTATTATTTATTTATTTTTGGCTGTGTTGGGTCTTCGTTTCTGTGCGAGGGCTTTCTCCAGTTGCGGCAAGCAGGGGCCACTCTTCATCGCGGTGTGTGGGCCTCTCACCATCGCGGCCTCTCCTGTTGCGGAGCACAGGCTCCAGACGTGCAGGCTCAGTAGTTGTGGCTCATGGGCCTAGTTGCTCCGCGGCATGTGAGATCCTCCCAGACCAGGGCTCGAACCCATGTCCCCTGCATTGGCAGGCAGATTCTCAACCACTGCACCACCAGGGAAGCCCCTATTTATTCATTTTTTAATCTTTTGACTCTCTTTACCCATTTCTCCCATTCCCCAGTTGCCTGCTTCTGGCAACTACCAATCTGTTCTCTATATCAATGAGTTTTTTGTTTGCTTGTTTGTTTTTTGTTTGTTTTTGTTTTGGGTTCCACAAATAAGAGCTATCATATGGTATTGTCTTTCTCTTTCTGACTTATTTCCCTTAGCATAATGCTTTCAAATTCGATCCATGTTGTCAAAACTGGCAACATTTCATTCTTTTTTATAGCTGAATAATATCCATTGTATATATGTACCACACGTTCTTTATCCATTCACCCATTGATGAACACTTAGGTTGTTTCCATATCTTGGCTATTGTAAATAGTGCTGCAATAAATATTGGTGACACATATATCTTTCTGAGTTAGTGTTTTCATTTTCTTCAGGCAAATACCTAGAAATAGAATTGTTGGATCACATGGTAGTTCTATTTTTAATTTTTTGAGGAAACTCAAAACTGTTTTCTATAGTGGTGGCACCAATGTACATTGCCACCAACAGTCCTCAAGGATTCCCTTTTATCCACATCCTCACCAACACTTGTTTCTTGTGTTTTTGATTATAGCCATCATTATCATTTTATTTTTCCCTGGTCCTTGTATTCTGAGTTATGAATTGTCTTAAATATTTCATTATAACAATATTCTAATATTCTAATTAGGAAAGAATTATATCAAGTTACAGATATTAGTTGACTAAGTAAATTCAAAGCAACCTAAGTGTTAAAAAAATATCAACGATTACTATTTTAGGCCATGACTTAGAGACTCCTCCAACCTTAATGAATGAGCTAGGATGACTTATTCAACTAACTAAATAGAATAGATAGTAATATTTTTTTCTCCTATCCATAAAACAAAGTTAGAAGAAGAAATTTGGACTTTTGTTATGGACTGAAGTTTGTGTCCCCCTTTTCCAAATTCATATGTTGAATCTCTAATCACCAGTGTGATGGTATTTGGAGATGTGCCTTTGGTACATACACAGTCATGCATGTGGAGCCCTCATTAATGGAATTAGTGTCTTAGAAGAAGAGACATCAGAGAGCTTGCATCCTTTCTCTGTGTTTTGTGCCATGTGAGGACACAAGGAGAATTTGGCTGTCTGCAAAGCAGAAAGAGGGACCTCACCAGCCACCAAATCTGCGGGTACCCTGATCTCAAACTTCCCAGGCTCCAGAACTGTTAGAAATATATATTTATTGTTTAAGCCATTCATTCTAAGGTAAATTGTTATAGCAACCCAAACCAAGATAATTTTCTTTTGGAAAATTTTTTAAAATGTACACTGTATGTACTTATATATATATTTATTTTCTCTTTTCTAATTAAATGTACACACTAAGAAATAATTAAATCTGATGACAATTATTGGTACATAACATATCTACTAAACATTGAAGAAAATATATAAAATTACATAAAAATTTTGCTTAATTTAAGAATCACCTATTTTAATTATATCTTAATTACACACACATATATATTTAGTAACTAGTATACAGTTTTAGCTGATACTTAGCAAGAGTAACTAGAACAATTAAATTCTTCTAAATATGTTAAAACATTGAATCAAGGCCACATTAATATTATAAAATCAGTATTAATATTGTACACTGTGCAATAACTTTAGATAGATGTTATGAAAATCACATTTTACACAATATAAGAAACCAATGAAGAGGGTAAATAATTAGGGTGAATAAGTAAATAAGTATGGTGAAACTTAAATCCAGATGTTAACTTCTCTTTGACAACTGGGACTGATGGTGATCTTCATGACCAGTTGATTTCTATTGGCTCATCTAGAGTAACATTATTCTGTCTTAGATCAATGTTTAATATCTAAAAAAAAATAAAATGGTAATTAATTGTTTAACCAGAACTGTTTTTTTAACAAAAACTAATTCCATAAATAAATGCTCTATTAGTAAACAGGTATAGCTTGTTTTTCTTTTCCATTTTGATTAATTTTTATTCCAGAGAGTTCACAACCATTTCAGTAATAGTCTCACCCAACCCACCCATTATACAGATGATGAAAATAAGTCTCAGAGAGGGAGAATGGTTGTCAAAATACAACTAAAAACTGAGACTATTAACCAATTATCTTATATCTACTACTTTATTCTTTCTCCATGACTCCTAAATATGCAGTTATTCATAATTGCACTACATAGATCTCTATGCATTCTGCCCTCAAATATTATCCAGTCAGCTAGAGACAAAACTTAGATTTTAGAAATATGTTTTCTTTTACATCAATCTTAAAGGGCTTTGAGATGCTGAATTTATTGCCAATGATTTCACTGTGCATGTTACTTTCTTTCACTGGAGAGAATCTGTCAGACCATATAGGGACTAAGTGTGGAGGTGACCAGTTAAGCCACTGTACTCAAACAATCATCTGTAATATTTTTACAATTTGTCAATTTCATTAGACTTTTCCATTGCTCCAATAGACTCACATGACTCTCAGTGCCTTAGCTCAGAAAGTTGAATTCAGTCATCAAATATGCAAGAGAAGAAGAAAACCAACATTTCTTTACTGCTAAACAAATACCAAACACTCACTGGGGAATGTATAAAATTTATTCTTTACTAAAACACAGCGTCTTAGGATTTATTTCCCACGCTTCATAATAGAAGAGTTTAAAAGGTAAAAGGTAAATAATTTTTTTATTATCTGTTAGTCAGGTTTGAAACTGATCCATCTTACACCAAAACCTAACTTAGTTCCTTTATATCAAAAGTGAAAAACAAGGAGTACCTCACATAGAATTTAATACCTATACAGATGGCAACTAGGCATAATTGCTGCTAGGAAAGTGTTTTAAAAATTGTATTGATAGAGCAATTAAATGTCCTTTGCATATAATTCCTACACCCATGGAAAGGGCAACCAAAATAGAGAAAGAATTTGACTACTCCCTCCTTTTCCCATATATCTATAAAAACTCAGAAAACAGTAGATGCTCACAAATATTTGTTTTATTTAAATACACTTAGAAGGGACTACTCCTTTGTTAGTAAAATTAATATCTTCGTTTGGAATCATTGAGATAATGAACCATGTAAACAATTTATTCTTAATACTTAAAATTCTTTGTGAATGTATTTGAAAGCAGTGGAATGAACTTTTCTTTATAAGTGGTGTTTTTTATGCCAAGTGTTTGGTCAAAATTAACTTGAAATAATACTTGATATGTTAAAATATCTTATTTGACCTTGTTCAGCTGACTGTATTTAGTTTCCTTTTATAGTAAAAATTGTGAGCTTTATTGTTCACCATTGTTGTAGTAGATAAGAACAAGAAAATATGTAAGGAAAACCAGTGTTCTTTAATCTCATTGAACATTGGGCTGTTCAAAAAAACTGATTTCTATTTATGATTGATAATCATTGACTATTTATTCCTGAGGATTTAATTTTCCTTTTTAAGGATTCAGTTTCTTAGTTTGCCATATAAGACCACTGGACTAAATCATTGATTCCTTTACTTTGGAATTTTATAAACAGGTGAAATTTTAAAAGAAGAAAAATGGGGGTGAGGTGGTGGGTTATCAACTTTTATTTTACCATGGAAGGTCATTAAATATATAAAACTCTAATTTTCCAACCTTGATAGAATTTAAAGAAATAGAAGTATTTTAATGCCAAAGTAGTAATTAAGAAATAGTTTCATATTAAAGGGGAAATTCTGATTGCCTACAGAACAGCAATAACAATAGGACAGGTGTTAAATTTCAACTGGAAGAAATGGCTTCTCAGGTGCTGTTCAACTCTTACATCTTGTACAATTTATGAAAACCTAAGATTGTGAAGATACAATTATTATTTTTTTAAGTTGTAGTCAGACAAACAACTAGCTATTTTGTAAGTTAAAGTCATCCGAAGTGTTTAGTTGATAAAAAGCTAGTTGTTTCTATTCAACTTTAAACACAAACAGGTATGTGTACACACACTCAAAGTTTTAGCAGATGTAGCCTTAAACTTGGATCAAACACTTAAAACAGTTAGCTGGCTTCAGGAATATATGTTATTTGAAATCTACTTTCACAGAATTTAAGACTGGAAGGAACTTAAGAGGTTGTTTACTTGCATATTCTTACTTAATTGTAAGGAAAAAGAAGTCCTGAAATTATTTATTCAAAGTAAAAATCTCGTTCCTAGCAGCAAAGGGATTTTAACATAAGAATCCTGACTCCTTCTTTAATGTGTAAATCATATCCTCATACAGCTCTATGTCAAATTATTCATAGATGCTAATAGACAATTCTATTAATTTTGCAAGGATTTTCAAGTATATTTTATCTAAGACATATTAAATGTTCAAATGTGAACATTTTGGTTTTGAAAAGTATTAGGTTTTGAGGGATGAAAATGATTTAGAGATTTAATGTAAATTTAATTTTGCTTTGATTATATCAGAACAATTATAAAATAGATGCCGTTAGGTTGATTTATATGTTACCAAGGATAATATGGAAATAGATATGGATGTTTAATGAAAATAAATAAACAAGGAAGTAATAGTTGACCCATAAGTATGTTTCTTTAGGGCTAAGAAATACAAGACATTCATGTAGACGTTTTGAATAGCTCCATTTAAAAAGAAATGTTTTCTTATGTCACTTACCTCCAGGTCTGGGTTTTCAAAGTTAACAGACTCTTTATTTCCATTATATATGAGATTAACCTCACTAACAGGAGTCTTTTCTTTCCCCCATATATGGATGTATCCAAGCCGCATTTCATTTTTGTTTATGTAACTATTTTTCAGTATAGTGCTTGTTAAGATGGTCTATAAAGACAAAGAAAAAGAAATTAAACCCTTCATCTAGCAAAAGCAATTAAATCTTTAAAAAGCATATATCTGTTAACCAAAATGTATTTCATAGTATAGCAAATTGTTTATTCATATATTTGCAAAGAGGTATGTTATATAATATATATAAAATATGTAAATGTAAAATACAGCATAAAACTTCAAATATTATTTAACACAATTGCAAATAAATGATCTGTAGTGATTACATACCTTGTTTAAATTAAATTGTACAAAGAAATATAGGTCTCTTTCATAGGTATCTATAGAGAAAAAAAAAAGAGTGATGTATTTATATTTCCAAAGAAGAGCAATAGTAAATACTAGTACTGTATATTTTGCTTTTCTTTCATAGTAAAAGCGTACCAAATGCCATCAATGTATATTTAATTTTCTCTAAGTTTATATATCTTATTTGAACACAGTCCAAGGAGCACTGAAATATGAAGGATGAGTCACCAGAGAGGGTACTAGATGGATGGGTAAGTTGTTGTGTTCCTGCTTGTATGTAGGAGAGTAACACTAAAGCAGTGACACATCTAAAATCACCTTCACATAGCTCTGGGAGGGTGGAAAAAGTGTAAGAATAAAGAGAATTGGGTGTGATAGTCGCTGACACTTACTGGCCACCTCAATGACTGACAATAAAATAATATTATAAAGAAAAGAGAACATGATGGTAACTTATCCTAGTGTCATTTGAGAAAAATATTCAATTGTGAGAGATTATTACAGGTCAACTGAAATCAAACTGATAAAACATAGGCTTTATACCCAGCTCTTTAAATAAGACGTAATCTTGCCAAATTTAAAATCAATTTAAAAAATAATCTTAGAACTAAAATTTATTATTTAGTATTTGTCAAAATCTAAGTACTTTATCACAATGCTGTAAGAGATATGTATTATTATTACTCTCACTGTATAAAAGAGGAAAAGAAAAGTTAAATAAATGGCCAAAAGTGAAACAACTAATTATTATCAAGTCTAGACTTATGTCCAGTTTTCTCTGACTTCTATGACTGTGTCATATGTAAAACCAAACAAAAACAAGTATTAGGATAACACTGAAAAAGCAACAAATTTTAATTCTCTTTTCCACTTATACATGCCAGCATTATATTCATTAATTCTCGGAAAAAAATTGCTTAATTTGAGACTAATTGTGCCTATACTAAAATTAAATGATATTCTGCCCCAAACTTTCTCTGTATATATTAATGTATGTACATTGCTTATTTAATATGCATTTAGAGGCAAAATTTTTAGTCTTAATGTTAAATACATAATTATAGCTCAAGTTTTTAAGAGCAGTTTTTAAAGTACATATCAATGAGATAAAAGAAAACAAAAGTGAAGCTATTAAGAGGATATGAATGGTTTTGCTGTTTTGCTGTTTTTAATGAATAAGAGAAAGATACCACATATGAACTTAGTCCAGAGTAGACATATGTCTATTTCACTAAGATGAGTAGGACAAATTAATATTTTACTAAGCTACAATTTCATTAGCTAGAACAGTCAAAATTTACTTAATATATACACATTTCAAAATAAGTTTATTTTGCTTTATTTTTGATTTTTTTTTTTGAGAGAAAAAATATGTCTATAAATAATAGTGATTGGGACAGAGTAAAGGGACCAAGTAGGTGATTAAATAGTTAATTCCAGTAGGGGATTGTAAGTAAAGGAAAAAAAACCTGTAAGTTAGTGATCACTCAAGAGAGTAGGTTTGCTTAACCACAAAATCAAGCAGGCTTGCTTAGCAACAAAACCATACAGCATAAGCATGAGACATGCCCCCAAACAATAAAACAATGGTGGAATGAGACCCACATCCTGCCCAGTGAGGTCACTAAGTTAATGATTCCTAGGATATGCTTCTCTGACCACACTAAAAACAAAAAAATATAAGGAAAAGGTGACATTATACTGAAACCTGAGATGATTTACCATATTTTAGTATATGTTACCGCCTTTTTGCTCATTTCCACTGTGCCATGACAGTCCCGGTTTGACCATGTAGGGACAAGAAAACTTCCCCGCCCCATGAAGGAAGCTTGACATCTATTCAAGAATGAGGAAGAAGGTGGTCTTCTCCCCCTCCCCACTTTTCCTTTGATTATAAAACTGTAGCCCACTAAGTTCTCTGCGTGGCACCCTCTTGCCTGCCTGCTTGTAAACCTCACAAGCATCCTATTCTAATAAGTCATTTCTTATCTATCACTTTGCCTCTCGTTTAATTCTTTCTGTGCTGAGACATAAAGTACTGGAGCTCCTTGGAGCCCACCAAGACATATTTCTACGATTTCAATAGTATTCCATAAATTTTAAATGTAGTTAAAAGAGGAAATCATTTAGATATCATCTAGTTTATCGAGTAGATTGGCAAGCTTGCTGTGAGAGAAGACTTCTTTGGAGATTCTGACCTAATAAATCCAGAGACTCTAAGCATTTGTTATGTATTGTTTTTGCTGTTCACTCAAGAAATTTCAGGGGATTAGTTGAGATCTTTATACTTAATTATAACAAATACACTGAGATTGTGAAATAGAACCAAAAAAGTAGATATAATGGGCCAGAACAATTTTGTATGCTTGCATGAAGAGAACAGAGAGAAATATATGAATTATGTTCAGTTACTTTCCAGTGATAAAACACAGAATCTGCCATGAAACTTCAATAGGGTAAAGGTTATACCAAGTTCTTTCATCTGCTATCTTAGTTTGATAGAAAGAGCTGGAAAAAAAAAAATTCTAAGAGAAGATTTGTCCCCCTTACTGTTAAAACGAATTAACTCAATTTATTAGATAGTAAGATTCAAATATCCCAAGACAAGCATGCAAATTATGTATAACTTAACTTTGCATCCCTGGGAAATTGTAGGCAAATTCAAGGTGCCTCTTGCTGGGCCCAGTGAGGCAGAAAGGTTGCAAACTTTTTAGAACCTCCCTTAATGTACTAATGAAGTTCAGGGCTCTGAAAACATATGATTTTAACTAATAGCAGTTGAGTTCTTCACCTTCTAAATCACAAAATACTAGCAAGAGGAATTTTATTTTTGAGTCTTGCTTATTACTATATGATTCTTATATCACTTTCTGATATGCTTTACTCACTAATAAATTCCTATTTATTATGTTTGCAGAATATTAACTATGATTTACCTGAAAAGCTGAAAGATGTATGTCTTTGCTATTAACGAAAAATCTCTCATCTATGGATAATTTATTTAAATTGCAGTGAACTGCCATACAGCTCCACGCAGATGTTAGTTTTTAAGACAAAGATTTGTGTCAAGAGAATGCTCAGAAGTCCCATCTAGCAGAGCTGGCACTACTAATGGCAGTCAGTAAACCTAATCCTCTAACAGTGTTTATTTAACAGCATAATAATGACCTGCGGGCATTTTACTCAAAGGCAGATTCCTGGGCCTCTTCCCAGATTAATGGAATTTGGATGGGCCCCAGAATATGCATTCTTTACAAACTATCCCAGGTAGCAGAGCACGCACTGCTAAAAGTTTAGTAGTTCAGTCTGCTTTTGAGGAATAACCATGGAGTAAACAAAGATTTAAGTTTAAATCTTTAAGCTTTTCATGTAAAAAACTGCTGAATATTAAAACAAAAACAAAAACAAAACAAAAGCTATAGCCGTAAAGCACAGAGAACAAGTTTGAGTTTTGTTTCTGAACGCTCTCATGTTTTAGAGGTATCCTTTGTGCATCAATATGTGTGCATGGGAACGTGGTTTTTCAGCTCAATTGACCTCACACGTACTAAGTGTCTATTATGCGAACAGCACTGGGCTAACTTCTGGGAATACAAAGGTGATCAATATATCATCCCTGCCCACACAAAACTCTTTGCCGTCTAGACATTGATCACAGGGATTCAATATATTTAGGATAAGAAGAAAGTCTTTAAATATTTGGAAGTCTATTTTTTAAGTTGATTCAACTATTTATTAAATTATTTTAGTTTTGAATAATATTATTGGCTTTTTATTCAGCTTCCAAAGTACAATAATAGGTAACAAAAAAGTAATGTGAGATAATATGTATGTTATCAGCTATATTTATCTCCTAAATGGAACACTTACCTATAGTCTCTCCATCGTCCCAAAAGAGAGATCCTTGTGCCATCTGATTATCATCTGCAGCAACAATGAGCTTCATGTAATTTTTTCGACTATAAGAAAGAAATACAATTTTACCAAGGTTTATAGAGTAGCATATTTCTTGTTATGATATGACATCCATATAAGTGTCCAAAGGAACACAGACTGTTTTAGGCAAAGAAAATAAAAGGATTTTCCTTTTTTAATGAGTTAATGGAAATTATATAAACCATAAAACCCTTCATATTTAATAGAAAATATCATGCATTTCTTTGCTATCAAGGATTCACCTACTGTAACAAATCAGAAGTGGCCTCCTTTATAACTAAAACCATATTAAGTTTATTGATATATTTATTTATTCTTCTCTCTGATAATCCTGTCATTGACCATTAACATAAAGCTGTTTCAATAGCATGTTTTAATCTCATATGACTTAAGCCTTCCTCACATTTCCATATATAAATCACTTAATTATCATTGGCAATTGTTAATAAGAATGTGAAGAGTAGCCAGAATTGCAAGGCTTTTCCTTGGATTGGACAGTACTTCCGAAGCTTGTGCCTACAACAGGCCTATCTATGAACTAAATATCTGCTTCCATGCTCAGTATACAAGCTTGCTTTGACAGCCTCATATGGCTATGGAAGGATTTCTCAGATAAATTATGCTTAGCTATCTGCCTTTTCCAATCACAAATGTTGAAGGTTATACTGCTATGGAAGTCTCCTAAAATATCCAGAATATCTAGAGTTCAAATCTCCACAGCAACTTTATATTTTCCATGTACAGATATTAGCATGTCTTAACATGCATGTATATATGTATTTCAATTGATAGTCACTGAGGTAAAAGATAAGTAGATCTTATTAGCAACATTAAAATCTGGTTTAACCCACAATTTCCTAACATACATAAAATAAGATTAAAAGAGTTTCACAAATTTCATTCTATCCTGTATATACAGTTGACCAATGAACAATGTGTATCCAAGTATCCACAGTTCCTCTGCATCTGCAGATTAAACCAACCATGGACTGAGTAGTACTGTACTATTTACTATTGAAAAATATCCATGTAAAAGTGGATCCATGTGATTCAAACTCATGCTGGTCAAAGGTCAACGGTATACCTAAACCCAATATCTTATTTACTTTACACACACACACACACACACACACACACACACACACACACACCCAGAGCACCCAGAATGGCCTCTACTCGTCTCTCATAACATAAGGATTTCTCAAGGAACAACTTATGAATGGTCTCCTCCATGAAACTCTCATTTCTCAGGTATAATCATTTTTCTCCTCTTCAACTGACATCAGCGTAAAATATTGATAGAAATGGATCTGGGTAGCTCCAGAAGCTAGAAAGAGTCTATTCATGCCAACTGGGGCTGGCAGCATGTAGATCACCACAAGAGTGGGTACAGCATGAGATGAGAAGAGGAACAGAACTGAGTCCTCTAGAATCTGAACGTTTAAGCCAGGAATTTAGTCAGGGGAAATAGACTCTATGACTGGTCTCAGAAATTCACTCTTACATCAGTCACAGGAGACAGAATGGACCCATGATCCGTGGAAATAGGACATGTTGTTGATTGTGAAGGAGAGAATACCACATAAGGTGTCTTAGCAGATGATCAGTTATAAATGGTAATGGATAGAAAATCTGAGTTACCTTTCATTGTTAAATGGGACAAGGTTGCTACAAATAGGTCTGGTTCTTCTGCAGACAGCAGAGGACTTAAATAGCGTGAAGGAGTAGTGATCTTGTCAATGGATATCTACATTTCATAGACTAAAGTGGGTCTGGGTATGTGTCACAGGACTGATGGAGGCAGAAAAGGGGGAGCAGAAAAGATAGAAGGAAAGAGAAGCCCTCTGAGCCATGTTTGCTTAAAGCTCACAGAATAGTTCATTTAAAAAACATATTTTCATAAAGTAAATAATATTTCTTTCCAAATAGACTCAGAAAAAATGACGAGGTCTTACGTGAGACTGACATTTAAAATACAAGACATTCGTTTATCAATACCTTTGCATGTTTACACAGAGGACATTAAGTTTCCATTGGTATTTTGGTCGGGGAAACATTCTATCATGTTGGAGGACAATTTTCCATGAGTTTCTCAAGTTTCTACATATTTTGCATACAGAAGCAATGACAGTTTTTCTCCCTTCAAGGCAAAGAATGGATGCTTTTGCTTACAGCCTATTATAAAAGATTGAGTTTCCAAAGTGTTGCCTTCCTTAGCTGTGACATAAACCTCCTGGGTGGGCAGTATCCACCTGGGCCACTTGATGTCACCCACATGAGACTTGGGGGGCAGGGGCAACTGGAGCAAACATGAAGCTCATATTTCTTGCTATGCCAAGAGTAAGAAAGACCTCTGTCTCAGAGCCAGAATCCATGAAACTGTGGCAGGCTAACCTGTAAGCTTGGAAGTAGGATAAAATCTCAGACCTTTCCCAGTTCTTGACAATTCTCGCATGCTCTCTCTCAAAACCTAATCTGAGTTCTGTGAACACTTCACTTACCTGTAAAATGTGTTTTGAGCAGCCTCTTGACAAGGTAGAATATAACCACCACGGACATGTAGATTTATTTCATATAAAGGAGCTGCAAATGTATGAAATTTTTCTCTGACACCAATATCTCTGCCCTGGAAATGACAGCATTGGATGAAAGAACAAAACAATAAGAAGTAGAATCACCAGCAATATTGGTACTTGAGGGGGCACATTTATAGAATCAAATAATATACTTTTTAATTAAAAAAATAATAAAACCACAAACATTTATTCAGTAATTCATGTTGTTAAAGCATATACTTATTCCTTAGTTTATTGATAGCTTTGAAAGTAATTTACCACCACGTGTTTTTGTGGTGCTCACATGAAGAAAATACATGGGTTTTTGATGGGTCACAAAAGTTACTCCTGATTTGTCATATACATTATTCTTTAAAGGACTGCATTACTTTTAATGATCTTTCTGCATACCTAATAAAGGGCAATGACCTTTTTGTGCATACTGTATAATTTCCACATTTATTTGATAAAATAAATCAATGACTACACAAGAAACTATGGCAGAATAAATTAACTCTTTCACTGTTTGTTAATTTGATTCTGATATAATTAGCAAGAAATATCTTGCTCTTTTTAAGTGGAAAGGAAAACAAGTATGTCATTAATAAAAAGGCTATAATTAAGTTGTTACCCATTTCTGTTTAGTCAACCCCCCAGAATTCCTTAACTACTTACTGTATGGTAGTCAAACCACCGAGCATTAGGGATGTAGCCTTCTACAGTGTCAGCATACTGGAATTTAAAGATATAGTCATTAAAAACATATAAACCATGGAAAAATTATTTTGTGAACAAAAATATGTGGTAGGACTTACAGCTTCCAATACAGGGGTAACCATAAATGCTGGACCCCACAGGAACTGTTTGAATATATCCCAGGTTGGCTTTTCATTAAAGAACCTGGACAAAATATTTACAAAATTAAATCAAAGAAATTTATCTCTTCTGAATACCATAAAATAATTATTAAAATCACATTTTGCAGTATGGACTTTTGTGGATTGAAATGAAAATCAAAACATAAAAAATCAAAGACAATTTTATCACTTGGAATTCAGTGTGCAGTAGTACAATACTTTATAAGTAAATCTAGACCATGACTAAACCTTCCAACAAAGCGCAGAGTTGCCATGGATGTGTAAGACCGAGTGAGAAATCTCCTTTGAGGAGAACTCACATAAATTCAAATATTAACTTTGTCTAGTAGAAGATCAACAAACCAGGAAGCAAGAATTATAAACACTCTGGAAGAAAAGTGTGAGACAAGTGTGTTATAAAAATCTTAATTTGGTAACTTTAAAAAGAGTTTGCACATCCTATGTAAATTAAGCTCACTGAATAGTGAATTTATAAATCCTTAAAGGTTCTTCCATTTGGTAATACGTTTCTGAGTTTGCGATATAAATGGCTGAAAAAACAAAGTCTGCTTTTTATAGTTTGAGAATTGTCACTATTAAATGTCCACATTTTTTCTTTAATTGAAATGGAAGTATACATTTTTTATTTTTGTTCTTTTGTTTGTGTTTTGTTTTACTCTAAACTGAGATTAATGCTAAATTGGACTGCTGGGTTTTTCCTTTATGAACTTCCCATGGGAACAAAAACCCAGAAGTTCTCAGCAGGACAAGAGTCTGCATAGTTAATAATAGTGTTTCTGGCTGGGGACTCAGACCAGTGCTGATACGCCAGCTCTTCTGGAAAGTTAATAGGGAGAAGACAAAGAGGAAAATTCTAGAAATAAAAGAGGGAAGAGTTTAATAAAATGTTACCAGAAATACAGAAGGGATTATGGTAATAAATTACTAGAGGATAATTTGAATCTAGTAAGTTTTTTTTTTTTCCTTTTTTTTGGAAAGTTGGATCTTTTATTATTAGAACAGAAGGCATATTGATCTACTTATTATTTTGGTAATTTTATCTTGGCTACTACTGTTTAATTTGAGTAAGTATTAGCTGTTTATTTTTTACTGATTTATCAATAGTGAAATCTAACAAATCACCTCAATCAATTACTCTGGTAATATAGGGCACACAAGAAGCTAAGTATATCATGATTATTTCAAGGGTTATTTGTATTTATGGTTGAATGTGTGTGTGGTTTTTTTTGTAACATCCATAAGAAATTGCTTGTATTTGCCTTAAAAATAGAACAGGCTAAATTTTTTGCAACTATACTCCATAGAATAGAATTTCAATATTTGGTCATATATCAGTTTGAGCTTCAAAGAGTAAATCCAAAACAATTGTCACAGAGAATGGTAGAACTGTTCTAGGGTACCCAATTAGAACACCTCTAGGAGGAGTTAGGATGGTCTTCTTTAGTCAGGCATTTATATATGGTGGATTTACTTAACTGCTGTAAACTTCAATTAAGTCAACCATAATATAGAGATAATATTACTTATTTCCAAGATCTTTTGAAAACACTCAATGTAATAAGGTATGTAAATTCTCTCAAACAATACCTGGTATACAATAGCTATTCCTAAGAATTATTACTTTTTAAAAACTGATTAATTGTGTTTCATTTTTAATGGCATATATTAGTCTGTTTATTAGTAGATTTATGTAAATGCTTATTAACCCAAAATGTACACTTAAATAACAATGAAAAAGCTTTCAATTTAAAATGTTTTATATGGCAGTAGAAGTGATTATTGAGTAAATTAAATGAAAGCTATCTCTCTCTGTGATAGGAAAAAAAAATTGTGCTTACTCATGCAAAAGGGGTCGGATAACAGTGCCACCATGAGCATGAATTTCATGCATCTGTGTATAGAAATAGGGCAATAATGTGTATCTAATATTTAGAATATTCTTTGACATTTCAGAAAAAGTTGCATTCCAGGAAGCAGGATCTTGTCTCTGAAACAAAGCAAAATGAAAGTGTCATAAGCTGTTGTCCTTGTTTAAATCATAATTTTCAAATACATATTTGAAGAATAAACAATAAGGCATAATTTAATTCACTGTCATGTGCTACATCACAAAAATCTTATGGAGTAGTTATTTCTATCTCATACAATGGAAAGAGAAAGCATAACTAATATTTTAATAAGAAAATGCAAATTAAGTCCATGGGTTGATTTCATTTAGGTGAACATATGTAAAGAGCAGTTCACATTTGAATAAGTGACAAACACATTGTCAACTGTGGTGATGCTCAGTGTAGGGTGAAAAGTCTAGGAGAGAAACAGAATGCTATATATAAGTACATTGAAATAAACAGACATGCAGAGCCCATCATGGTGACCCTGCACATTGTGTGTTCTCATAAGAAATGAATAAGTTATGGTACTAAAGAATTAATAGTATAGGAGGAAGAGGGGATCTAATTAATGTTGGATAAGAAAAAAGAACATGCCCATATCTGCTCTGGAATATACTCTCCAGGTAAAAAGACTAAAATTGACACTGGAAAGATAAAAGCTTCTAAAAAATGTTATTGCACTTACTGGCTAAAAAAAATAATAAGGAGAGTGATTAGTATTTTATATTCTAATTTATACCAAGGGAAAAAACAAGGCTGCCACATAACTCCAGGGGGCAACACTTGCAAGGGCTCTCTGTTATCAACAGGAGCAGAGCCCTTAAGAGTGGTATCATATCTATGAAGATTCCAACTCTTCTAGATTTAAGTAGTAAGAAAGTTTGAATGATGACCCATTGCTATCACTGGTACATGTAGTGTTAGAATAGGCAAAACCTTGAAAGTGCAATGGTCCAAGAAATATTAAGCTATATATCAATATGATCCTACTGTTACTAGATTCAAAGTCAAGTTAGAAAAGGCAAAGATCATATCTGTTGCATACTGACTTTGTTGACGTTATTTCAGTTTTAACATGATAAAACACAAGCATTTAATTCTAAACCATACATTCCTAAATTCAATTATATTACTTCATAATTAAACTTAAGTTGAGTTCTGTAGATTTTTATTCAGAAGTACTTCATCAGTCTTTCCCACTCCCATTTCATCTTCTCAAAAGCTCCAGCCACATTCACATCTTGGAGTCTTTCACTTGTTCCCCAGACCTGGAATTCTCCCCCATATATGTAAATTTGTTGCTTTCCTCAACTCAAGTCTCTGCTCTAATGCTAATGTCACTTCATCTAAGAGGACCAGCTTGAGCATCCCTTCTAAACCAGAACACCCACAAATCTCTATCATTTTAGCTTACTCTAGTTTTCACTCATATGATTTATTTGTACTTGCTGTTTTATATATATATATATATATATATATATATACATATATATATATATATATGAAATTGTCTATTATCTGTTATCTCTATCTTTCCTGCATTATATAAAGCATTAGGGCAGGGATTTTGTAAATATTAAATAATAGATTTTTAGTGAATTCTTGTTGAATGAATCCCTGTTCAGGATTTTATTGATTCATGCCTCACTCTCCCAACAATACAGCTTTCTGAATTTCATTACTGACATAAAGTTTTCCTGCTAAAATATTCCTATCCCATCAAGTTGTCTCTATTGCCCAACTTCCAAATTTTTCCAAAATGTGGTCCCATACTGCCTTCTAACCTTGTATAGATTTTCATTTTTATTTTTCATTTTCTAATATAAATTCTCCCTTCTATTCTGACAAAAAATTTCCCAGGGTGACATGAAGAATTCAAAACTCATGTTGAGCTCTACCATTTGGTTACTATGGCTGGAATCCATCCTTAAAAGACCAGCTCTGTCTACAATTCTTCCATGAGGTGCATTTTGATAACTTATCTTTCTTCTATACATCTTCACTGAAACTATCACAAAATTTAGCACTTACTTAGCTATTGCTTGCAATTGTTTATACTTTTTCATAATTTTTATTATTGTCTCCGCCTCACTCAAAAAGTTCTTCCAGTTTAGTATATAGTAAAGTAAATAGTGTCACCACTCAGAAATTAGTTTTCATGATTCCCTTTTCCTTTTTTTCTGTTTCTCAACTCATTTTTAAAACATTTGCTTTTTAAATCTGCCCATTTCGTGCATTGATTTTAAATGACTTTTCTAATTAGTTTGAAATTGATTATATTTTTTAGCGTTCTGTCCAGGTTTGGAATAATTTCCAGAAGGAATTTTTTTTCTGGCTAATCCAAAATTATATAGAACAGCAGTAAGTATGCCAGCTAACCAAGTCTTGAACCCCAAAGTATAAAGAAAACCCAAGTCAGAAACTTCTCAGAGTGATGGGCTCAGATGCCGTCAGTAAATGTAAAGAGATTCAAAACATTCATCTGGAAATCAGCCAGGAAAGGTGAATTCTATTCAAAAACGTTTAAGGTTAGTGGGGCAAAGGAATGAGAGTAAATGCAGTAATTACATACTCTAGTAAATGCAGTGTTGTGATTTCTTGCATTTGGATAAAATGCTCCAAGTTGCATCCAGCGGGCACAGAGCTGATATTCCGAATTGTTGAAGAAACCACAGATATCTGCTCCAGTCTAAAATACAGTTATATTTAATTAATTTTAATAGTTTGTTTCTTAATATTAACAAGTGATGAAGAGAAAAGGAATAGAGATACTTACATACGACATTCCAAACAAACTAAATTCCATCATACCTAAAAAAGTTAGGAAAAAATTATAGAAGGCCACTATTTCATATATTTTGACATTTGTTTTTTTTTCTATTTATGAAGATGTTCTATTTCTAATACTGACCTCTAATTCAATGAAACATTTTTCAGATTATTGATATACTTTTCTATCATTTCTTCCCATGAAATTTATGTATTTTTTACTTTATAATGTTAATGACATTTATAAAAATAAGACACTCTAATAATGCCTCCTTGACACTTTCAAGATGACACATTTAGATCACAAAACTGTTACCAACACATTATAGTATGAGAAGAAAGCGTTAGTGGCTCCATTTTTTTAATAAATTTATTTATTTATTTTTTATTTATGGCTGCATTGGGTCTTCGTTGCTGCGTACAGGCTTTCTCTAGTTACGGCAAGCAGGGGCTACTGTTCGCTGTGGTGCGTGGGCTTCTCATTGCAGTGGCTTATCTTGTTGCGGAGCACGGGCTCTAGGCACTAGGGCTTCAGTAGTTGTGGCTCGTGGGCTCTAGAGTGCAGGCTCAGTAGTTATGGAGCACAGGCTTAGTTGCTCCGTTTCATCTGGGATCTTCCCGGGCCAGGGCTCAAACCCGTGTCCCCTGCATTGGCAGGCGGATTCTTAACCACTGCACCACCAGGGAAGTCTTCCTTGGTTTTATTTTTAAAATAAAATGCTGTCTCTGTAATTATTTAACCATAGGTCTCATTATATGAAACAAATTGAATTATCCTTATTAGCTAAAAATCTCCTGAGGAATGATCATTTTAATAAAATAGAGTGCATGTGAATTCCCAGCTCTTCTTTTAAAGGAATATTTCTAAACATTGATTGTTTTCCTTGAATCCTAATATAAATAGTAAAGAATTTTTATGTCTAGATATGAAACAGAGAAATATTCTCTTTAAAATAATATTTTATTTACTCTTTATCCAGCTATTGTCAGAAAACTTTCAAAATTTGGTTTGAGATGTTTCATACTTTAGCATCTATGAGTGATTCTTATTCCCTAGAACCTAGACTTTCTAAGCCTTTCTATTCTTAGCTCTATATGTTATCCTTCTCATCTCTTGCCCTTTCATAGGAGGAAACTGAGGCCAAAAGGGATGAAATTATTTTCTCAAAATAAACTAGATCCTGCTTTCTGGCCCACTGCCTTTTCATTATGCTGTTTGTCATAAAATATGATGCCAAAAGCACATTTCAGAGAAGGACTTACAAAGTATATGAACTAGCAAAAGTGAATACTTAATAGAAAATTCAAAAGAATAATGATAAAGATGGTGACTCTCACATACCAATGATAGATTTGTCCAAATTGTCCCATTTTGCATAGTTGTCTCCAAGCCAGTGTCCTACCCATCTTCCAGCAGTAGGATATGTGGAACGAGAAATAACAATTCCTCTTTTGCCAGTTGCCTTCTGCAATGCACTAATATAGATGGAGAGGATCTATGAGTTTTTATATGAGGTATTTTCTTTGGATATTTCTACTTAGGACCACTTCATTAAAGAAAAAACTATCTGATTTATGATGTCTATGCTGTCTCTTATTCCGACTAGCTCTTTATTAGTGAGTCTTTGCTCATTATACTATAAAATCCTTACAAGCATGAAGGACATCTTTTTTCCCTTCCAACATTTTCCAGAGTGACATGTCTAAGTGGCCCTTTATTTATTGGTTCAGTGAATACAAGTCAACTACTGATATTATCAAATCAACTAATTATATTGTGAGTTTTTTGAATGAACACATTTTATTCTACTTAAAAGTGTTCTCTTAATAAAGATTTAGGCTCCATTAATTGCTCCAACCCTTCTTATTTATAACTTGTCAACACTTAATCTTCATATTACTCTGCAGAGAATATTTGCTATAATACTCCCTGTTTTAGGGAGTATTCATATATATATATATATATATTAATTGGAAAGAAAATGTTTATTTTTATATTACTTAAAATAATTTGTGTATGAACAAGGACTAGAGACCTATATCAGGAGGAAATATTTCAAATACTTAATTAGGCAGATTTGTAACCCACTACCATGTTATAAACTGTATCTAATCATTTCCTTGTTAAAGATGGACCACAGTAATTGTACTGATTTGTTTATACATAAATCTTCTTCAATGACACCTTGAGATTCTTGAGGTTAAGGACTGACTTAATCTTCTTCATATTACTTACACCTAATACGTAAAATAGTATAATAGTAGCTTAAGAAATTTTTGAATTCATGAATATCTCAAAATTACAGGAAACTGAAAATATTTTAAACAGACATATGATGATATATTGAACCATCTGTTGATAATAGAAACAATATTGTATTTGCTAACTTAAAATTTCCTACTTGTATGTCTCTCTTTAAAAAAAATCATATAGGAAAAACCATCTTCACTGCTTCATTTTTTATAACAAATATAAAGGATCTAGTCAATTGAGAATCAGTAATATATTTAACATATGTCACACATATTTGCAGACATTTAACAAGAAATGAATGTATATTTATATAGGGAATTGAAGAACTGATGATCAGTTTAGAAATCTTCATGGAAACATATCTTAAGTTTAGTTAATTTGCAAAGAAAATTCATTTTATTTAATTGATATAAAAATTATTTACAAGGATAGAGTTGTCCCAAATCTTTAATGTTTCCACATACAAGAAATACATATTCTTGAAGGTTCTTTTTTTCTGCCCTATGCCTTACTTTTGCAAAAAGTCTTTACTGAGGTTTTAAGTTAATAACCAAATATATGCCTTTTTAGATTTCTGATTGAGAAGAATTCTGCATAAAATATTTTCACAACAACTTTCTCTTAAGGGAAATCTAACCTCTTGCATTAGCAAAATCTCCTTTGTAACCCTTCACAGAATATTTCTTATTTGGGAAATCACTTGCCACCACTAAAACTATAATTTAAAATTACATAGCTATAAATATTTTGTAGATATTTCCATCATGTTCCAACTTTACAGATGGTTAATCACAATGAACTTAATTTAATTTTAAGAAACACTTTTCAACCATAATACAGTTTGTTCTCTGTTACAAGTTGATTTGGAAAATTTAGCTTATAAAAAGTATTTCAATGTTGTGTTACAGAAACATTTTTATTACATGTTTATAATTGTCTACATGAGCAGTTTTTGAAAAGTATTAGAAAAGTTATAAAAATACATTATTGGGAAAAAAAGTCCTTCTAAAGGAAAACAATGATTTTTAGAAAACTGTACATGTAGATTACAAATGTGGGTTATGTGAAAGGAGAATATTGAATTGAAAAAAAAATTAAATATTTTAAAGCCCTAACAATAAATAAATATCTTTATTTTTGTCATGGTTTCTAAAGATAACAATTTCAAAATTATTAAATTGACTATTGTTTTTAATTACTGATGAAATCAGTTGGTAAATATACCCCAAATACTGCTATCTCTGACTGGATGATATTAAATTATTTTAGAATACTGGCCAGTAATGCTCAAAGAAGAGAAAGTTATACAGGACTGTTTCTCTCAATGTTTATTTAAAAAATCTCTTTGAAAACTAAAGACATTTTTTGAATTATATTTTTAGAAAGCAAAAAATTTAGTATTGTATATTTACTATCCATTAGAAATAGTAACTTGACAGTTTCACAACTCAAAGAGACTAACCATTAGATCAGAAAATGTAATTTCAGTTTTAGTTTTAGAGTTGGATAACAAGTTTTTTGTAAGCTGAAATATTTCCATTTTTTTGAGTGTATAAGTAAAACTTAAATTTGAGATTTCTTTAGTGAGAAGAATGTGAAAGTCTAAACCATGGAAATGGTTTTATGGATTCAGATCTCAATTTTTTTTTAAACATTGATACCAGCTATATCAATGTTCAACTCAGCCATATTAATCAGAAAGTAATATCTAAGAGACACGTATTCCGTATTTTTTCAAGTTACTAACAGTTAATTAAGAGAAAGTTACAACTATAACCAAGAAAACTTCCAAATTATATATGACCTGTATAGTGTTTGTTTTTTTTTATCTATACCAGTCTTATTTTTTGTTAAAAAAATTGCAAGAACAGGTCACTTCCTATAGTACACAATTCTCCCAAAAAAAAAGCCCCTTTTATTTTTCAGGTTAGATTCACTAAACATTGAAAAGCAACATAATTTTCCAAGTTGCTAAATAACCCAGTCTCTAGGAATATCTGAGGAAAGAACTTATATTTATTAACATTTTTATTTCATTCTAAATTAAGATTACAAAAATCTTGGGCATTTACTTAAAAAGTATATACTTAACGCACCCTGAACTTCCAAAGGGAGTCAAAGATTTTGATTTTTCTATGTTCTCTCTAATGAAAAATATGTAGTACTCTCAAAAGTCATTCAAGGTATTGTTGAAGATGAAAGTATGGAATATATAGCTGTATAATCCTTGGATAATTATCTGAGATTTAAACACACAATTTGAAATTTTAAAAATATATTTCTCCCTACATCTGAAGCATAGGCTTTATTTCAGTACAATATTGAATTTTAAAGAAGACAAAGATCAATTGAAGACTGAAAACTTTTTGTGTGGGATTTATACATGAAACTTCTTCATTTGCCACTGATCTCCAAGGTTTTTTTCTATGAAACTGTTTGCAGTCTTTCAAGCTGATTATTTACCTCCTGTTTCTGCAACCACTCATTCTGTTCTTTCCTTGTTTCGGTTGTTTGTTTCATGTTAAGTGAAGAGCACAATAACAAGAACTAGGTGAATGTCAAATGTGTGCCGATTTTGAAAACAGAAAATGAGTCACAGCGAGGAACAATAAAATGGTACAGTCTGAGTAACTTGAAGAAATAAATTACACTCTTAATCCTTTCAGTTTTCTCAAATGATAAAAAGTCTTTACTCTCCATTATTTGCTTAAAAGTAATTTATTTATAGCATCCTTTTACATTTGTCAAGGTCTTTAAACGTATAATGACTATATTTAATCTCTAAAATATCTGAAGGAGAGTTCAACAATTTTTTTCTCATATAACTGAAAAAATTAAATAGTAAGAAAGTATTTAAAAGTATAAAAAGTCTATAGCTATGCATACATTGGGCTTTTTAACTCAACATTTAAAATTTATTAATCTGTTTAACTTAAACAACAAATGTGGTTAAATTTTACTGAAAAATTTTATGGACAGGAGCAAAATTAACATTAATAAAGGGATGTTCTTTGGAAGATTGTACTGATAGCTTCTTCATAATGTGATTTAAGAGTTAAAAATGGTTCTTAAACGTCTCTAAACACCTTTGTATATCAACTATTCAGAAATTTACCTACTTTTGCCTTGAATTTATTTATATAATTTTGATAGTTGTGGTGAGATAAAAATTGATTCACTTAAATTTACTAAACACCCTACAGTGTGTCAGGAACCATGCTAGATTCTGTAATGTGCTCCAGAAGTTCAATTTACTGCCCTCTATGAAAAAAAATATTTTCTTCCAATTTTCCTTAAAGTACATACTTTCATCTCAAGATGTATAAATTTTGCCAAAGAGTTCATCAGTCACTTCTCAATATTTTTGTTATGTTTAATATCTATAGCTTTATGGTAAAGTGAGGTTAGCTGAGGATAATTGTGCTCCAATATTATGTTCCAGTAGGGTTAATTGAAGAAGCATTTGTCCCAATAAAAAGGCATTATTGAAGACCAGTTTGTTTACTCTTTTTTTTTATATTACAAAATATTTATTATGAATTTTTTCAAGTTGACATTGTCAGTGTTTCTCCAAAGTAGTTTCTCTTTATACACAACTTTGAATTACTGCATAATAGCATTTAGAATCTTGAAGAGCCTCTATTTTGATGTTATTGTCAAACAACACAGAATTCTAGCACAAGACAAGGAAATTCATCCCCACCTCAGATCCTTATTTCCCAGGAACCAGCATTGTTTTATTTCCACTTAGCCAAATATATTTTAATTGATTATTATTCCTCTTTCCATGGAGATTTTAAATTCATTGGCATTGTCTAGTAACATACTGACACATTCATTAAATCCTAGAAGTGTGCCAACCATATGCTTGTCACAGATCGACAAAGAGCAAATCCATGATTCTTATCCACAGATCCCAATCGTAAAAGCTATAATGCACTTATTATGGTTTAGGTGGCCATAGATATCCTAGAAATAGCTTATGACAAATTTTATATACTTTCTTTGCCTTGGTGAAATGTAGTTTCCTTCCTTTACTCCCTGGCATATTTCTTTTTATTCTTCAAGATCAGTTCAAATGATAACTTTTCTTTTGATGTCACTTCTATTTTCCTGATAGAGTTAGCTGAGCACTCTCCTTGTTTCTCATAACACGACTGTAGTATCTATCACATTACACAGGTTTTGTTTTTTTGTCAGTTTGTTTACTCTTTTTTTTTTAACATCTTTTTTGGAGTAAAGTTGCTTTACAATGTTGTGTTAGTTTCTGCTGTATAACAAAGTGAATCAGCTATATGCATACATATATCCCCATATCCCCTCCCTCTCACGTCTCCCTCCCACCCTCCCTATCCCACCCCTTTAGGTGGACACAAAGCACCGAGCTGATCTCCCTGTGCTGTGCAGCTGCTTCCCACTAGTTATCTATTTTACATTTGGTAGTGCATATATGTCAATGCTACTCTCTCACTTTGTTCCAGCTTGCCCTTCCCCTTCCACGTGTCCTCTAGTCCATTCTCTGCATCTTTATTCCTGTCCTGCTGACATTCCTTAGTCTTTTTGCATGTTCTTAGTGCCCCTACATTGGGATTTGGTCAACAAATCTGTAGTCATTCATTCATGTAATAATATCTTAAATAATTCACATATTCTAGGTTGAAAAAGAGTTTGGTGCTAGAAATAAGATAAGCATGTTTCACTAAGTGAGGAAATATTACCCATACACTTTACTCCAAAATGCATTCTTTTACCAACTTCTGTCATATATTAGAGCCGTGGTTTTCAACCCTGGATACTTATTAGAACCACCTGGGGGATTTTTAAAAATTCAGATGCTTACGCTATAGTTCAGACTAATTAAATCAGCATTTATTAAAAAATCTTCAGTTTGAACTATATTTAAAATAGATAACCAACAAGGACCTGCTGTATAGCACAGGGAACTCTACTCAATATTCTGTAACAAGCTAAATGGGAAAAGAATTTGAAAAACAATATATATATGTATACATATAACTGAATCACTTTGCTCTACACCTGAAACTAACACAACATTGTAAATCAAATATACTCCAATCTAAAAAAAAAAAACAAACTCCAGTTGATTATAGTGTGTAGTTAAGAACCAGTGATCTAGAGCTGCACTGTGTAATATAGTGACCACTAGCCATGTGGGGCTATTTAATTTACATTTATGAAATCTAAATAAAATTTAAAATTCTATTCCTGAGTCACACTAACCACATTGCTCAACAACCATATATGGCTAGTGGCTACCATACTGGACAACAGAGAATTATAGAACATTTCTATCATTGCAGAACATTTTATTGCACAGTGTTAATAAAGACTTGATACTCAAAGAATGGCCTGTATTCCATCATCATTAGCCTCATATAAGATTTTGTTTAATATGGATATTAAAGTTTGAGAAGCTTAAGGTCATTGACATATATTCTTATTTGCTAATAATGGATTTAAATAGCAGATTTAACAACCTTTCATGTTTTAATTAGTGACATCAAACTATATTATTTACTCAATTATTCATTAAAAATTATTCTTTGAGCACCGACTATTTGTTAGGCATTTTGCTACTATAAGCTGGGTGCATACTGGGGAACAAAATAAAATGGTTCAGGGTTCTTTTGGGAATTGGATAAAAATTTGAAACAAAGATACAGAGAGAGAGAGAGACAATTATTCTAAGTGCCACGAAGGACCAAGTAAGATAAGATCAGCAGGGAAGGACTCAAAAGAGGTAACATTAAATCTAATATCTAAAAAATAAGACTCAGAAATGATGTTATGAAGATTGCTTACTCATATGTAGGTTTCGCTTGTGACCATCCATATAGATTGTGAACATCGTAATGCAAAACAGATGATCCATCACTAAGAATCTGCTCAGTTTCCATACACATAGTTCTGAAATTCAATCCATCAGTTCTTTTTGTGAGTTCTGGGGAGAATTAATAAAAAAAATTAAAATGTTATAAAGTAACCTATATTGAAATATGTAAATTGTAACTATAAATTATTTTGGCAAAACATTAATCATTGTTTGAAAATATTATTGATTTTTAACCATTTGTGCACTTTGTTTACGCTAATTATAAATGAAAAAATGGTCTGCAATGTGATTGCAGTTACAGTTGTGACTGGAAAATATGTGCACAATTTTACTATATTCAATAATAAAAATGTCACTAATTAACATGAACTCATAAAAACCTGAAAAGTAAGTGTACTCTGAAAAGTCTACTATATTTTATGCATTTAGATGAGAAATACTGATTAAATAGATTTTTTTTTTAAAAAATCCATTTGCTAACATAAAGCCCTGGTATATTTTCTCAGTTTCAGATGCAAATTTTCAGAGCTTTGTCATCACTTTAGATGTAACTGTTTATGCAGTTTACTGCCTACATAAGAGCAAGAGGATGAATGCTGGAAGACTGTACTTTTCCCTCCTAGGTCAGGGACAACCAAAGAAGTGTTGTTAGCATTCTTTCACTTTTTTCCTAATAAAGAAAAACTTTAAAAAATCTTTATAAAAGATTTTAATTTTTTATCTTAAAGAATATTGAGAATTCTCAAATCTGGGAAGATTCTTAAGAAAATCAAAGTAACAATTTCAAATTTAGAAATGTATTCATATAGATAAAACATGTTTCTTGAGTTTTCTTCTCGAAGTAATGTTAGATGATTTAGATGATATTGGTAATGGGTTGAGGTGTGGTCCAGTGTGTAGATGGGTAGTGAGAATTGGAAATGTGAATACTGTTCTCTATGTCATAAGGTATATAAACCTGATTAATAAATAATAATAGCATGATAACATCCAAGGCACAGCAGCAATATTGTACCTGGGAAATAAGGTGGATAATTTAGCTCTGTATTTCTGCATTGATTAGTAGTTGTTCCATTTACAAAGCTTGATGGTTCATTCATATCCTTAATAAGAGAAAGCAAAGTAAACAAAAAACAAATTTAGGGCATATCTTCTTAAAATAACTAATTCAGAGACCCAGTAAATTAAAGTAGGATATTTGAATAATAGAACTTTACTATTCTAAAAAGCAAAAGTATAAGGCATCTCAACAATACTAAAGAATTTAGTTTAGCTCAGTCTTTCTTAACATTTTACAATTCACATCTCCTTTTGAAAACCATAAAATGTCCTATTTTTCTCTGTAGATAAAATCTATACAAAAGTGAATTGTTTTCTATGTTTCTAGACATTAAATTATAATAGTGTATATTCCCCCATGTCTTTCCCTCCACTTCTGCCCTGGAGCCTTGTATCAATTTTTTTAAAACAATGGTTAGTGGTTTTTAAAACCACAAGATAATAGTTTACAAATACAGAAAATTTCAAAAGTATCTCTATTGAATACACATTTCAGAATTTTAGTAACCATATATAAACGGACCATCATATAAATATATAAATTAGTTGCCATTTAAAGGTGATTCCTCCATCATAAAAAGGTTATCTTTTCTGGATCAAGATATAATTATTGGGGATATATTTAATGGAATCCCTTATAGTACATAACTTTATATATAAAATAAACCTGTATTTCCCATGAATTAAAAAAACTATCTTTATACAACTTTACATACTCAAGGCTTGTACATAACAGCACCCCTATAAGTTTCTTTAATTAAAAAAGTAAGTAAATTAATGCATGCATGTTGAAAAATCAGCAGAGTAGAAATGTCACCTCCAAAAATCTAGATAAGTATTATGTAAATATCTCCTGTATTACATATTTACTTGTGATAAAGTAAATTCTTTTTATGCTATCTCAAAACTATATTAAAAATCTTATTGCCAGCATTTTAAAGTTAAAATTAGGATATTATTTAGAAGATGATTTTGCTACATCTGTAAGAGTTTATGACTTCTTACACCAAAGACTGACAGTCGAGTGTGAGACTTATATCTATATCGAATGAAAATAAAATAAAAATTTATAAGCATTTATAAATCATTATATGAAGAGACTATTTTGGTCTCTTGGTCAAGTTGAAAATGTTCAACTTTAATATTCAGGAAAAAGCAACTAAATACTTAAACTGAATTGTTAAAACTGCATTTTAGCAGTCTTTTGCATAAGAAAGTTCTATGGAAAAAATGAGTGAGCTAATTTCATAAAGAATACTTTGTTAACATTATTACAATCTAGTAAGAATTTTGCATAATCAATACACAATAAATAACTTAAAATATAAATTTCTTGGAGTTTACTTACAAGCCACAAGCCATCAAACTTCATATGGTTATTGTAGAAATCTATAATTTCCCTTGTCCACCACTCTGCTGTGGAGTTCCTGAAGAAATCTGGAAAAGCTACATGAGCTCTGGAAGCCTGTAAAAACAAAATTTAGACCCACATATAGAAAGTCATAAGAGAGACCAGTCAGTCGGACATTTATCTGTCAGATTCACAAGTGATAGTGAAGGCAGCCTGATCTCAACTTTAATGAATGTGTATGATTTTCCTCTAGCCACTCAAGCCTACGTGTGTCCTTAAATCTAAACTGAGTTTCTTATAGACAGCATATACAAAATTTACAAACTGTTAGCTAGACTAAGAAAAAATGAGAAGATGAGAATTACAGCTGATGTCACAGAAATAGAAAGGATTGTAAGAGGCCATGATAAATAATTATACAACAGACTGGATAACCTAGAAGAAATGGACACATTTCTAGTTTCAGACAACCTAACAGTATCTGATGAGTAGAGATGCAAACATCCTCAACCAAAATATTAGCAATCACATTCAGCAGCACATTAAAAGGATCACACACCATGAATAAGTGGGATTTTTCCCTGTGAGGCAAGGATTATTTAACATACAAAAATCAATCATTGTGATTCAGCACATCAACAGAACGAATGATAAAAATCACATAGTCATATCAATAAGCAATGCAGAAAATCTATTTGATAAAATTCAACACTCTTTCATGATAAAAACTTTCAACAAACTAGGAATAGAAAGAAATTACCTCAACATGATAAAGGCTCTATAATAAATGCCCACAGCTAATATCATACTCATTTAGAAAAAAACTTTCAGAATTTTAGTTCATATCAGAAACAAGGCAAGGATGCTCACTCTTGCCACTTCTATTTAACATAGTCCTGGCAATCCTAGCCCAAATAACTAGAAATAAATAAGGGGGGAAAAAATCATCCTAATCAGAAAGGAAGAAGTGAAAGTGTCCCTGTTTGTAGACGATGTAATCTTATATGTAGAAATCTCTAAAGAACACACACATACACACACACACACACATAACTATTAGAACTAATAAATACATTCAGGAAAGTTACAGGATACAAAATCAACATGCAAAAATCAGTTACATCTCTACAGACTAAAATAAACTGTTTGAAAGGAAAATAATCTCATTTACATTAGCAACAAACAACAATAAAATATTTAGGAATAAACTTGACTAAGGAGATGAAAGATTTGTACACTGAAAACTACAAAACATTTCTGAAAGATACTGAAGAAGAAACAGAAAAATAGAAAGATAATCCATGCTCATGAACTGAAATAATTAATATTGTTAAAATGTCCATAGTATTGAAAGCAATCTGTAGATTCAATGCAACCCCTGTCAAAATCCCAATAGCATTTTTTACAGAAATATAAAAAACAATTCTACAATGTATTTGGAACCATGAAAGTCCTTGAATAGGCAAAATAATCTTGAGTAAATAGAACAAAGCTGAAGGCATCACATTTCCTGATTTCAAAATATATTCCAAAGCTACAGTAATTAAAAGTATGGTCTTGGCATAAAAATAAACACATAGGCCAATGGCACAGAATAAAGAGCCCAGAAATCAATCCACACATGTATAGTCAACTGATCTTTGACAAGGGTGCCAAGAATATACAATGAGGAAAGTATAGTCTATTTAACAAATGGTGCTGGGAAAACTGGATATTCACATGTGGAAGAATGAAATCAGATCTTTATCTTACACCGTAGACAAAAATCAAACCACAATGGACTAAAGACCTAAATGTAACACCCAAAACTGCAAAACTTCTAGGAAAAAACATAAGGGAAAAGCTTCATGACAATGGTCTTGGCAAAGATTTTATGGATATGACACCAAAAGCACAGGCAAAAAAACAAAAATAGACCAGTGAGACTACATCAAACTAAAAAGTTTTTGCACAGAATAAGAAACAATCAACAAAGTGAAAAGGTAACCTACAACCCAATAGAGAAAACACTATAACCCACTTAGAAAATGGGCAAAGATTTGGATAGACATTTCTCTAAAGAACATGTACAAATGGCCAACAGATAGATGAAAAGAGGTTCAACATCACTAGTCATCAGGGAAATGCAAATCAAAACCACAGTGAGATATCACTTCACACCTTTTGAGATGTCTATTATCCAAAAAACAGGGAAAACAAGTGTTGGTGAAGATGTGGAGAAATTGGAAGCCTGTACACTGTTCGTGGGAATGAAAAATGGTGCAGCCACTGAGAAAAACAGTATTGAAATTCTTCCAAAAATTAAAAATAGAACTACCATATGATCCAGCACTCCAATTTGGGGACATTTATCCAAAAAGACCTAAAATCAGGATCTCGAAGAGGTATCTGAACTCTTATATTTATTGTTGCATTATTTACAAGAGTGAAGATATTGAAATAAATTAAATGTCCATTGATGGATGAATTGATAAAGAAAATGTGGTATATACAATGGAATTCTATTCAGTCTTTAAAAAGAAGGAGATTCTCCAATATGGGGCAACATGAATAAACCTTAAGGATACTATGCTGAGTAAAATCAGCCATTTATAGAAAGACAAATACTGCACAATTCCACTTATATGAGGTATCTAAAATAGTCAAACTCATAGAATCTGAGAGTTGAATGGTAGTTGCCAGGGCCTGGGGTTCCAGGGGTAATTGGGAGTTGCTATTCAATAGTCATAAAGTGTCAATTACACGAGATGAATAAGTTCTAGTGATCTGCTGTACAACACTGTCCCTAGGGTGAAGGATGCTATATCTTAAACTTAAAATTTTAAGAGTAAGTAAGTGTCATGTTAAGCATTCTTACTACAAAAAAAATAAAATTAAATTTAAAAAAAAGAATTGTTCTTTGGATTAAATACAATAAAATGTAAAATTGCTTCATAGAGTGACTGAAACATGTTGGTATTTAAAAAAATAAATAAATCTGATTTAATATGGTCTGATATAGAGAATTAGAAAATAAGCCATCACTTTTTTAAGGAAAGTATTCAGATTGAATTATTGGTCAAAGTCATCATTAAATTCCAGTGCTGAATTTCTTTCAGTTAAATAGTTAATCAATATGAAACTTATATTAACAGCTTCATCTATTAGACTTTCATCTTTTGTTACATTTGGCAAATCTGGCCAAACCTACAAAGACAGAAGAAATGGGAAACCAGTTCAAAATAAATTCAGTGTGGTATGACTGTTGTAAACAAAGTGTAATAGAGTTTTAGAAGCATATTACAGACTCAAGATCCCCAGATCAGTAATTCCTTCAATTATTTTTTTTCAGTTTGTGTTCTGGTATATGTATCATTTGCAAACTATTCCCATTTTCCATATTAATCTCCTCTTTAGTAGGGCAAATAAGGAAAAGAATACCATCCTTTGTGGTCGGTAGCGATTTTGAAAACAATGCATGTAACCAAAAGGTCTGGTCAAGAATTAATATGAAAAGCATATTCTAAATTTAATTTAATGTGGTATATTAAAACTCTTTCTACAATTACTCCTGGATTAAAATCTAAAAACAAAAAGTATATTTTTATATGAAAGGAATTGAAGATCTGAGTTGGATGATGCCATGTTGAGGCAAATATCCTCTTGGTTTTTGCAGTTAGTACTAAATCCTCCTCTGCCCCACATGCCTACTCCAGCCCCTGCCCCCCTTCCTACCAATGTTTTCTTCTACCGCAATCACAGACACAGAACAGAGCCCAAATACAATCAGGCCAAAATCTCTGGGATTTGAATCTATGTTGTAGAAATTAGAAAGTACCATATAAAAATGTAAATAATCCACAGAGTGGTAATTACATAAAAGGAATTAGTTGCTGATAGAGAATAGTGCTTGAAAGGTAGAAATCTGAGAAAATGTATAGAATGAGAAAATATAAAATGAGGAGAAAGTAAGAAGAAAAAAAATCTCTTTCTATAGCCAGTAATGTATACCTGTAATGTTTCTTAAAACATTATGATTTTTCACTGTTTATCACATAATTTTTTCTATTTTACTTTTACCTTTTTATTTTGAAATATTTTCAGACTTATAGAAACGTCACAAACGTTATACCTAGTGTTTTTCTATGTACTTCACTGTGCTTCCCCTAATGTTAACATATTTATAACCACTGTATAATTATCAAAACCAAGAAATTAACATTAGTAGAATATTGTTAACTAATCTACAGTCCATGTTCGAATTTTAGCACTTCTATTTTTGGTCCAAGATCCAAAAAGGCTCCCATATTTCATTTAATTACATCTCCCATTATGGAATTTTTTTCCATTCTAGTTATAACTAGTGGATTTTTTCTTTACTCTTTATATGTAAGCCAAATCAGGATGCTTTCTATAATGTGTTAATATACACAGGTCGGGATATTATTGCTTAAATGAAATAAAATGAATTATATTCCCTGTTCAAGTCAGGAATACTATAAGTATAGCTTTTACAAACATTGTTTCTTTTATCAATGAGATGTTTTTAAGAGAAGTACAAACATTTAAATGACCCATGTAGTATAGAATAACGAATAACCATATTATTAATGTCAGTTTTATAATAAAACACAAGAGGTACCAAGAAATACAATAAAAGACAATTTAAAGATGAAACAAATAGTATTTGGACATAGGACATATAAATTCTGTCTTTGTTTCTAATAATTTGGATTGAACTCAAAGAGTATTATTTTATTTATTTCCTATTAAGTCATTACATCTCTCCCTCTGAATATGTTTTTAACTGTGGCTTAATTAAATAGAAACTTTCAAATAGCATTTTTATACTTATTTTCTTTCAAGATATCAATTCAGTACCTTTGCCCAACAAATATCATTGGTGTTAGGCCATTTGATAAAGACATCTTTCTCTTGTCCTCTTTCAAAGGCAGGGTAAGGCTTCGTTTCATTTCCTGAAATTGCTGGATCCTAAAATTAAAATGAAATACAGTCCAGGTAACCATGGTATTAAAGTATAGCCACTTGAGTAGCTGTTATAAAATGTTACAATTTTCCATTATTAGATTATCATTATATTGTATTCTCACATGGACTGACAAAGGGACTGATGGCATAAACTTTTTTGTTCTAGTTAGATGGTCTTCTAAATTCCCTAGAAGGAAAATTTAAGAACTTTTGAAAATGTATTAGCTATGATTTCAAGCAAGATTAAAGGTGTTTTTTGCTTTGTTTTTATTTCTCCATGGGATTTCTGGCTACCTACCTTGCTTTCTGTAAGATATTGATGAAATATTCTTCCCACTGAATCACTAACATTTTTTTATAAATTTATTTATTTATTTATTTTTGGCTGCGTTGTGTCTTCATTGCTGCACGCAGGCTTTCCCTACTTGTGGCAAGCGGGGGCTTCTCTTGTTGCGGAGCACGGGCTCTAGGCACGCGGGCTTCAGTAGTTGTGGCACATATGCTCAGTGTAGTTGTGGCTCGCGAGCTCTAGAGCACAGGCTCAGTAGTTGTGGCGCACAGGCTTAGTTGCTCCGTGGCATGTGGGGTCTTCCTGGACCAGGGCTCAAACCCATGTCCCCTTCATTGGCAGGGGGATTCTTAACCACTGTGCCACCAGGGAAGCCCCTGAATCACTAACTTGAAGGAAAATTTTTAAACATGACAAGCATAAGAAGCAGTCCCAGAGAATAAGTTGAGAATTGTATAGGAATAGAAAATCCATCATCACTTTGTGATAGTGTCTGTAAACTGAGACCAGTCTGTAGCTTGGGTGATCACTAGAAAACAACCTGCCTTTGATTCCCAGCTTTATTTAGTCTTAAATCTCTAAGGATACACCTAAGAATGAAGGTAGCCTGTGGCAGCCATGTAAATGAAATGAAGTATTAAAGGAAGAAAGATTTAGATTTGGGAGTACAATCCAAAATTGTATACCTCACATTTTGAAACACCTTTTCCCTCCTCATTCAGGAGAGAAATCTTAACAAAACTAAGATAATAAGGCTCAGATAGAATATAAAATATAAACACTGACCAGGACAATAATGTATCTCATCCCCTCACTTCTTATTTTGTCAACAAACTGAGGAAGGTCACGGAATTCTTCATCAGTCGTAAAGTCTAGCTGCCTTTCCATGTAATCAATGTCTGTGTATTGAACATCCTGAAAGATATGAGAATTTTAGTGGGGTAAGATTCAATAGAGTGAGTTTGTCACATTCTATTATACTTATAAAAGTAATAGCAATATGAAAGTTTCAATTCCTAAGAGAATTAATCAAGTAATGTAATGTTCAAGAAATAAAAGTAGCATGTATAGATGCAAAATATTCTAAGAGCAAGTTCGTGTAAGTGCTCTGTTTTGTTAACAGTCCATTAAATAGTAATTTTGATTTAGAAGTACAAATTCTCTCAAATCAGTATCTTTTGTTATATAATTTCCAAAGGAAATAGGAAGACACAGGAGTAAAGGACTTATGAGGTTATGAAATTATATTAAATGGCAATTTGGAATTTTGTACAATATATAGAAATAGGTATTGCTCTATTTCTGGAAACACAAAGCAAGTAATGGATAATTTCAAATAATTCTAATATTGCCAAAGGGGAAGAAAGAATTATTAGTAAATCCATCAATAATTATAAAATTATTCTTTTATTATCCACCAAAGTCATTTTTGAAATAACAGCCCAAGCTTAAATAAGCAAAATATTGTTTACAAGTAGGTATTTACAAATATACTTAAACTAATAAATACTTTATGAAATCTTTAATTTAGGCCTAAATAACATTTAAAAAATTATTTTCTGTTAATAGACAGTTTCTTCTTCTAGGTGTTATGAAAATATGGCTAGCATAGTAGACTTAATAATGAAAAAAATCTCCTTTTTAAAACACTTTTTTCACTTGCATATTGCTACATCATCAACCTAAACAATTAATTTCCCTATAATAATGTATTTAGGAACCATATATTGGATTCTACTATATGTACTGATGTCTTATAAATGAGGTCCTTCTTACTCTTCTTAGAATGAGTTCTTATATACAAAGCAATCTAGATTTCAATGTTTAAATGTTACCAGGAGGATCCCTGAGGTTCCTTAATCTTGCTAAAAAATAAAAATCACAAGAAGTGATTATTTCTGGATACTTAAGAATATTTAGTTTCCTAAACACTGAGGGAAGAAGATATTCTGCAAGCCAACTAATTCTGTATTCTAATATGACAACTATTGTCTATTCCATGGTAAAAATCATTGTTTCACCTCGAATTCTTTTTCTGTAATTTGTCACATTAGTTGATGAAATAGGTTCCTATGGACTCTTATTCTCATTTAATGAGAAGAGAAGAAATGTGTTTGACTACCTATGAGATCGAAAGCTTCTGAGAGAAAAGCAAGTGCACAGTGACTTGTTTAGTACAACTCACAGTCATGGAACAGGGGAAAAAGAAGGAAAAGGAATGGTATTATCCCTTTATCTATCTGATAAAGACTACTAATAAAATCTCATATCCAATTCATTTGGCGCTACTAACAAGCACTGATTTTTGCCAAATGCTTAAAATAATTTTAAAGTATATGTGTTTAATTATTTCATTCTGCTTTTATAGATGACATATTTAACACCGTTTTAAAAATTGATATACATACATAGGGGATCTGAGCAGCCAGCATGTCATTATATACTTCTTCAACTTGTGAAGTGTTTCTGTACCCATAAAGACATAACTGGAATCCCAAAGCCCAATAAGGTGGCATGACTGGTTGGCCAATTACCTTTGAAAAAAAAAATTATTTGTGAACAAAGAGAAATACTTTATATTATAAAAAAACTTTATTTTTTTTAAAATGTGCAATCATACTCTATGGTATTGCTTTGTTGTGACTTCTGGAGATGGGCCCAAAAACATATAAAAGTCCAAGATTCCTCCAATTATGCGATATGTTAGAGCAGGAGTTGGTTGAAATGTAACATCTGGAAGTCCAAAATATGATTACATTTTTATCTATGTTATTTTATTAAAGAGTCACATAAAATATGATAAACTAAAAAAAATTGTTTTACCCATTGCATTGCTGTTAAGTAAGAGAACTCCATGAGCATGGCTCTCATCTTCCAGAGCCATGTAATAGGGATGAAATCCATAGGAATTAAGTTTATACTAAAATTAAAAAAAAAACAACAATATATATTTAAATAATAATAGAATGTGAATTTTGTAAATGTAATATTTAAATTCACTCTACGATTGAAACTAGGAATTTAAATGTTCCTTCATTGCACACATAAACTGTGATTGAATTAAACACACTTTTTTAGAAAATAATTTATTTATTATTTGAAGCATTACTGCATTAGAGAATGAGAATGAATATACAAATGTGTAACACTCACAAATACTGCCACATTAATTTATGTAAAAAACCATTGGTTTTAGAATAGTTGGGTTTCTTTTCACAGGTTATGTGCCTTAATTTATTTATAAATTTGTACTTCTTTTTTAATAATAGAATGTTCTATAAATGATTAAACTGATCAAAGTACTCAAACTCCTTAGGTACTTAATGTGATAATATTTAAGTTTATATAATATTTTGATAATATTTTAAACAATAATATGTTGTTTATATACAAAGCATTTAATTTCATTTTCAGCTAGATCTTTTCATTTTTCACAATAGAAAATCTATAGTCAGGGTCATGAAATATCTTGTTAAGGTTACAAAACTTACAAGTTGATGATCCCTAATCAAATTGATATCATTGACACACACTGAATCCCAGTAACTGATTAGCATGTGAAAGAAAATTTATATATTGAGAATCAAGGTTATATTAACCTAATAATGCCAATACTAATGCTGAAGGTTTTTTTGTTTTGTTTTGTTTTTTTGGCCCTGCTGCAGGGCATGCGGGATCTTACTTCCCCGACCAGGGATTGAACCCGTGCCCTGCAGCAGAAGCGTGGAGTCTTAACCACTGGGCTGCCAGGGAAGTCCCTGAAGGATTTTAAAGAGGTAAATTTTGGTAGAACATATTCTTTCAAGTGGAATAAATGAAAAACAGCTTTCATAAGTCTGAACTATTGTGATACAAATAAAAGTTGTATGATCACCTAACAATAAAAAGTGGTTATGACATTATACACATTTATAATCTCATACTGAATATATCCTTTAAGTTCACATCACATGTGAAAAATGGAAATGAGCTAGTATTTTTATTAAAATGTATTTTCCATTATATGTTTAGAATAATTATAGTTTATATCAATTGTGCAATGTATTAAATATTCATGAAATGTACACCATTAATAAGACAAAACATTGGGAAAAAGGATATGAGCATATAAAAACATTTTCTAAAGTTGTAACTTGCAATATAACCTCATAAAAATGCACAACTGCAGCTTAGGGTAACAAAGGAAAAAGCATCAAATCTTTATCTAAGGAGTAGAAAGAAATTTCAAGGAGAAGCCAGTTATTTTCTAAAAGCTGAAAGTAAACATGTATTTGACAGGGGATTCTGAATCTGAATGTTCTTTCTATGCAGTTGAGAGGGTAAGGAATTGGGTCACAACCTCACTTCTCACTGTAGTCAATGATGTTATCCATTCAATCCTCTACTTTCACCTGTAATTTATGGTGACTTTTCATTTGTTTTTCAGAAAATCACTCTAGCAGCTCTTGGGATTTCTAGCCCCCTTTCATTGCTTCAATATTGAAGTACAGGCCTACAAAGAAGTGGCTGGGGTCTGAATCATGGTCTTAGTTGCCACTTGGGGTAGTCAAATATTGGTACCTACACCAGGTGGTTGGTCTCTTGTGAACATTCCCCAAGTATGCCAGTTCAGATCTCGCTTAAATGTTGTGTGTTCCACTTCCCCAAAACCATATATATATTCTGATGGCAGGCGTGTAGATATTTGAATGAACTGGTTGTTAAAAGCAAATCCAGGAAGGCGAGAATCCCAACTGAAAACAAAAGAAAACAATTATATTCCTGTATACACATACAAATAGTATCACAAATAATAATGGTAATTCTTTCTTAGGTGATACAAAAATCAATAGTATTTTTCTCTATAGGTCTTATCATACCCAGATACAAACGGAAATAGGTAATTTTTCCAATACATTTTTTTGGCTAAGTTAAGGAATATCTAAAATATGTTTCATATATTCATAATCATATTATGGCTACATGTTTGTCTTTAGACATATATTGCTTTTTAAAATAAAATTAATATAAAGTTATAATATATGACCTAGAAGTAATATATGTCCTAGGAATTGAAAGTCCTTTATTGTCCTGTTCCCTTGAGATAATCAATAAATTTTTACTACATATAGAATAAAAAGAAATCAATATCAAAATAAACTATAAGGTATAATGGATATTTTAATTCTAAACTCTCTCTATTACTATTCCCAATCATTTTCTACTTCTTCTTTTGTTTTGTATTTATAAAAACATGTGTTTATGAAGAAATCCAGAAGAAATGTGTTTCAGAGAATGTCATTTGCAAGAAGAAGATAAAAGAAGATGAAAAGAAAGTTGGCAGGGAAAGGAAACATAAGTATTAAAGAGAATTTGAGACATATTCAAATTTTTATATTAATGATTTTGGAAAAGTATTTACTAAAGAATAATGCTTCCTGAATAATAATAAATAATGCCTCTGCATCAGGAATTTTCTACAAAATCATTTTGCTTCTTATCCTTTGGAACAAAACTATTATCATAACAACAAAATTTTAAAACAATATAAACATAATTTTCTTCATTATTTGTATCCATACTGACAATACCTGAACACATCGTGACAGCATCTTGTAAAGGATCACAGGGCAAACTTAAGTTACATAGAAGTATCTTTTAATACACTGTAGTTTGTAGAGCTTTTTACCAAATAAAGGTAATATTTTAAAATTTATATTTATTCATTAGACATAAAAACATATCTATATGTGTATATCTTAATTTCCTTTCATCAATTCCTGGCAAAGATAGTATTAACTCTATCAAATTCCAGGACCAAAAAACTCCAATTTCAATAGTTCTAATAAAATATTTACATAACACATTTCCAACTACTTATTTTGACAACTTGCTTTTCAATAGGAGTCTTGGTTTTGGTTCTCAACTTGATTAGAAGAATGGGTCTGATATTTAATAATGAAATTCATCACATCCAAAGTGTAAATAAAATTTTACACCAATTGTTAATGGTTTGCTAACTTTAGTTTTTAAATATTAAAATAAGCCAAATTATTTAATACATACACCTAAAACCACTTTTGGTGTGATGACATGCTAGCACAGTGAAAATATCTTTCATATCAAATAATTGAATCACTTACATAACCCTTCCTGTGCTTCTCCTTCGAATCTGGATGCCAAAAGGATTTTCCTTGATTTCAACATCATAAAGTCTATTTTCATAAGTACTTGTCGGTGTAGCTGGAATGTTTAATGGTACTGGAACTTCATATCTCTTATTTTGGGGGTCATAAATCTATTACAGAGAAATAATGAAAACTGATATGTTTTGTTCTTATTGCCAACATATTAGGTACATATCATTAAATAATTTAAATAATGGTTCAGACAAGAATATTTAGAATTCTTATAATTCCTAATTTCGTATCCATGGCACATATATCTATATAGAATTCCATACACATAAATAGATATGTAATGGACTCAAATTATGTATTGTATTTTACCTGTTTTAATGTTTTATAATTCATTTTTCCATACAATGAGAAATCTTCAAAAAGAGAACTTTAAAGCTAAATATTCACTTATATGCCTACACAAAATTATTTATCACCTCATGGTTAGACAACGTTGTTTCAATATTTTTGCCTTATGTATGATCTTACAATGAATATTAATGCTAATTTATCTTCATTCATGTCTTTATTTCCTCAGTACATTACTTATGTGATAGTATTAGGTCAGAGTATTCTAACATTTGTAGGATCCTTGATAAACTATTGGTAAACTGTTTTCCAGAATTAGTGTACTAATTATTATTCTCACTAAAATGTGTACTCTAATACTATTATATGTTAAACTAAAAAGCATTTATTTCTCAAACTGTCATTTATTTCCTTGCTGATGAGGATAAACCATTTTCTACATGATTATTCAACATTTAGCTTTCCCATTCTTTGTATTTGCCTTTAGTTCCTTTTATTTTTAATGAGTATAAGTACTTTAATATTTTATTCCAAATTTTATTTCTTCTTCTGTTAAATGTCTGCTTGTAAGGTCTTAATATTTTTCTTGATTGTATGAGTTGAAATTGCTTTCCATTTGTCATATATGAGTCAGTACTATTTCTAATAGTTGTCTTAATGGATTCACTTGGAGCTGTTAAGTAAAAAAATAATTGCTAAGTGTAACTATTGAAAGAAATGATCTCTTTTGTATTTCTTATTGCATTGGCCAGAAAAATCAGATCACTGTTTAAAAAGAAATAATGGAAACAGTAAGCATCCTATTGTGTTTATTTTTTTCTGTTTTGTTTATTTTAATGGGACAACCAACATAGTCCAATTCTAAGCGATTTATCAATTTATCAAGAATTTAAATAATTAAAAAATCACCACTATATGTTTAATTATTCACAAAGTTAGCAAAAACAAAAACATTTATTTATTGTTCATCTAGCTATGAGCTCTGTAGGAAAAAAAAGCTTTACTTTATAGAATCAAAATGTCATCAACCCAATTAATAATCCTTAGTATTACATGAAAAATCCAAGCACCAAATCTATTTAAAATCTGTCTTGAGAGATGAATCATGCATTGAGATAGTTTATATTAAACATACCTTAAACTGCAGCATATCATCTTTATGATATTTCACCTCCACATGAAGAGTTGGGATGGGATCAGAAGGTAGCTTTATTCGAGCTTTTACAGTATTCAGCTGGAGGTCAGCTGTTATACCCACTGATGAGTAATGAGTTGACTGGACTAAGTAAGAGTTGTCTTCTTTAGGAAAGTAACACTCAGGTGCTTTGGATCCTAAAGGAGGCTAAAAACAAGACAATTGTCAGAAATTGTAAGCACTGTAATATTAAAAAGAAAATAAGGTAGACATGTTAATCACATGTTGTATGATTTATGAATGCTATTGTTTAATACTAAAATGAAATTGCAGTCATAGCACAAAATATCTATTAGGCAACATGACACACCATGTACTAAAATGTTTAGAATATTTATATTTTGACTCTAAAGATAGACAGGTAGAGCAGAACAACCAAATGTCATAGTTTTTCAATTCAGAATATAGATGATTGTGTTGTCTCTGAAAATAATTAAGTATATTACTCATAACTTTTGATCCCAAGCTTGTTTTTACACTTCATATTGATTACTGCCTTTTTTCTGTGTAAAATGACTCTACAATAACCCTCAGAGTGGCATGAATTTAAAGTTCTTTTCTTTTACTTATAATCAAAGTATATTATTTCTTATTTCATGACTGGTCTTTCTATTGGTTGATTACATCCTGGCCAGTATTATAATAGGAATTGTGGCCAAAGATCAAGGTTAATTGGTTTGTATAGGGGTGGAAGCTAAGACTTCAGAAAAAGAATGAAACACTATGGCATTGATGGCCAGTTGCATTACCACAATACATTCTCCCATCTTTCTTATTAAATTAATATATTGTTGGAAGAAGCAATGTGCCCATCTCTATTTCCCAGTCTCTTTTGAGGAAGTTGTATGTGACCCCCCCCCCAAATCTCCTTAAAAGAAAAGGATATAAGCTGATTAAATAAGGATATCCTTTGCTCTTCCACCTTCCAGTCCTGAAATGCATATGTAATTGTATAATAAAACTTTGTGGATGAAAGACAAATGATAAATAGGGGACACTGACAACATTTAGATACCAGAATATTAGGCCTGGGATTTTTTCTGTAATAGAAAAATAAATCCTGTCTTGTTTAACCCAATCAGATTTTAGGTCTCTGATACTTTCAGCTTCAAGCAATCCTTAACTGATAGGAATACTTCAGTACTCATTCCAAAGGCATGGAATCGAGTGCCAATGGAACCAGGAAAATGATCGACTTAGAAAACAACTTTAGAAAGTCTGTATATGTCCGCTTCATAGCTATCTTTCTGCCCAGTATCACTTTCTCTTTATCATTTTATGTGTTCTCATTTATCTTTTTTGGTAGTTTATCAGCATTGTTATTTTTTGTAGTTAGGATGAAAATAATCTTGTGATTTAATTTATGGAAACTGTGTAAATCCCATCTAAACCACCTCTTTTCATATAATCTCAATCCCTATGTCCCTCACTTGCTTTCTTATACTCAGTTGCAAAACAACAATGCTGGGAAAAAAACCTATCCTCTACATTCTCAGCACCTACAATTGTGTGGCTGAATGGCTTGAAAAATGCACACTATCATGTAGACTGCTCTCCCTTTATATAATCATGAAAGTTAGAGTGGGTCCAAAAGATGCAATCATACTATATTTGCCTAGTTCACTCACTATCACACTGCCCTGAAAAACATTTTCCTTTTTTCTCCAGTCACAAAAAACTCTCCCTATTCTCATCATCTCCTAATGATTTTCGTTAGTATTTTAGTATGGAAAGGAAAGCAATTGGGAGAAAAATCAGAACAAAACACCACAACTACCCACCCACCTCTTTACCTCCTGTTACAAAATATGTATGGTCTATGCTTCTATCTAAGGTGAACCATTTCATTCGTGCACCCAATCCCACGCCTCCTTGCCAACGAAGACATTTCTCCTGCAATTCTCAATTCTCTGTCCTGCATCACTAATATTCCACTTATTATAGGTTATTCTCAATGGTATAAACCAATTTGATTTCTCCCATCTTAAAAGAAACTGTCACCTCACTCATTTCTCCAATTACTGCTCTATTTTTTATGCTTTCCTTAGAGCAAAATATAAAAGGTTCGCCATATTCACTATCTCTAATTTGTCTCTTCATTCTTACTGGAATCTCATTCTCACTCTGACCAGGCTTTACCTCCAGGCACTCCATCAGTATTTCTCTTGTAATAGTTACCAAAGACTTCCATGCTGCCAAATCCATACTTCAGTTTCTAGTTCTTATTTTACTGATTTATAAGTAAAATTTGCACAGTTGATAATTTTCTGTCTTGAAATGCCTTGTTCACTTGGCTGACAGGAAGCAACATTTTCTTTGTTTTCAACCTAATTCTTTTACAATTCACTCTCAGTCTCTTTTCTGGTTCCTTATCATTTCCCTGAGTCTAAATGTTGGATGATTCAGGGTTTAGTTTTTGACCTTTTCCCTTTTCTATTCAAGCTCATTCCTTTGATGATGTCCTCTCATCACATGGTTTTAAACACTGTATATATGCTGACTCTAAATTTTAGATCTTACCAATGATATAAAATTTTCAATTTCATTAGTTTACATCTCACAATTGGAAAACTGCACTTGGATTTGTATTGAGTACCTCAACCTTAATTTGTCTAAATCTTAACTCTTCCCCTCCATGTTCGTTTCCGCACAGTCTTGTCAATCTTTGTTACTATCAACTTTCTTTTTTCCAGCTGTTTAAACCAAAAACTTGAAGTCATTTTTACTCTTCTCTCATATTCTATATCCAATCAAGGAACAACCCTTTTTGGCTTTATCTTAAAAATATGCAGAAAAGTCAAACGCTTATTACTAATTCTACCATTACCACTGTGGCTCAATCTACCAATATTTTATTTTGATTACTGTAACAGCCTCTTTCCTGGTCTCCCTGCCTTATTCTTCTACCAGTCTGTTCCCAACACAGAAGCCATTATGGTCCTATTAAGATGGAAATTTAATCTTCTCATTCATCTTTTCAAAACTCTCCAGAAGTATTCTATCTCAGAGTAAAAATCGTAATCCTAAAAATGGTCTAAGTAATTGATCTACATTATTTGTTCCCATAAGTCTATAATTTCATCTTCTGCTGTTCTTCCGTTCACTCATTCTGTTTCAGACATGATGGCCTCCTTGCTGTTTGTGGACTATACCAGGTACATTCTTACTTCAGATGTACTTCAGGTTGATGTATTTTCTTTCTGGAATATTATTCCTTCCTTTCTTTCTTTCAACACTTTTAACAAACGCCACCTTCTCAAAGAAACCTTCTGTGTACAATCATTAAAGTAACACCACTGTCATTCTCCACTCCCCCTTCTCCTTTTCTGCTTTATTGTTCTCCATAATACTTATCTAACATAAAACATAATTTTTAGGTTATCTGTTTGTTTTCCCACACTAGAATATAAACTCTATCAGGGAAGAGGGTTTTGTTAATTTTGTTCATCTAAAACAGTGCCTAGAACATAGTAGTTCTCAAGTATTTGTTAAATGAATCAATGAATAAACAGGATGGTCTAAAGAAACATAAATTTTCTAAATCATCATATTTAATGGACTTCTAATGTTAAAGCTTCACTTGTTTGACTTAACAATCTATAAAGTGTTGAATACTAATAGTAATAGTAATGGGAAAAATAAAGTTTTCACATTTTCTTATTAGAAGTTATTGGCGCTTTAGTACCCATCATTTATATTCATTTTTTAAACTTTTATATTGGAGTATAGTTGATTAACAAGGTTGTGTTAGTTTCAGGTGATAATGAGAGTAAGTGACCACGCACTGAATGCAATGGAGAATGGGTATGGATTTGAATGAAGAGCTGCAATTTAAAAAGAAGATTTTGGAGGCATATTGGAAAGATACTTCACTATTTGGCTTTTATTGATTTCATTATCTTTTCTCCTCCTCATTTCTTTTCTTCAATTCTTCCATAAACTTTCCTAATAGTAAAGATTATGCTACTTTATCAAGCAATGGAGAGTAATGAGGGCCATTTCTCTGGTGGCAGAGATTCTATATATCCCCTTATATAAGTGCAAACATTTCTGGGAAGTTGCTGGCAGATGTGTCTAGACTCTTCTCAGTGTTATAACACATGCATTTAATTTATTGATTATATGAAATAATTTCTTTTATTGCTGACTAATCCCAATGATGTAACCAAAAGTTCAGAATTTAAAAAATAAAACGAGTGTAACAAGAGGGGACTCTTCCCATATCCCTTTCTGTAAAAAAGTCTACTATCAATGACCATCATTGTTGTTGAAAGTTTTTTTTTTTTTAATTAATTTATTTTATTTATTTTTTTTGGCTGCATTGGATCTTTGTTGCTGTGAGTGGGCTTTCTCTAGTTGCGGCGAGCGGGGGCTACTCTTCCTTGTGGTGCGCAGGCTTCTCATTGCAGTGGCCTCTCCCGTTGCAGAGCACAGGATCTAGGTGCACAGGCCCCAGTAGTTGTGGCACGCAGGCTCAGTAGTTGTGGCTCGCGGGCTCTGGAGCGCAGGATAAGCAGTTGTGGCACACAGGCCTAGCTACTCCACGGCATGTGGGATCTTCCCGGGCCAGAGCTCGAACCCATGTGCCCTGCATTGGCAGGCGGATTCCTAACCACTGCACCACCAGGGAAGCCCTGTTCTTGAAACTTTGACCAAAATTACTGGCAGAAATTGTCACCTCTTAGTGGAACAGATACAGCCCATCAATCAATTTCAGAAATTTTAATAACTTGAGACAATGCTTTTGAAAGACTACTCCCTACTGGCATAACACCTTGCTCAATTAAGCTAGTCAGCCACAACTAACATCTAACAGAGTGCAACAAATAGAGTTCTAGTTTATTAAATAAAGTAACACTATCCAAAATGCCTGGAAAGCAACTTACACATCCATTTAGTCTGGCATTTACTAAGTTATGTCTTTGGAGAATTAATTAAGATAAAGATAAATTATCTATTAGAAGTCCTAATTTCAAATTCCAAATGCTTCTCTAGCTGAATTTAGTTTATATGCTGTAGAATTAAAATTATAATATGTACGGTTTACTTTGAAACATTTATGTGAAAGCCATATCATGAATAATTAAAATTCTTATTACCGTTTCCCATAAGCAGCCACGTTCTTCGCAGCGTTGTTTAGTTGCAATGTCTGAATCTGGATAACAAGTAAACTTTTCAGCTTCCAAGAAAGTTCGATCCCATTGAACAGTAAAGTTTCTTCCAAGGTTAAACATGAGATTGTAAATTAGTAGATTCTTTGAAGAGAAAGAAAACATTACAATATTTCTGACCACTGAACAATTTTAAAATACTTAGCATTTTTAAAATGCAGCAACCCCACAGCAATTCTTCAAATCAAATCATTAATAATTTTAATATAATACTAAAAGAAAGAATAGAAAAGAGAAAACATGGCATGCCACTGAAATAGCTAGAATCTCAAGACAGTTCTCAAAACTATGAGAAATTATAGAATACTGATGAAAAACATTATCTTTACCAGATGTGTTCAATTCTCAGTTCTGATACTTAATGCTCATGAATCTGGGGAAATTATCTACCCTGTTTTATCTTCAATTTCCTCCCCCTGTAAAATGGGGATAATGAATAAATAATATGTGAAATTTAAAACACCTAGCATAATGCTTGGGGCATACCAGGTATGACATAAATATTAGTCCCCTCAATGAAGAAAAAGGGAAGAAAATGTTGACTACTTTGATTGATTTGGAGGCTCCCAGAGTCAGAGGAGGGGAATATTATTTATTTATTTTCCTAATTTTATCCACTGCTTACAATATTTGAGGGACAAGTTAGAGAGGAGATAACATGGTATTATGCAAAAAGAAAAAAAAGTGAAAGGATAGTGTCCAAGCACAAGAGAATTAGAAAGATGTATCTACAAGTGTCTTTGTAAATCTTTACATTAGCATAAAAATAGAAACAGATATAAACTGGGATTGTAAAAACATATACTAAAACAATTTTGTATTATGCCCACTTGATAATCCTTGTTAGCGGCATAAAGTTCTCAATAAGCTTGTATTATTTAAATTTACATTGATTAGTTCTTATAGTCCTAGGAATATACACATTATAGTGTATTTACTAATAAAAAATAATTAACCAATACATATTTTTTATGGAAATTCCTAAGTGAAAAACTCGGGGCCAGAGGACTTAGAAGCTAGACAAAAATACTCTAAGAAAATGTCCTACATCTCAATTTAGAATTTATGCTAACATTACTAATATTTAGGAATATAGGAATGGTAGAAAAGTAAATGCCAATAAAAATCACTTTCATGTTTTAAATTATTTTTGTCTAACATTTTAAATAATTTTTTACCTGAAGCAACATTATGATTAAATATGACATTTTACATATGAGGAAGCTGAGATAATGAGAGATTAATCTATTGTGTTTAAATGCACAGACTGCAGGGCTGGAATTTGAGCCCAATTCTGTTACTCCTTTTCCCTCTCTAGTACACTTGTTAAACGAGGCAAGAACGAGGATAAGAAAGGGACTACTAGAAGGGGAGACTGTAAACAAAAATTTGAAAGAGAAGTACAAGATATATTGAGGACAAAGGGAGTTCATGAAAGGAGAAGAAGTAGAGAGAATTGAAGAAATGGATTCAATCATTATCTTAAGAAGTCTTAAATGAGAAGGTAAAACTTTTAGATTCTTTATTGTATGCAGTAGGTAAGAGTTCAGGGTAGGAGAATGGTATAAAAAAAAATATTAGAAAGGCATACATAAGTGACATCCAAGATAAAATTAAATAGAGAGGGAGAAGTAGTATCAATTCACCTTAAGGTTGATATCTCAACATAAATTGAGATAACCTAAAATGGAATATTGCCAACAAAAGGAAAAGAAAAGAAAGATATGTAATGAAGAAAAAAAAAAATCACAAAACCAAGAGCCTGAATGGTTATATAATGTTAAATATGAGAGTATGTGACAACTAAAATATTTTAAGATTGAATTTACCTGGTTGGAAGTATCATAAGTGAAATTGTAGTGAGCTCTCATTGGTTGATTATCTTCCATCACTGAAACTGCTGTAACAGTGTCTATCAACCCAAGGATTTTTATAGTCTCAAATGCTAAAGTGGTTCCTTCCTGGTATGACGAATGTGTGCATATAATATCTAATTTGTTCTGAAAAAAGTATATAATATTATATATCAAGTAGAAGGTTATTGGATACAAATCAGAAATAACAAGTGTATTTATATTGATTAAATCTTATAGTTCTAAAAATATATAAACTATAGTGTATTTACTAAATAAAAATAATTAACCAATACATATTTTTATGAAAATTGTTAAGTGAAAAACTCTAGACAAGAGAGCTTAGGAATTAGCCAAAATTCTAAGAAAATGTTCTACATCTCACACAATTTAGAGTTTATTTATGCTGATAATACTAATAATTTAGTATTATTTAGTATTAAATTATAGCATTATTTGGTATTTAATAATATAGTATAATAAGAAAAGAACCAATCATCTGTCCATTTCCAACAGCTCTTCACATCAAAGTACCCTATATAAATATACTTATTAGTAACTCTTTAAAATTGTTTTTTATACATGTTGTAAAATTATTTTCATAGATAAATTATGCATGATGCAAATCATGTATATTCCTTCTCATTATCTTCATTGGTGAAGAATAAATTATCTTTGGCAAAAAAGAATATATGAAGAAATCTAACTTCTACAAAAAGCATTGCTACTAATTATTCAAAATTTAATCTTGTGCATAGCTTTTTCATTTTCACCCCAAATCCATGACAGTCACTGCTGTGATTGGTATATTAAAACATTTTCAAATATGTTGGGATTATTTTCCCAGGACATATTGCTTAAACCAGACATAGTACTACAAGAAGTCTGAAGATTTCTGTGCATCAATTTCATCAACAGAAACTCATCTATTACATTGAAATATGAAAATTCAAGGTAATTCATATATAATTTAATAATTTAAATTGAATAATTTGTTTCTTTCCACTGATTTCTGTAGAGAAATGTAACATCATTCCAAGAAAAGGCACAATTTAGACATTAACAAGGTATTATATTTAGGTATGTGTTCAAGGATGCTTACATTAGAAACTGAAAATGTATATAAAATGTAGTTGCCATTTTGGATGGTATCTGAAATGGGGAAAAAAAAAATTATCAGATCAAAATGTAATGTTAAATTCTGTTTTATTTTTACAGTTAGACAACATAGGGAATTTTTTAAAAATAGATATTATTTATTAATGAAGCAAATTAAACAGATTATTATTTTAAATTAAGGTTCTTAATTATCTTTAAATGCAACTATTTTGGTAGTTTATTTTCCCAGGAAGTAAAGGTAATGAATGCATCTTTGCCCAGTTTGATTTTTCAAAGACTGCTAAAATAGTTCTGCAAATTCAGAGAGCACAAAACTTGTAGTAAAATATATATAATTATAACTATTTTTTTGAATGATATTTTATCTCTTTTTAGTAAACTATGTAACATTCAGTTTATTTTGGGAAGCCACGGCACACCACAATTTCGGTTTGTATCTTTCAATATGTTTTTTCATTATTTGAAGAATGAGTGAATGTGGAGACAAAGTTTCAAATAAACTTTAATGAGAAAAATTGAAGAAAACAATTATTTTCTGCATCATATATGTAACAATGTAACATAACTTCTTATAAACATGTTTCTTTAACAGGAAACTAAAGATTATAACTAAAATTAGGAAGAAACAGAGTGGAAAACATAAAGGGAATACTAGGATTTATACACAATACTTTGAATAACATTAATTTACTTAAAATTTTAATGTTAGGAACTAAAAATAGAATCAGAACCCGAACTGAAGGCCGTTTTATTGTCTTGTGTTTGATTGATTATTCAGAAAATTTTGATTTTAAATTTTTAACACACTTCAGTATATAGATATCATATTAAATGACTGATTAAATCATAACTCCATATTTTTAACCATTTTCTATGAAGTAAATTATCAATATAATTTTTTGCAAGTAGAAAAAAGGAATGAATTTGGAAATATTTATATAATCTGAGAAATGAGAATAACCTTAAAATCAGTTTCCACATGCTACCAATAGAGGTATTATCTCAACAACATTCTTTACCTGATGATTACAAAACAATTTACTTCTGCTGGAATCCTCTCTTATAGAATTTCTATGTAGTAAATGCTTTGAATCTATTCTCAGGGCAGAGCTCACCCTAGTGTGTTTGACTCTAAGGTATTTGAGAAAGAGGGAGAAGGCTGGTGTGCTGGCGTAGAATGAGAAATGGAGAATGGTAGGGCACAATTTGTGTGTGTGTGTGTGTGTGTGTGTGTGTGTGTTTAAAATGTACAGGACATAGTGAATGCTCTAGGTCTTGGTAAAGACTGTGGCTCTTAATTGAGTAAAATGGAGAATTGATAGAAGGTTTTGAGCAGAATTGTGATGATTTGAATCATCTTTTAAAGGGATTACTCTATCTGCTGGTTGGTAAATAGAATGTAAAAAAGGGGGATTGACAAGAGCTATTGACCTAGAGACCAGTTAGGGAGCTATTGCAGTAATTAAAATGAAAAGTAGTGATGATAATGGTGGAGTTTATGAGAGAACCATGATCAAGGTGGAACCAAGAGAAATTCCTAGGTTGTGACAGACAAGAGTGAACTCTAAAGTTTTTGGCATCTTGTAGAGATGAAATTACCATCAACTGACAAGGGAAAGACAATATATCTGGTGGAGCAGATATATTGTGGTAATCTACATATTCATAGGCGATAAGACTTATAAAAGAACAGAATTTTTTTCATAGATTCCATATTTTCAAAATTGTCAGAGAGCACACCAATACATAGGCTATTTCTTGGAGTTAATTTAGAGATATTTGGATGTTTCATATACTATATATAAAGGCATATAGGGCATTCTTTAATATATCTGAAAAGTAGTGAGCTATAATAGAAGGTAAAATATAATTTTTTTGTACGTACATATATAAAACACATAACTAAGAGCCCTCTATTAAAAAATGAGATTAAAAAACCTTAAATTTATGAGACTAATTGTAACTGACTAAGTAAATTCAAAGAGATTAATTTTCTATGGCATAATTTAATATTAGCAAAAATGACTCTTTTTATTCCCTTGGTGCACTGAATTCTCAAATTTGGGTCCAATTAAATAAAAGACATTTAATAATTGAAATAAATTGTGACACATTTATATGGCAAAATCTTTATCTCAAATAATTTGACATTAAATAACTAAAGCTTTTTTATTGAAGTATAGTTGATTTACAATGTTTCAGGTAAAGCAAAGTGATTCAGTTATACATACATATATATATATATATATATATATACTTTTTCAGATTCTTGTCCATTATAGTTCATTAAAATATATTGAATATAGTTCCCTGTGCTATACATTAGGCCCTTGTTGTTTATCTATTTATATATATAGTATTGTGTATTTGTTAATCCTAAATTCCCAATTTATCCATCCCCCACTACATTAGTTAACTAAAGCCTTAATGTTCGTTTTCTTTTACAGTAATAAAACTTCAGTTTTAACCACTATAATCATATAAGATAGTTGAAAATAGGATTCAAGTTATACATCTGTGAATTTATTAACTATTTTAATTTTTATACAGTAATCTAATAAAGATATTTATATTTGTCAAAGACTTTTTATGATAAACCAAAAGGTGAAACCAAATATTGTAATTAAATATAATTTAAATACCAATGTTAAATTTCATAAAGTAACCTAAAATCTTAAGATAGATAAAAAACAGCAATTAAAAATTAAAACTTGTGACATTTTTGTGCAATTTTATATAATAAAGGCAAAACTTCCCATCATTAAAATGAACATTTAAAAGCATATCACTTTGAAACTTACCTTTAGTTTCTCCATCATCCCAGAAAAAGTCTCCTTTTGCTGTGTTATCTTCATCTAAAGCAACTATAAGTCCTAGAGGGTTATTTCGGCTGTTAAGTAAGTTTGGGTGCATATATGATTAAAAATAAATGTATAATAGTGAAATATCCTATAAATAAATCAATTTCAACATAAGGGGCTTGTAGGAGTTCTGCCTTCACATGAGAACACTGATATTAATAAAATTCATGTCTATACTTATTAGTAATTTATCAATGAGAAAAATAATTCATATGCTTAGAAAATAAATGAAAGGAATAAATACAATATGGAGGGCTTCCCAGGTGGCACAGTGGTTAAGAATCCGCCTGCCAATGCAGGGGACACAGTTTCGAGTCCTGGTCTGGGAAGATCCCACATTCCGCGGAGCAACAAAGCCCGTGCACCACAAATACTGAGTCTGCTCTCTAGAGCCCGTGAGCCACAACTACTGAGCCCACGTGCCACAACTACTGAAGCCTGTGCTCCTAGAGCCTGTGCTCCAAAACAAGAGAAGCCACTGCAATGAGAAGCCCACGCACCACAATGAAGAGTAGCCCCCGCTCGCTGCAACTAGAGAAAGCCCACGCACAGCAACGAAGACCCAATGCAGCCAAAAATAAATAAATTAATTAAATTAATTAAAAAAAAATACAATATGGAATTTCTTGGGGGCCAAGACACCTTCAAAATTGAAACGGTATAAAAATATTTCAATTCAAACAACAAAATTAAATATATCTTATGATTCCTCAATTCAACACGTATTTGCCACATATACATTAACCCTAAATTGCAGTGTACCAAGGCTACAAAACAATGAAAAGCACTATAAAATAAAATTTTAAATGCTAAGTGGAATCTCTAATAGTCTTACAATTGAAGCTAATTCTATCATGTGAAATGAAACATGATGAATTTTTTTTAGTTATATATTGCTATAGGTTTTTAAACTTAAAATGAGGCTATACAGTCCAGGTAACTACTCTATACAGAATATACTCCTTCCAACATGCACTCATCAAAGTGTATGTGTCTTTTGTTCAATACAGCTCTAGAGTATAACCAATTATTTTGAGAACATAGTCATGAAACAGTTACAATATGAAAGTAATCAATTCTAGAGAACAAAAATAATTAAGTTACTAACACACATCCATTCACTCATTAATTTGTTCCTTCAACAAATATTTAGAGAAAATCAGGAGCCTATTCCATAATAGGCTGACACTACTATTGGTTTGGGGACTAAAGCAGTGAAAAGTCAAGCCCCTACCTTCATGGTTTATAATCTGGGGGAGTAGACACACTACATACAAGAAAAAGTAAAAATATAATTCCAGATATTCTTAATGTTATGAAGAAAATACAGCAGAGTAAGGAATAGATATCTATTGTGGTGTTGTAGAATACGGGGAAATGCATAGATTCAATATGACACATTCTGTCCATGTACCCAGAATGAATGTTGCAAGATAAAGCACCAGAATTTTCAAGTTTCTGCTTTTTTTCTAAATAGTTCTAAAATTTATTCTTACTGAACGACTTAGTTTATATCTTATTCTTTATGTAACAGAAATATCTACCTCATTTATTAACTTAAAACATTTTAGCTGAAAGAAAAACATTGTAACATTTATGTATTGAAAATCCAAATATGTAACAACTGACACTTTAATCAATTATATAACTTACTTAATATTTCATTTTTTATTAAGAATCAGCAATTAACTTTAATTATACATATTCTTTAGAGAATGTCAGTACATTTTGGCATAGGAAATAAATTTCTAATCTATGCTTATCTTTTAAATCAAGAAGTTTGTAGTAATATACATAATTTGATTCTTCTTTTTATAACCATGATGGTTATATGTAAGAAGTCCTTACGTATATCAAATATCTTCTGCTGAAAAAACTAAATATCAATATTTGATTCTTAATAAAAATGTGAAACATTAAAACTTGAATTATATTTCAGATTTCAGTTAATGCCTTTTCATTTTACCTTGCTGTTGTAGTTACAGCAGGTTGTTGAATGGGGATAATGTAACCTCCTCTAAGATGTAATCCTATTTTGTCTGCTGGAAGATACATATCAACACGTTGTCCTTTCCATGGCCTTTTTGCACCCTAATATTTGGAAGATAAAAATATTTTTTTCATTATTGTAAAGAATTTAAACCCCATTTTACAAGAATTACACATAGAAATAATTCTTATGAGAAATTAGTGTCATCTTAGTGAATATTAACATGTCATTTTCTAACTTTTAAAGAAAACTCTTTTTCAGTTTACTGATGAAATCTGGGTAAAAATAAGTTTAGTTTCACAAAAAACATCAACAGAGAGAAATCCATTTCCCTTCTACAATAATTAACAATATTCTTAATTAGCACTATTTTTTATTCTTTGTTTTGGTTTAAAGTTAGCCATGTCTCTAGAAAGAATTTTTAAAAAATCATTTCTTATAAAAATAAAGGGTCTGCTTAGCAAACATAAGTGCATTACAAAATACTTTCCTTTAAAATAAATATTCTCAGAAGGTCTTGGTCAATTAAAAAAAAAAATAGGTTGTGTGTATGAATCCTGCTACGTTGCCTTTTCAAGATTGAGATGAAAATCTTTCCCAAACATTACAATATACCATATAAAAACAAATGTTTAAGATTAGCTTAATACTCAATTCTTCCGGCCATAAGATGAATATGTAAAATAGGGAAATTATTAAAATAAGTTACTACTCCTTCTTAAAATTACTCTTGACCTTTTATTTCCACAATTTAAAATGGATAACTCTTTACACTAAAGAATATAACTTCATATTAATCACGTGCAACAAAACATACTTTCTCACGTGCAACAAAATGTACAGCCGCACAGACTCTTCCACATTATTAAAATTTGGAATTATTATTTTTTATAATAATAACAGAACTACTGAAAAAAAGATATGCTGTGTGTTTGGAGTTAAGTTTCCATGTACAGATGTTGAGCAATATGTACTTGTGATCTATTATTATATTAAGGTTACTTACAGTTTCAAAATCATACCAAGTAGCATTAGGGATGTATGCACTCACTGTATCTGCTCCCTAAAATAAACAAGATAATTTATATATAGATATATATATAAATATTTTACTTCAATATGTAATGGAAAGGAATCACATCAAATGTTAAGTTGGATTTTCATAGTGAAGCGAAAAGAAACTTCCTTTGTATTGTTACACTCCAATATTTTCTATATATAGTAATCAAAAGGCTATTTTACTAGCTTTAGATATTATAATGTAAAATATTCCTAAAGCAAAGATGAAATGAATTTAAGTGGCAACTAAAATAATGGATACATGCATTTGTATTGCTGTAATCTACATGGTAATTGTGAGTGTGAACACATTCATTTCTGTATATTTCCATGGCATATAGACTTTTAAATAACAGATAAAAACCATATAGCTCATTCGACTATTTTTCAACATTTTCATATGATCCACTGGTTTTCAAGTTCACCTTTATTTACAATATAGCAAAATTTCAACGTCTATGTCTACTTGAATGAGAATTCCTTGTTATTACTATAAGATTTGATTTGATTTCATAAATAAAGCTTTCCTTTTCAGAAGAATACTAACTTTATACAACTTTTTTCTCCCCAGTACATATTATATATTTGAACAGCATAAATCTACTTAATATATTTATAATTTTTCACAATTTCTTCTACATTTTAGAATTCAATTTAACACTTATCAGGTTGAAGCAGTCTATTGAGTAACATTTATTACCCAGATGTTTTGTAATTTAGTGTGGATTTGATTATACAAAGTTTCCATTAAAATATAAATTTATTAAAATTGTACCCTACCTGTTTCAAGACAGGGGTAATAAGTAATGAGGGGCCCCATAAGAACTGAGTGTCCTCAATCCAGCTATTAGTATCCTCATAAAACCTAAGAACAATGACAATATTTACAATACAAAGATAAAAAATAAGTTTATCCAAATTCTTCATTTGGTTTATCTTTTAAGTTTTTCCCTGGGAATAATTATTGTCTTTAATTTTACTTATTTGATATGTCATTTTGAATCTATAGTTATTACATCCTTATGGTTCATCTGACACTCAAAAAAAGAAGGTAGAAAGGAAGGGAGAGAGGGGAGAAAAGAGGGAGAGAGGAAGAGAGGAAATTAGTTCATTTGGGACTCAAAAAAATCTATTGTATATGATAAGGCTCCTTTTTATCTGTAATAAACAACTATTCTGTTTAATTCATTCTTCTCCTGTAAGATAGGTTCATAAAGTACCAGAAATATTTCATATTCTACTTTCCTACTTTTACACTTTTTTCTTTATAAACTCCCATTTTGACTTGGATTTGAAAGGATCTTTAGTCATTTCTTGAGGAAAGGCTCTGCCTTGGTCAAGAAGTACAAAGACAAGCACAATTCATTGTTTTGTAACCATACTATACACTATCTATAATTAGATGATTTTCACAATATATACATGATTATGTTTTCAATATTCTATATTTAATATTGCTTATTGATATAATTTCTCAAATTATTCCACATATCTTTTTCCTTTTAAGTTCTATACAATTCTCACGTTTCTAGATTAATCTTGTCCAATTCACCAAATTACTTATATTTACTACTATCATTCCACAGTTAATCAACTTATTTACATAAATGTAAGAAAAAGCAGTAGAAATCTACTTGACATCTTGATTTACCTCTATTAATTTTTCATATGTCTGAATACAATTTGAAAGATACTGAAATTCTTGAACACAGTACTCACTCATGAAGAACTGGCCTTGCTACTGTTTCTCCAAACATATGGGCTTTATAAAATAGAGTATAGAGGAAAGGTAACAAGGTATAGCGAATATTCAAATAGTGCCTTGATGAATTAACCAAAAGAGAATTCGGTCCAAAAAATGCTGGATCCTGATGCTGTGGCATAAATAGAGGAATTGAAATAAGAAAGTTAAAACATGAATGAAAATTAAAATAGAAGCATTGAATGTATTTTTGAAAACCAAAATGTATACATTTAATCTTGTTTGTAAAAAGTTGAGATTACTCCTATTTCATTATCAAAGGATATGAATTTCTAACTTTTATGTTTTCATTTGGATATATATATTAATTAAACTTTATTTTAAAGTGGACATTTCCCTTTTAAATATACATACTTAGAGAAGATGGAAACTATTTTAACAAAGCATTCTTCTCTTCTATTATTTGTGGTAGATTGAATTATTGGCCCCAATTTTCATGCTTCCTTGTATCCTCAACCTTTGCTATGTGACTTTGCACCTACCTCTAGCAGTGGATTGTACTTCCCCACCACTTGGCTTTGTGCTCAGCTATATGACATACTCTGGCCAATGGAGTCTTACTACATGTGACACCTTCAAGTAAGGGCTGGAAATGTGCTTGCCTGAGGACTTGCTGCCTTGTGCCTTGCCATTGCTATTAGAACAATAAGCCCAAATGGTCTGCTAGCCAAGGGATACAGGGAACAGAGCTGCCTGGCCAGCCTATAGGCTTGCAACTGGAAGGATAGCCTCCTTGCTGAGCCCAAGCTAGATTAGCTGACTCTCTCAGCCAAGGTGTAATGATATGAGCAAACCTGCTTAGATTTCCTGCTATGGGTAACAAAATAAACTGAGGGAACCAGCTACTGTTTCCCTAGATTCACCATCATATTTACCCCAAAGCCACATTTCCCTTTGGCTGCTCCCAGGAAATCAATGAGCAAGGTGGGACTACTATTCAGGCCCATTCCAGGGAGATACAGGGGTCTCCCAGTGGTCAACTTTGCCTTGAGGACTCCCTACTGGACCGTAATTTCCTTAGAACTGGGCTGTAGTATATAACTCTCCCTATCAAACCTTCTTTGCCTTCATCTTCACCTGGTTCAGACCTGAATTGTGATCTGAAGGCTCTCTCCACTTTCTCCTGCTTCCTCTCCTTTATCCACCACAAGTGCTTCACCAATAAATCTCTAACATGTCTAACTGTCTCTTGGCATCTGCTTTTTTGGAGGACAGAAATGAACACAAATTATAATGTAATTCATATCAGGATCTCCCATGAACGCAAATTTCTTGAAGCATCACTTAGGTAGATTAGGAAATGATGAATATCCAATTTATATCTTTTACTTCTGTACTATCATGCTCCCTTCCAGGCTGAGCTCTGAGTGGTTGTCCCTCTTCTCAAAGAGAATTAAGCCCCATTGTGTGCACAGTGAATAATTATTAACCAACACGTACTTAATTGACTTAATGCTTTCACCTAATTTCCTCATTCCCTTTGAGAAATATACCTATGAGAGCCCACTGCACGCTGAATGCTCAGTTCAGATGCATGTTTTAAAAATGTTAGTTTTGGGCTTCCCTAGTGGCGCAGTGGTTGAGAATCTGCCTGCCAATGCAGGGGACACGGGTTCGAGCCCCGGTCTGGGAAGATCCCATATGCCGCGGAGCAACTGGGCCCGTGAGCCACAACTACTGAGCCTGCGCGTCTGGAGCCTGTGCTCCGCAACAAGAAAGGCCGCGATAGTGAGAGGCCCGCGCACCCCAGTGAAGAGTGGCCCCCACTTGCCGCAACTAGAGAAAGCCCTCGCACAGAAACAAAGACCCAACACAGCCAAAAAAAAAAAAAAAAAGTGTTAGTTTTATTTTTTCCCCACCTGTCATTACAGTTTTACCTATTACAGAAAGACTATGGCCTCAAACTGCTTTGCAAGTATCTTTAATTTCTTGTGTATCTTTAATGAAAGAAAAACTGGAAATCCTTAATAGTATATTATATTTTTATGAAAGTTACCTGAACTTATATTGTTAGAATGTAAGAATCCAGACTCAAAAAGCTTTGTCCTTAACTTAAAATATTGTGATTTAACACATGTGTATATGCTTTAGGATTAAATAAAATTTTTATGCTATGACTATGTCTCATGATTTCCTTATTTGATTATATTTATATATACAAAATATTTATAGACCTTGAGAAGAGGACTTCCAACTCTTCTTTATGAATTATACTACAAACTTTCAGACCAGATCTTCTATAGATATAAATTTAAGTTTAAAATTATGTTTTATTTTGAAATATGGAGAACAAGAGGCATTTACCTCATATCCATCAGCATTATGGTTTCTGGAAAATGGATAAAAAGCCCCAAGTTGCATCCACCTCCTGCAAAGCTCTTCTGTGGTCTCAGCCACAAATCCACAGATATCTGCTCCAACCTAAATAACATACATATCTATTATTTACAGTGTAAGGATTCTCAGATTTGCCCAGAGCATCACATTTTATGCCTCAGCTGATTAATTTGCACTAACAGTGTTTTTGTTTTACTGTCTTCATATACTCTTCCTTGGCCAAGTTTATTTTCCATTTTTGCCACATTACTTGCCACTAATTGAATGTATAAAGCTAAAATTGTATTATTAAAATGTGTTGCTTCTTAATCGAAAACTCACCACCTATGATTTGACTTTTCCTATTTATATTACTATATTACTATAATATATTAATATTATTACTATGAATATAGTATATATTATATTATTATAATATGTTAATATCAGTAATAGTAATATATTACTATATTATTCCTATTATAATATATTATAATATAGGAGTAAAATAGTATAAAAAAAACTGCCAGACATATGCTCATATATAATTGCATTCCTCATCCTTCAAGGACCCTCCAGAGGAAAAAAAACACAAAAACTATTATCCTTAACTTACTATCAATATTTACCATTTACAAGCATTTCTTTATTTTTCTAAATAGTATATATGTATCTATAAACAATATATAATATTGTTTTGCATGCTTATTAACTTTGTATAGATGGCATGTTGTATGCATTATACATTTCACTTTTTTCTCAGAGTGTTACTTTTGTGAGATTCAATTATGTTAATATGGCTGTAGTTCTCTATTGTATGAGATCCCATCACTATAAATATGCTTCTATGAAGGGTCTATATAGGTTTCCTTGTGAATATGTAAAATGTAGTCTTATATTCTGTTTTATATATATATATATATATATATATATATATATATAGGATTATTTTCCTGATTTATTGGAAATGTACATTGTTTAATCAAAACTGGTTGTTACCACTTATAAGCACAGTCACAGTACATAAAAGCTGCCATTGCTCCATTTTCTTGCCAATTTCTGATATTTTCAGACTTTTAATTTTTATCACCTATATATATTAAATGTATCTTACCAAAGTTTTTACTTGCATTTCTCTGATTACTAAGAAAGTTGAGAATTTTTTTCATATTTTTATTGAATCCATATGGATTTCTCTTTCTATAGAATTGCTTGTATATATCCTTTGCTAATTTTTCTATTGTTTTTACCTTCTACAGATTTATAGTAAGTTCTTCAAATTAAATACTAATCATTTGTTGGTTATATGAATTGAAAATATAATTTTCCAGTAGTAGAAACATTTTATTTCTAACTTTTTAAAACAGACTTTTGATGAACAGAATTTTTCATTTTGTTGTAACCAAATTAATGTACCTTTATTATTTGTGCCTTCTGTGTTCTGTTTATGAAATTCTTCTCTTTACCTAATATCATAAAGTTACCCACTTATATTTTCTTCTAAGATGTTTAAAGTTTAATTTTCACACATCGATTGGGTATGAGGTGAGACAGAGAGCCATTTAATTTTATTTTTTAAATGGATAATCAATTGTCCATATGAATGGATGATACTTTCCTCACTGATCTACAGTGGTAGTGCTACCATTAAACAAATTTCCATTAACGTATGGGCCCATGTCCTATTTTGCAATATTAATCTATTTGAGTATTCACAGTTAAGTATCATTGTGTTATACTATTATTTTATCTGGTAAGGCAAATACTTGTGCTGTTTTCTACTTCTTTAAATTGTATTGTCTTCCATATGAAGTTTAGAATAATCTTTTATATTCTTCAAATTCCCTGTATAGTTTAAATTGGAATATCACTGAATTTGGATAATAGTTTGGGGAGAATGCATATTTCTAGTATACTGAGACTTCTTTTCCATGAAAATGGTATATCTTTAATTTACTAAGTTATTAAAATTTCTCTCAAAAAGTCCTACACTTAGTTTGAATATTTACTCCTGGTTATTGTTTATTAATTAGTTGCTATACTGTATAACACCTTACCTTGAAATACATCTTAACATTGCTTATTTTTTTCTTCTTTTTTTGCACAAAACTTGCTGTGTATTGGTCTATTTTATTCAAACTTTCAGAGTCACCTTTGTACTTTGTTAACTTTTCTCTAGAGACATTGCTTTCATTGCATTCATTTCTTCTCTTATTTTCATTACCTACATCTTTAGGTTTATTGTTTTTCTTTTTCCATTTTCTTAATTCATGCCCTTCATTAATTAATATTCAACCCTTCTTTGTTTATAATCTAAGCATTTAAGGTCAAAATTTTTCTTCTAAATACCAATTTAGCTGATATCCCACAGTTCTGATATGAAGTACAATTGTTAGCTTTCAGTTTTAAGGTTTTCCTCTCTCATTTCCATTCAGTTTATTTTGGTGAATCATTTGGTAATGTGTTTTTTTACTTTCCAAATTCAAGATGGTATGTATGTGTGTGTGTGTGTGTGTGTGTGTGTGTGTGTGTGTGTTAGCTTTTTTTTGTTGGTTTGTTTTTGGTTTTCATTTGGTTCAATGAATATGAAAGAATAAATGAACAACTATAATTTTCTAAATGTTTTACATTTATTTTGTTATGTAATGACACTCTTTAGTGTTGAATATCAACATTACATAGTTCTTTTTTTTGCTTGATATGGAGACTTACCAGATTTCTTATGTTTAGAAATGCATATAAAAATTTTCTCTGCTTTAAAAATTTGAAAATTTTCTCCACCATTATTTTTTATCTTTTAAATAGAGGAAAGAGCTTTATTCTTTTTAACCTAAACTGACAGTCTAGTATTTTAAATATATCTAGACTTTTGATATTTACTTTTATTACAATCCCAAATTTGGATTTTTCCCTACCATTTTCTCTGGTGCTTTATATTTATTATATAAGCTTTTCTATGCTTTGCTTATACTGACATTTGTTTCATGAATTAGTTTGATTTGATTGCATTTTCTTCATTCTATTTTTCCATTCTAATGGCTTGAGTGTTATAGACATCATCCACAATCTTATTTTCCTCATAAATTCCCTAGGAATAAAGACTGAAATTTTCTGTCACATACCTTTAATCATTTTACTGAAAATCACTGATGATAATATTACAAAATTAACTGTAATTACAGTGTTTATAAATAACATGATATAACACCACTTACCAAAGGTATTCCAAACAAACCAAACTCCAGCATTCCTGTAATAGACCATTCCATTTGTTCCCAAGAAGCAGTATTGTCTCCTAACCAATGTGCAGCATAGCTTCCAGATCCAGCAAAAGTTGACCGGGAGAGAATAAAGCTTCTTTTATTAGGAAAAACTTTTTGTACAGCTCTAAAAACAAAATTAAATTAATAAATAACATTTACTTTAAAATAATATTGATTTTATAAATTCTAAAATCTTAATTTCAATGCATGTATTACAGCTCCTAGAGCCAAGCCATAATATTTACAACTATTTTATCAATATTTTATATTAATTTTGTATTTAGCTATAAATATTTACTTAGTTAAATACATTCTGATCAAACACAGAGAAAAGAAATCTTCTAGAGAAGATTTAAACTTTGAATAATATTCTTTACCAAATTAAACATGTGCTTTTTATATCCACTCAATATTTGTTTTTGAAATGTAAGATTTAAACCCATTGAAATCTCTTTACAATACAAAATATAGTAATCTGAACTTGAACGCAATACACATTTTTGTGGTTCAGTGATGTTAATTATACCTTAATATCTGCATTTTCAAATATTATCAAGCAATGTTGAAATAAAACTAATATACTTGAGAGGCATTGTATTTTGTTTTTAGAAGTTCATCATCCACAAATATTGGCATTATTCATCTCACCACTATTGGTACCTGAATGTTGTTGACAAATTTTTTCCATAATTGGAAAATAATCAGAAAAAAGATACAAAAGTTTAATTCAGTATCTAAAGTTATCCAGACTACCATAGTAAAAATATAATAGTATTCTCATGTGCTTTTTCTATAATATTACTTATATATGAACTATAGTGCTCTTTTTTCTTTCTAGAATTTATTTACTTATACTCCATGACATATAATGCTCTCTTAAGTAAACAAACACTATGAAGATACTGTATAAAATTTTGATATCATGGTATGATCTGGGACCATATATGGTTTTGAATTAAAACTTGAATACAGTTAATTACGAGAAAATTTTAAATTTATAGACACAGAATCTTGTTTTTATTAACTATAGCATTATAGGTCCTTATACCATGCTTGGCAATCAATATATGATTGTCCCCTTCCTTTGTTTTGTATCATGTTCCTTTTTTATATACAAGCAACACATTCCATTAGAGAATTACTTGAGATAATTACGTGAGATAATACATAGAAAGCTATATATTAATTGAAACTCGTCATTTTTTTTTTGGTTTTATTTATTTATTTATTTATTTATTTTTAACATTTTTATTGGAGTATAATTGCTTTACAATTGTGTGTTAGTTTCCGCTGTATAACAAAGTGAATCAACTATATGTATACATATATCACCATATCACCTCCCTCTTGCCTCTCACTCATACCCCCCCCAATCCCACACCTCCAGGTGGTCACAAAGCACCAAGCTGATCTCCCTGTGCTGTGCAGCTGCTTCCCACTAGCTATCTATTTTACATTTGGTAGTGTATATATGTCAATGCCACTCTCTCACTTCATCCCAGCTTACCCTTCCCCCTCCCTGTGTCCTCAAGTCCATTCTCTATGTCTGTGTCTTTATTCCTGTCCTGCCCCTAGGGTCTTCAGAACCATTTTTTTCTTCTTAGATTCTATATATATGTGTTAGAATGTGGTATTTGTTTTTCTCTTTCTGACTTACTTCACTCTGTATGACAGACTCTAGGTCTACCTACCTCACTACAAATAACTCAAGTTCATTTCTTTTTATGGCTGAGTAATATTCCGTTGTATATATGTGCCACATCTTCTTTATCCATTCATCTGTCAATGGACACTCAGGTTGCTTCCATGTCCTGGCTATTGTAAATAGAACTGCAATGAACATTTTGGTACATGACTCTTTTTGAATTCTGGATTTCTCAGGATATATGCAGAGTAGAGGGATTGCTGGGTTGTATGGTAGTTCTATTTCTAGTTTTTGAAGGAACCTCCATACTGTTCTCCATAGTGGTTGTATAAATTTACATTCCCACCAACAGTGCAAGAGTGTTCCCTTTTCTCCACACCCTCTCCAGCATTTATTGTTTGTAGATTTTTTGATGATGGCCATTCTGACTGGTGTGAGGTGATACCTCATTGTAGTTTTGATTTGCATTTCTCTAATGATTAGTGATGTTGAGCATCCTTTCATGTGTTTGTTGGCAATCTGTATATCTTTTTCTGGAGAAATGTCTATTTAGGTCTTCTGCCCATTTTTGGATTGGGTGGTTTGTTTTTTTAATATTGAGCTTCACGAGCTGCTTGTAAATTTTGGAGATTAATCCTTTGTCAGTTGCTTCATTTGCAAATATTTTCTCCCATTCTGAGGGTTTTCTTTTCATCTTGTTCATGGTTTCCTTTGCTGTGCAAAAGTTTTAAGTTTCATTAGGTCCCACTTGTTTATTTTTGTTTTTATTTCCATTTCTCCAGGAGGTGGGTCAAAAAGGATCTCGCTATGATTTACGTCATAGAGTCTTCTGCCTATGTTTTCCTGTAAGAGTTTTATACTGTCTGACCTTACATTTAGGTCTTTAATCTATTTTGAGTTTATTTTTGTGTATGGTGTTAGGGAGTGTTCTAATTTCATTCTTTTACCTGTAGGTGTCCAGTTTTCCCAGCACCACTTATTGAAGAGGCTGTCTTTTCTCCACTGTATATGCTTGCCTCCTTTATCAAAGATAAGGTGACCATATGTGTGTGGGTTTATCTCTGGGCTTTCCATCCTGTTCCATTGACATATATTTCTGTTTTCGTGCCAGTACCATACTGTCTTGATAACTGTACCTTTGTAATATAGTCTGAAGTCCAGGAGCCTGATTCCTCCAGCTCCGTTTTTCTTTCTCAAGATTGCTTTGGCTCTTCAGGGTCTTTTGTTTTTCCATACAAATTGTGAATTTTTTGTTCTAGTTCTGTGAAAAATGCCATTGGTAGTTTGATAAGAATTGTAGTCAATCCATAGATTGCCTTGGGTAGTGTAGTCATTTTCACAATGTTGATTCTTCCAACCCAAGAACATGGTATATCTCTCCATCAGTTTGTATCATCTTTAGTATCTTTCATCAGTGTCTTATAGTTTTCTGCATACAGGTCTTTTGTCTCCCTAGGTAGGTTTATTCCTGGGTATTTTATTCTTTTTGTTGCAATGATAAATGGAAGTGTTTCCTTAATTTCTCTTTCAGATTTTTCATCATTAATGTATAGGAATGCAAGAGATTTCTGTGCATTAATTTTGTATCCTGCTACTTTACCAAATTGATTGATTAACTCTAGTAGTTTTCTGGTAACCTCCTTAGCATTCTCTATGTATAATATCATGTCATCTGCAAACAGTGACAGCTTTACTTCTTCTTTTCTGATTTGGATTCCTTTTATTTCTTTTTCTTCTCTGTTTGCTGTAGGTAAAACTTCCAAAACTGTGTTGAATAATAGTGGTGAGTGTGGAAAACCTTGCCTTGTTCCTGATCTTAGAGGAAATGGTTTCAATTTTTCACCATTGAGAACGATGTTGGCTGTGGGTTTGTCGTATATGGCCTTTATTATGTTGAGGTAGGTTCCCTCTATGCCTACTTTCTGGAGGGTTTTTATCATAAGTGGGTTTTGAATTTTGTCAAAAGTTTTTCTGCATCTATTGAGATGATCATATGGTTTTTCTCCTTCAATTTGTTAATATGGTTTATCACATTGATTGATTTGCGTATATTGAAGAATCCTTGCTTTCCTGGGATAAACCTCACTTGATCATGGCATATGATCCTTTTAATGTGTTCTTGGATTCTGTTTGCTAGTATTTTTTGAGGAGTTTTGCATCTATGTTCATCAGTGATATTGGTCTGTAGTTTTCTTTCTTCGTGACATCTTTGTTTACTTTTGGTGTTAGGGTGATGGTGGCCTCATAGAATGAGTTTGGGAGTGTTCCTCCCTCTGCTATATTTTGGAAGAGTTTGTGAAGGATAGGTGTTAGCTCTTCTCTATAATTTTTATAGAATTCGCTTGTGAAGCCATCTTGTTCTGGGCTTTTGTTTGTTGGAAGATTTTTAATCACAGTCTCAATTTCAGTGCTTGTGATTGGTCTGTTTATATTTTTTATTTCTTCCTGGTTCAGTCTTCGAAGAGTGTGCTTTTCTAAGAATTTGTCCATTTCTTCCAGGTTGCCCATTTTATTGGCATATAGTTGCTTGTAGTAATCTCTCATGATCCTTCATATTTCTGCAGTGTCAGTGTTACTTTTTCATTTCTAATTCTATTGATTTGAGTCTTCTCCCTTTTTTTCTTGATGAGTCTGGCTAATGGTTTATCAATTTTGTTTATCCTCTCAAAGAACCAGCTTTTAGTTCTATTGATCTTTGCTATCTTTCCTTATTTCTTTTTCATTTATTTCTGATCTAATCTTTATGATCTCTTTCCTTCTGCCAACTTTGCAGGCTTTTTTTTGTTGTTGTTGTTCTTCTTTCCCTAATTGTTTTAGGTGTAATGTTAGGTTGTTTATTTGAGATATTTCTTCATTCTTGAGGTAGTTTTCTCTTGCTACAAACTTCCCTGTTAGAACTGCTTTTGGTACATCCCATAGGTTTTGGGTCATCATGTTTTCATTGTCATTTGTTTCTTGGTATTTTTTGATTTCGTCTTTGATTTCTTCAGTGATCTTTTGGTTATTTAGTAGTGTATTGTTTCACTTCCATGTGTTTTTTTTTTTTTTTTTTTTTTTTTTTACAGTTTTTGTCATCTAATTGATATCTAATCTGTAGCACTGTGGTCGGAAAAGATACTTGATATGATTTCAATTTTCTTAAATTTACCAAGGCTTGATTTGTGACCCAAGATATAATCTATCCTGGAAAACGTTCCATGAGCACTTGAGAAGAAAATGTATTCTGTTGTTTTTTGAATGGAATGTCCTATAAATATCAATTAAGTCCAACTTGTTTAATGTATCATTTAAAGCTTGTGTTTCCTTATTTATTTTCATTTTGGATGATCTGTCCATTGGTGAAAATGGAGTTTTAAAGTCCCCAATTATGATTGTGTTACTGTCGATTTCCCTTTTTATGGCTGTTAGTATTTGCCTTATGTATTGAGGTGCTCCTATGTTGGGTGCATAAATGTTTACAACTGTTATATCTTCTTCTTGGATTGATCCCTTGATCATTATGTTGTGACATTCTCTGCCCCTTGTAATAGTCTTTATTTTAAAATCTATTTTGTCTGATATGAGAATTGCTACTCCAGCTTTCTTTTGATTTCCATTTGCATGGAATATCTTTTTCCATCCCCTCACTTTCAGTCTGTATGTGCCCCTGGGTCTGAACTCTGTCTCTTGTAGACAGCATATATATGGGTCTTGTTTTTGTATCCATTCAGCCAGTCTATGTCTTTCGGTTGGAGCATTTCATCCATTTACTTTAAAGGTAATTATTGATATGTATGTTCCTATTACCATTTTCTTAATTGTTTGGGGTTTATTTTTGTAGATCTTTTCCTTATCTTGTGTTTCCTGCCTAGAGATGTTCCTTTAGCATTTGTTGTAAACCTGGTTTTGTGGTGCTGAATTCTCTTAACTTTTGCTTGTCTGTAAAGGTTTTAATTTCTCTGTCGAATCTGAATGAGATCTTTGCTGGTTGGAGTAATCTTGGTTGTAGGTTTTTCCCTTTCATCACTATATGTTCTGCCACTCCTTTCTAGTTGCAGTGTTTCTGCTGAAAGATCAGCTGTTAACCTTATGGGGATTCCCTTGTGTGTTATTTGTTTTTTTCCCTTGCTGCTTTTAATATATTTTCTTTATATTTAATTTTTGATAGTTTGATGAATCTGCGTCTTGGCATGTTTGTCCTTGGATTTATACTGTATGGGACTCTGCATTTCATAGACTTGATTGACTATTTCCTTTCCCATGTTAGGGAAGTTTTCAACTATAATCTTTCAAATATTTTCTCAGAGCCTTTATTTTTCTCTTCTTCTTTTGGGACCCCTATGATTCGAATGTTGGTGCATTTTATGTTGTCCCAGAGGTCTCTGTGACTGTCCTCAATTATTTTAATTCTTTTTTCTTTATTATGCTCTGCAGTAGTTATTTCCACTATTTTATTTTCCAGGTCACTTATCTGTTCCTCTGCCTGTTATTCTGCTATTCATTTCTTCCAGAGAATTTTTAATTTCATTTATTGTGTTGTTCATCATTGTTTGTTTGCTCTTCTGTTCTTCTAGGTCCTTGTTTCTTGTATTTTCTCCATTCTATTTCCAGGATTTTGGATCATCTTTACTATGATTACTCTGAATTCTTTTTCAGGTAGACTGCCTATTTCCTCTTCATTTGTTTGGTCTGGTGGGGTTTTGCCTTGCTCCTTCATCTGCTGTGTGTTTCACTGTCTTCTCATTTTGCTTAACTTACTATGTTTGGGGTCTCCTTTTCGCAGGCTGCAGGTTCATAGTTCCTGTTGTTTTTGGTGTCTGCTCCCAGTGGCTAAGTTTGGTTCATTGGGTTGTGTAGGCTTCCTGCTGGAGGGCACTAGTGCCTGTGTTCTGGTGGATGAGGCTGGTACTTGTCTTTCTGGTGGGCAGGACCACATCCGGTGGTGTGTTTTGGGGTGTCTGTGACCTTATTATGATTTTAGGCAGCCTCTCTGCTAATGGCTGGGTTTGTGTTCCTGTCTTGCTAGTTGTTTGGCATGGGTTGTCCAGCACTGAAACTTGCTGGTCATTGAGTGTAGCTGGGTCTTAGCGTTGAGATGGAGATCTCTGGGAGAGCTCTCACCATTTGATATTACGTGGGGCTGGGAGGTCTCTGGTGGTCCAGTGTCCTGAGCTAAGCTCTCTCACCTCAGAGGCTCAAGCCTGACACCAGGCTGGAGCACCAAGATCCTGGTCTTCAACTTGCTGAGCCATCCTAGAGATTTTGGACTTGCCAGCCTCCATAACTGTGTGAGACAAGTCCAGACACTGGATCAGCAGGCACCTTGATCTTGGATTTCCCAGTCTCAAGAACTTTTTCTTTTCCTTTGTGCTTAAGTCTAGTTTCACTTGTTCACAGGGGGCTCAATGCTGAGGCCTCACACCTGGCCCTTCAGACCAGAGCTCTTCCTATGAAACAACTGTGCTGACAGCTCAGCTTAGGGTCCCATGTGCAGAAGCCTGAAACTCTTGTTTTTTAAAAGTAAAGACTTGTTGTAGAAGCACCATTCTCTCAGGCCAATTGTGAATTTCATGCTTAGAGCACATATTCAGAGATACCAAACTGAATCAAAATTTGGAAGGAAAATTTCAATTTATGAATTAAAAAAGAATCACAGTTTTATTCATATATCATGTAGTTCTTGATAACTAAGTTTCAAATTTGTGAATATTAGTAAAAGAGGCGATGCTTTTAATGCCCTAATGTTTCACCATGAAAATATTATCTTTCTTTACTTTCCTACTCTTGTTATTATCCACTATATGTAAATTACCAAATATGTTTCTAGACAATAAATATTAAAGGGCTTTCTGAGTGAAATTGCACTTACTTCTCTGTGGCTATAGCCATACTGTATCCATAGAGGCTGTGAACATCATAATGTTTCCCCCAGTGTTGCACAGCATCCATGCAAATTGTTTTGGAATACAGGATTTTGTCAAGAATATCTTAGAAAAAAATATAAGAAATAATTTCTTAAGAAATATTTTGCCATTTTAAACTTTATAATCCTTACATGATGTGCTATGTAATACCATATTTAGTTAAAAAGTAATGAAAGACAACAATTTATGCTAAGTTCCAGTTGGGTCTTCACCCTTTACTCTTACTGATTAACAATTACATTTGCACATACAATAATGAATACCCTGTTTCCTAACTTCAGTAATAAATAAATCCATGGAGAAAATAGACTTTAACATGCATATAGAAATATATATATATATATATTTATTATAAATCATATAACTATAGACCCATTTGAAAGCTTTCTAATTTATTTAAATATAACCTAATTCCACACATGTAGACCTGTTACACAATAACAAATCATTTAAATCTCTGCTTTTCTGTTTTCATTGTGCTTTAATTTGCAGGTTTATATTGTACTGTGATAATTATTGTCATCTTTCTTCAGATGTCCTTATAATAATCTACTCCCCTCAGAACACTTCTTTTTCTTTGGTGAATTTTTTTTTACCAATTTTAATGATGAAAACATGCTTTTTGGAATAAGTGAGATGTAACTATTCACATCAGGTACATCTAATAACTGCAGAGACTTAAACCAAAGTGCTCAAGGAAAAAAATTGATCACTTAAATTATGATTTCAAACAAATTTTGTTTCTTTTCATTAATCATTTAATCATGGGCAGTTCATCAGAGTTAAAGACAAATCAATATTCTACACCAAAATTTAAAAACACGCTCCTTCTCTTAGACATAAATATTTTGGCCAGAAATAAAACAAAAAAATAAACCAAATACCACAGTTATTTGAGGGTCTCAAAATTATATCAAAGTTTGTGATTTAGAAATATATGCTACAATTTACCAGTAAATAAAGATAATTATTCTCGATTAATGGTAAGGAGATAGTTAAATGAAATTTACCAGGAGTAAAAGCTGGGTAATTCAGTTTGTTGTCACTGCATCCTTTCTTTGAACCATGAATAAAGCTGGAAACTTCATTCATGTCCTGAATGGATATAAAATAAAGAACAGCAGATTTTAAGTAATTCTAAATCATATAAGCAGAAACTCTCTACTTGTTTGTAAATATTTTATCTAGGGCAACCATGATGTTCCTCTGCTCCTAGAAGACATATATAAGCTACCAACCTACAAACAAACTTGCTTAACTATTCTCACTACTTGATTCCAAAATACTTCCAGCATGAACAAGTCATTATAGTGAGAAAAATAATATTATTTGTTTTTTCATAAATGTATATACCAGATAACAGAGGTATCTTAGGTGGGATTAAAGGATTTTATACAACCAAAATGTATGTGATTTACCTAGCTTTAATTATACATATAAAGCATTAATTATATTACATTACATTAAAAGTATTAAGCAACTGTCTTTTCTAAATAGTTGTATCAGTCTTCTCACTGTGAGCCTATCATTGTACATATTTCCAGCACATTCATTTATTCAACATAGTTTATTAATTTCAGCTGGCATTTATCTAGTTTCTATGATGTGCCTTGCTAGCAGCTAGGCACAACACTTTTTGCCTAGCCCACAACTCCTACACTTTCATGAGAGGATGAAAGTGAAAAAAGTCAAACAGCATTTTAGTATTCTAATGAAAATGGTTATGAGCTTATTGAATCCTTGGAAGAGTCTCAGGGAATCCTAGCGCTCCTGGGCCACATTATAAGAACCAGTGACCTAAACATCTCTTGGAGTCAGAGTTGTGGGGTATTGCATTTATGGATTTTCTGGCCTTGAAAACTGAAGCCCTAGTATTGTCTTGCTGTTTACTAGTTCTAGTCCATAACCAGTTAAGTAAAACCTTTGGACTAAAAAAGATTATTCATATAAAATCATATATTACACTACACATGCTCAAGAAATGTGTATGTCTTTCTCCATCTCTGTTAATGGCACCAAAGAATTTTTGAGCCTTATTTCCCACATCTCTATAATACGTTCTCTCTGCTCTCACAAAGGCATCACACTCATTCAAGTCCCTCGTTAATTTTGTTTTCCTCAGAAGTATATTCTCTTTATCACTCTTCCCTTCTCCCATCAAAATGATGCCCAGATGGAATTAATGTGAGAAATGACGGCTGCTCAAGGGAGAAAAGAATAAATTCCTCATTGAGAAACAGACTTTTGTTTTCTTAATAGCCACAAAGGACAATTACGTAGTTATTCTAAAGTACACATTGGGGTTATTTTACTAAAATTACCTGATATATTATATTCAATTTTGTTGTCCTATGTCCAGCAAAATTAATACAAAGAGATACTATAGTTGTACATCCAATAATTTTAGATGAACCTAAGTATTTTTTCTTCATGAATTTACCAACTGAATTAAATTCAAAAACAGCTTCAACTACTGAAACTCATAAATGGAACTGAGTTGCATTATTTTAAATTTTAAGAGTCTTTTTCTAAACCATTTTATTACCTCTTGTATATAATATTCACCAAGGAAGTGCAAGGACAAAACATTTAACTCTGAAATTAACGTTATTCTATTTGAACTAAGTATTTGCAAGCTTGAAATAAAATTCACAAGCTCTTATAGCACTCACTCAAAATAGACTTTATTTTATATAATTTAAGAATAAAAAAATTTAATAAATGTAATATAATAATAAAATAACTTAAAACTTAATCACTTTTACATGATTTTAACCATATTTAAAACAAATAAAGCATTTAATATTTGATTATTTTTTATTAAAATGTCTATTTGACAAGATTATATTATTAATAGGTTAAACTTACTAGTCATAATTTAATAGAATTTATTTGTATCTCTTTTAATGCATTTTGTAATTTTGCTTCTTTCAAAATTCTGAAAATATTTTTCTCTAACCTATTCAAGGATTTAAGTGGTGTTACGTTTATTTAATGTCATGTGAAAGTGAATTTGATTAGTATTGTCAATATTACAGCCAGTAGATTCAAGCATTGTAAGTCATGAGACAAAGGACTCAGTGGATTGATAGTAATAAGTACTCCTACAGTATCATTAAAATCATCTCAAGTCTAGTAATGACCATTTCTAGGAATTGTCAATACCATTTTTAGGGGTGTTTCCTTAAAATCCATTGAAAACTGTATAAAAATCTGGTGGCATTTCATAACTTCACTTTTAAACTAAATCTAAATAAAAATAACCCTATTTTCAAAGAAATTTTTAAATAACTGATTTTTTTCTAAGAATCCTATAAAATGTACAGATAATATATCCAATTAAGCCCCCAGTTATTTGGATATATGAATGTGTTTGGATATATCTTCTCAATGAACTTTAAGTTTCCCAAAACTATATATTAAATTATTAGACTTCTTTATGGAAGAATTCTGCTTGTTAGATTTTAAAGAATAAAATCATAGTAACAACATGATCACAAAAATATGCTTATTTTTTCAGAGAAATGGAAATGTTCTTTGAATTTTAAAAATACTAATGTTTTAATTTTGAAATCACAGCATTAGTCTTAATTATACCAAATACAGTAGGCTCTTATTTTTCGAATATTAGGAGATTATCTTAAGAATGATACAAAAAAAGAGAATTCAACCATAATGTGTGTTTATATGCAAAAATCTATTTTTCAATTACAATTAAGTTCATATCATTTCCCAAAATTATTGTAATATTTAAACTTAAAATTTAAAAGCATTAGCATTGAATCTAAATTTAAAATCTAGAAAATTATAAAACTAAAAATTTGACATGAAAATAAAATATCATCAGTTAAATAACGCTGCTTTACTATATATTCATTCTGTCAGAGAAAATAATCTGAAGAAAGAAAAAGAATTTGAGAAACAACCTAGCAGTAGGGTTTGGCAATTATTCAGGTAAGAGCTAGAAGCAGAATATTCACTGCTTATACATAGCATATATTAATTCAGTGATATTTAGTGAGCTTTGAAATCATACTGGTTATCATAAGCATTAGTCAAAATGCTTCTGTATTAGTATCATAACTACTCTGTTTTTCTCAGATGCCCCTCTTCTTCCCATCCCTCCCTCTCTTTGGAGATGAATCATGTATTTCAGTCTTCAATGGATATAGGAAATGAAGTATATTCTCTATATATAGCACAGTCAGATTCTTTTTCACTATTCCTAAATGTCATTTATACTTGTAACTCTGCTCTAATGGATTCAAATTTTTCCTATACAAGAAAAAGAAAGAAAGAAAAGAAAGAAAAATAAAGGAAAGAAGGAAAGAACGTACTTTTAATTTAAATTAAATAATATAATTGAAATTGGAGCTAGAATTAAAAACAAAATGCAAGAGCAGATTGCAATGTTTTTTGTTATTTCTACCAGCAGCTAGGTCTCATCACTGCAATCTCACTAATTTTGTGTCAAATAACAAAGCCTCTCCATCTTCATTCTATTACCTTCATAGGAATTCTGACGGTTATGCTAACCTTCTACTCAACTCCACGTTTTCATGATGATGCAAAATAAACACTTGTAATTGATTGAATAAATAAATAAATAAATAATTTAAATGACTGAATTAATAATGAGAACTTTAGGAAAGTAGAGATACTGTGATCTAAACAATCAAAAAATTTAACTATTCCCAGATATCCATTATCTCTCCTTCCAAAATTCCGTACAGTTGTAATACCTTTGAAAAACATCCCTCATGTTCTCTCTGTGCTCAAGATTATTAGATATATTTTTCTGAAATATAGAATTCTGGGATCACCAAGTAGTTTCATTCCCCAAATATTGTTACAGTTTCCTTAACAAAAGACACTAAATCATTGACTATCATCAGTATTATTCTAAATTATAAACCTACCAGCAGGCATCAATAGCTACAGATATAAAACTTCATCCAAAGAAACTTTTAAACATTAGTGTTTTCCTTTAATAACTTTACCAGTAATCTAGGATATTATTTGTTTGTTGTTGTTGTTTATCTTGAGATAAAACACTTAACCTATTGCCAATTTTGATTTGTTCCACTTAATAACTTACTAAAAAGAACGTTTCTAAAGGCTGAGGGCTTATTTAAGTCCATGTTGCTGCAATTGCTTGACTACTGCAGACTTTAGTAAAAGTTTTTGAAGTTACACTACTATAGGCTAATCTCTAAATTTTGTTAACTCTTTTCAACATAAATTATTAGTCATAAAGGTACAACACCTTAGTGACAGAAATGAACTTTATCCTATAAAGTATATTACTGGATAAGAAAAATCTCAATTTACAGCTTTTAGTTTGTATTCTTTTTCTGACCCATGAACATGACAGGTATGATATTTATACATTCTAGAAAAATATAAGAACATTATTTTTATGTTCAATATGTTATAAAATATTTTTTGTCAACTTAATAATCATTTTTATGGAAAAATAATTCTATGCTCATTGTCCAAAATCAAAAGTCTAAAGTAACTACTTACAATCCAAAGTCCATCATAATTCACTTGTTGATGGAAAATACTGCATTCATTTGCCCACCATTCTATGCAGTTTGGATTAGTGAAATCAGGGTATACTGTTAATCCTGGCCATACCTGGAAGAATAGATCATTCACATATATACATAAATAAAAGGAAACATAAATAAATGAAAATTCAAAAATTAATGAAAAATCAAACTGAGTGAAGAAGAAGAGTAAAAAATTATTGAAGTTATGACACTATACTTCTTTACGTATATGTGATCCATGCACCATCTATATTTACAATAATCTCAGGTCTACTTTAAAGTTCATTTAAGGGAAAGTACTGATAATTAAAGTAAAGAGAGAGCGAGAACATGAAACATTTAAGTTGGGAAAAATATAAGAATACGGGATGCAGCTGCTATTTTGACTTCATTAATTTATTTTTTAGCATTTAGTGGGTTAAGTTAAAAAACAAATAAACAAAAACTATATAATATATTCATTGTCTGATAAAAGAAATTACATTAGTTCATTTCCAAAGACATTTGTTTCTAAGAAATTCAAGCAAAAGAATTCGTTGTGTATTTATTTTTATTTAACAACTGTGAATATAACTCTTACTGTGTGCTGGGGACTGTTCCAAGTGCTTTTAATTATTAATTCATTAAATCTTCATTAGACCTTTAGGAGATAGGTACTAATTTTATCATCACTTTACAGCTGAGGTAAGTAGTATAATTAAACCCATTTTAAAGATGGGAGAAGTGATGAACAGAGAAGTTTTTCAAGGTCACACCGCTACTAAGTGGTACAGAAGGAATTCAAATCTAGGCAATCTCATATCTGATTCCACACTATTAAACACTACATGTACTATGCTACCTCTTTATGATTTATGCTTCTTCAAATTATTTTACTTACTATTTAAAATAATGACATTCAAAAAGAGGAATTCAATTTCAGATGTATTGGGATAAATAATATTGTTTTATATCCAAATTATGCATACTGGCTATCTGATCTGTCCATATTCAATAGAACAGGTCATAACGAAATGTATTCTGTGAGATATTAATGGACATTACGGGGAGGAATATTGGGTTTTGTTTCCTGATGGAGCTCATAATTATTTGAAGAAAACTTTCAGTAGTAATTTTAACTTTGATGAATGTGATAGAAAGTGATGGTCAAGATATTCTTTATTACTGTAAATAATGCTGTAATAAAATGTTTTTATAAATTGATTTTGTCCTGTTTTATTTCCTTTGATTAAATTACAGAAGTGGAATTATCAAGTCAATGTATCTAGAATCACATTTTTTTTTTGTTTCTTTGTTTTTATTCAAACAGAAAGTCACAAAAATTATAATCATCCTCATCAGTTCACTCAGTCCCATGTAATTAATTTTTTTTTATCTTGATCTTTTGTTAGCACTTTTATGAATTCATCAGTTTTCCATTAGAGTTCTGAAAATGCTTATTCATTCAGTTCAGCAGCATAGTCAGTTACCAGAAACCTGTACTTGTCAGAGTCTTTTCCATGAATTCCTTGAAGACGAAACCCTTTTATAGGAACACTTTTGCAAAAGCAACAGAGTACACCCAGAACTGTCTCTAAATGACAAAAGACTTAAAAATGACCACGGTTAAAGATTTGAAGAAAGTTCATAATAATGCAATTGACAAGGAAATTTAGTTACTTCTGAGATATACATTTTAAGGTAATAACTAGAATTATGACTTATAACATTATACTAGAACATATAAGATTTTTAGGAATTTCATGTAATGGCTGAAACATTTATATTAACATATTTCCATACAAATAATCCAAAGAAAGTTTAGTATTCGTTTTTTTTTCTTTTTTTTGAATTTTATTTATTTTTTTATACAGCAGGTTCTTATTAGTCATCAATTTTATATACATCAGTGTATACATGTCAATCTCAATTGCCCAATTCAGCACACCACCATCCCCACACTCCCGTGGCTTTCCCCCCTTGGTGTCCATACGTTTGTTCTCTACATCTGTGTCTCAACTTCTGCCTTGCAAACCAGTTCATCTGCACCATTTTTCTAGGCTCCACATACATGCATTAATATACGATATTTGTTTTTCTCTTTCTGACTTACTTCACTCTGTATGACAGTCTCTAGATCCATCCACGTCTCAACAAATGACTCAATTTCATTACTTTTTATGGCTGAGTAATATTCCATTGTATATATGTACCACATCTTCTTTATCTATTCCTCTGTCGATGGACATTTAGGTTGCTTCCATGACCTGGCTATTGTAAATAGTCCTGCAATGGACATTAGGGTGCATGTGTCTTTTTGAATTATGGTTTTCTCAGGGTATATGCCCAGTAGTGGGATTGCTGGATCATATGGTAATTCTATTTTTAGTTTTTTAAGGAACCTCCATACTGTTCTCCATAGTGGCTGTATCAATTTACATTCCCACCAATAGTGCAAGAGGGTTCCCTTTTCTCCACACCCTCTCCAGCATTTGTTGTTTGTAGATTTTCTGATGATGCCCATTCTAACTGGTGTGAGGTGATACCTCATTGTAGTTTTGATTTGCATTTCTCTAATAATTAGTGATGTCGAGCAGCTTTTCATGTGCTTCTTGGCCATCTGTATGTCTTCTTTGGAGAAATGTCTATTTAGGTCTTCTGCCCATTTTTGGATTGGGTTGTTTGTTTTTTTAATATTGAGCTGCATGAGCTGTTTATATATTTTGGAGATTAATCCTTTGTCTCTTGATTCATTTACAAATATTTTCTCCCATTCTGAGGGTTGTCTTTTCATCTTGTTTATGGTTTCCTTTGCTGGGCAAAAGCTTTTAAGTTCAATTAGGTCCCATTTGATTATTTTTGTTTTTATTTCCATTACTTCAGGAGGTGGATCAAAAAAGATCTTGCTGTGATTTATGTCAAAGAGGGTTCTTCCTATGTTTTCCTCTAAGAGTTTTATAGTGTCTGGTCTTACATTTAGGTCTCGAATCCATTTTGAGTTTATTTTTGTGTATGGTGTTAGGGAGTGTTCTAATTTCATTCTTTTACATGTAGCTGTCCAGTTTTCCCAGCACCACTTATTGAAAAGACTGTGTTTTCTCCATTTTATATCCTTGTCTCCTTTGTCATAGATTAGTTGACCATAGGTGCGTGGGTTTATCTCTGGGCTTCCTATCTTGTTCCATTGATCTATGTTTCTGTTTTTGTGCCAGTACCATATTGTCTTGATTACTGTAGCTTTGCAGTATAGTCTGAAGTCAGGGAGTCTGATTCCTCCAGTTCCATTTTTTTCCCTCAAGACTGCTTTGGCTATTCGGGGTCTTTTGTGTCTCCACACAAATTTTTAAGAATTTTTGTTCTAGTTCTTTAAAAATTGCCATTGGTAATTTGATAGGGATTGCATTGAATCTGTAGATTGCTTTGGGTAGTAGAGTCATTTTCACAATATTGATTCTTCCAATCCAAGAACATGGTATATCTCTCCATCTGCTGGTATCATCTTTAATTTCTTTCATCAGTGTCTTATAGTTTTCTGTATACAGGTCTTTTGTCTCCCTAGGTAGCTTTATTCCTAGGTATTTTATTCATTTTGTTGCAGTGGTAAATGGGAGTGTTTCCTTAATTTCTCTTTCAGATTTTTCATCATTAGTGTAGAAGAATGCAAGAGATTTCTGTGCATTGATTTTGTATCCTGCAACTTTACCAAATTCTTTGATTAGCTCTAGTAGTTTTCTGGTGGCACTTTTAGGATTCTCTATGTATAATATCATGTCATCTGGAAACAGTGACAGTTTTACTTCTTCTTTTCCAATTTGATTCCTTTTATTTCTTTTTCTTCTCTGTTGCCGTGGTAGGACTTCCAAAACTATGTTGAATAATAGTGCTGAGAGTGGACATCCTTGTTTTATTCCTGATCTTAGAGGAAATGCTTTCAGTTTTTCACCAATGAGAATGATGTTTGCTGTGAGTTTGTCATATACGGCCTATATTATGTTGAGGTAGGTTCCCTCTATGCCCACTTTCTGGAGAGTTTTTATCATAAATGGGTGCTGAATTTTGTCAAAAGCTTTTTCTGCATCTATTGAGATGATCATATGGTTCTTATTCTTCAATTTGTTAATGTGGTGTATCACATTGATTTGTTTGCGTATATTGAAGAATCCTTGCATCCCTGTGATAAATCCCACTTGATCATGTTGTATGATCCTTTTAATGTGTTATTGGATTCAGTTTGCTAGTATTCTGTTGAGGATTTTTGTATCTATATTCATCAGTGATATTGGTCTGTAATTTTCTCTTTTTATAGTATCTTTGTCTGGTTTTGGTATCAGGGTGATGGTGGCCTCATAGAATGAGTTTGGGAGTGTTCCTTCCTCTGTAATTTTTTGGAAGAGTTTGAGAAGGACGGGTGTTAGCTCTTCTCTAAATTTTTGATAGAATCCACCTGTGAAGCCATCTAGTCCTGGACTTTTCTTTGTTGGAAGATTTTTTATCACAATTTCAATTTCATTACTTGTGATTGGTCTGTTCACATTTTCTATTTCTTCCTGGTTCAGTCTTGGAAGGTTATACCTTTCTAAGAATTTGCCCATTTCTTCCAGGTTGTCCATTTTGTTGGCATAGAGCTGCTTGTAGTATCCTCTTAGGATGCTTTGTATTTCTGTGGTGTCTGTTGTTACTTCGCCTTTTTCATTTTTAATTTTATTGATTTGAGTCCCCTCTCTCTTTTTCTTGATAATTCTGGCTAATGGTTTATCAATTTTGTTTTTCTTCTCAAAGAACCAGCTTTTAGTTTCATTGATCTTTGCTATTGTTTTCTTTGTTTCTCTTTCATTTATTTTTGCTCTGATCTTTATGATTTCTTTCCTTCTGCTAACTTTGGGTTTTGTTTTTCTTCTTTCTCTAGTTCCTTTTGTATAAGGTTAGATTGTTTATTTGAGATTTTTCTTGTTTCTTGAGGTAGGCTTGTATAGCTACAAACTTCCCTCTTAGAACTGCTTTTGCTGCATCCCTTAGGTTTTGGATCATCATGTTTTCATTGTCATTTCTCTCTAAGTATTTTTTGATTTCCTCTTTGATTTCTCCAGTGATCTCTTGCTTATTTAGTAATGTATTATTTAGCCTCCATGTGTTTGTGTTTTTTACGTTTTTTCCCCTGTAATTGATTTCTAATCTCATAGTGTTGTGGTCAGAAAAGATGCTTGGTTTGATATCAATTTTCTTAAATTTACTGAGGCTTGATTTGTGACCCAAGATGTGATCTCTCCTGGAGAATGTTCCATGTGCCCTTGAGAAGAAAGTGCAATCTGCTGTTTTGTGATGGAATGTCCTATAAATATCAATTAAATCTACTGGTGTATTGTGTCATTTAAAGCTTCTGTTTCCTTGTTTATTTTCATTTTGGATGATCTGTCCATTGGTGTAAGTGAGGTGTTAAAGTCCCTCACTGTTATTGTGTTACTGTTGATTTCCTGTTTTATAGCTGTTAGCAGTTGCCTTATGTATTGAGGTGCTCCTATGTTGGGAGCATATATATTTATAATTGTTGTATCTTCTTCTTGGATTGATCCCTTGATCATTATGTAGTGTCCTTCCTTATCTCTTGTAACATTCTTTATTTTAAAGTCTATTTTATCTGATATGAGTTTTTGATATGTCTTATAAATTTGTCTCCAAAAGAATATTTGTTCTGGTTAAAAATTATGCCTTTTGGAGCTAGGCAGTTTCCTGACACTGCTCCTTATTAATTCTGCGACATGAGGAAAGTTACCTCACCTCTTTAAAATTCACTTTTTTCCACATGTAAAGTAATAATTTTAATCATAGCTATCTTATGATTTCATTGTGAAGATGTATACTATAAATCTTATTACCCAGCATTTAAGCACTCAATTTATACATACAATTATTTTACATCATATGATCAGAATTTTTATAATAATCCAAATAATTATCATATTTTTTATCATTAGTTTTGTTTATGTCACTGAAAATTATCTGTCTTTCTACAAAAACTGTTGTAGAGATAATTGAAATATCTCCTCTAAAATTTCTCTATGCAATTAAATATCAAATCCAGATTTGAAAGCAAATAAACTCACACACACACACACTCAGAAACACTTTGTTGTTGCACAACAGAAAATCTGAGCAACACAAACTTAATGAATATCATGATTTACCTCTCCAATAATTGCTGTAGTCCCATCTGACTCATTTACCCACACATTTTGTGCAGTTCCCCTCTCATAGGTTTCATATGCTGCTCCATTGGCACGTTTCTCTATGGAAATTGCAGGGTCCTAATAATTGAGAAAAGAAACTATAGAAAATCAATTAATTTACAAATGTGTAAATAATAAAAATTAACATATATAGTCAGTTATTACCAAGATGATGACATATTTCTGCCCATGGTCATGCAAATCTTGAACAAATTCAGGGAGGCCATTAAATGCAACTTGATCATAAGTAAAGTCTTTCTTGTCTTCCATATAGTCAATATCAGTGACCTGTGTATCCTGAAAATTAGCAGAGTATATTTCAATAAACAGTACTGAAAGAACCCTCTAATCACCTCAACCTTTAAGTCCAAAGAATTTGTATTATAAATATAATGATTAAAAAGTAAATGAACTTAGATCTCTTTTATTTCACTAAAGACACAATGATATTGCTTATAAAACTAGTTTTTCTAATTCTAAAGTACAAAAGCATTAAATGATTATTCACATTTGCTTCAGTGATGATCACTGGATATGTATTAGGTCTATATATATATATATATATGTATATGTACATATATGGGGTTCCTTGTATAAAAAACAAAACTGCACATTACATAAAACACATTGAAATTTTATTACATTAAAAAGTATATAAGCTCTAAAATTAAAGTATATTTTAAAACCTGACTATAATTTTGTTCACACTTCAACATGTGTTGTAGTCTAGTATAACTCATAATCAGTTCTCAAAATTCAGGTAGGCCTGGACATTGCATATGACATAATGTGTACTTTATCATTAAAAAAGCAGCTTAATAATTTATATTTATATCTATATCTATATGGTATATATGATAATCCTGACAATTTCCTACACTTATTATTATATGACAACATTTAACTTGAAATATATTCCCACAAACCTTTCATCCTACTTACAAATGGTATGCCAGCTTCCCGATTTCTTCGTACCACTTCTTTCACTACATCAAGTGACTTATAATTCCAGCGACTCAGTTGGAATCCGAGACTCCAATATGCTGGCATTGTTGGTCGTCCAATGAGCTTGAAGTAAATGGATATTTAATTAGTCTCAATAACGAACATTAGAAACAAATATTAATATGCTTCTTATTGTTACATCTCTAGTATTGATTTGAGTTTAGCTACATATTTTAAACAAAGATTTTGTGTATGCATTCTAAATGTGTTCTGGATATTCTCTTAGAATTTTGTTATGAAACACTTAGCAAGTTTATGTGCTGTCACTCATCTTTTGTTAATTTTGCGTTAAAAAATCAGAAAGGTAGCACTTAAAAAAGTAGCATTTACAAAAGTATATTTTGCCCTGCACAGAAAATTAAAAAAGAGAATAAAAGAATAGCATTAAAGAGATTTGAGAAAAAGAAAATTGTCCCACCACACTCCCACTTCTTGTAGCAACAAAATGAATGAATGAATGATCATCACATAAGAAAAAAAGATGTTTAAAAGTATACAATTTCTATTCCCTTGCATTTTGGCACTTATTTCTCTCCTAGTTTGCAAAAATATTAATAAAATATATTTCTACAAGGATCCCAGGCAGTTATTTCATAAGATACTTATATTCACATGTAGGACATTGGTTTCTTCCCTCCCCCAAGGGCCAAATGGGCCCTTCTCCTCCCACTCTCTGGTGGCCCAAGCAGGCTCAGTGCAAACTCACAACAGAGCACCAGTGTCTCGTCAAAACAGTGCACAGGATTTTGTACATGGAAAGATGAGTGCAACTGATATTAAGTTTTTTCACCAAAAACTAAGTATTAGGTTACATTAAGACAAATATCTTATCTGGCATGATGGGTTTTCTTTGGCTTAGGTATTTATATATATATGTTTATATATATGTATCTTTATGTAATATACATTTTTTTGGATCCATGATTTCTTCATCATGTATGTCTAAAAAGTGCTATGGGCAAGACGGGAATAAAGATGCAGACCTACTAGAGAATGAACTTGAGGATATGGAGAGGGGGAAGAGTAAGCTGGGACAAAGTGAGAGAGTGGCATGGACATATATACACTACCAGATGTAAAATAGATAGCTAGGGGGAAGCAGCCACAGAGCACAGGGAGGTCAACTCGGTGCTTTGTGATCACCTAGTGGGGTGGGATAGGGAGGGTGGGAGGGAGGGAGACGCAAGAGGGAAGAGATATGGGAACATATTGTATATGTATAACTGATTCACTTTGTTATAAAGCAGAAACTAACACACTATTGTAAAGCAGTTATACTCCAATAAAGATGTTAAAAAAAAAAAACTATGTAAAAATAAAAAAAAAAAAAAACTCAGGTTATTGTATTCTATTCAATTTAAGCATTAAATTTATTTTTTAAAAACTTGGTATCAAATAAAACTCCCCCAAAACTCAGTATGTTTAAACTCTATTCATAAACACCTTATGTTCCATTGAACTTCTTTAAAGATTTGGACATGTGATTGAAATTTCTGTGTGTGTGTGTGTATTATATGTATCACATAATTTATTTTCATAAAAGTGTATAAAACATGTTTTATTATATATTATATTAATTTATGTACTATTCATCTTATACCTTATATGTGTATATTATCTTTAAAACTTATGAAACGATCTAGTCATTCAAATGCATTATGTTTTAAATTTTGACATACTGGGACCACTAATGTATTAATTTACACAGAGAGGATAATTTGTTTTTCTTCAAACAAGAAGTAGTTTCTTTTGCCTCTCTCTACATAATTTGAGCCCCATTGAAATGCAGCAGTGATTAATAGTGCTATATTCTATACAAGTCATTTGTCTTATTCTTTAAATCCAAGCTTCTACAAGTCTGCCCATAAAATGATGTATACAAGTGGACTGCTATATCACATGAATGCTGCATTCTCATGTCAAACATGACTCAAACTCAACTACTGCTGACCACAGACTTTACCTGGCATGTAATAGACAACTATCCCAACTAACATTTCACAAATAAAATATCAAATTCTTACAAAAATGTGCTGTCCCCTCTTTTGATGGTATGATAACTGTATACAATAACTATGATTTCATATTATAGAGACTGTAAATTTTGTTGCCTTTCTGAAATTCACATTTATGAACAGCAATTTGGGAATTGCTAGACATTGTAAATTATTCAATTGTGTAAAACCTTACCTACTCTTATTTCAGGTTTTTAGATCCTAACTAAAGTTTTTGATAGTAATTGCTTCTCTTTTGAGATCATTTTGAAAATGGGATTTATATGTCAAGAGATTTATCAATGAAACAAGATTTTATAAATAGGCATGATTCTTAAATCTTATATCTATAAAAATGACTTATTTTTCATAATAACACCAGAAATTATATACACTAACAGTCACAGGAGAACAATTTACATGGGAGAAACGTCTAGAATTAGGCTCAAAATAAGCCTTGGATTCCTCACCTTTCTAAGGTCCATCTTGGGCTCAGGTACACTAAGATGCTATTTAATAGGTAAATGAGAGTTGTTTAGACAGTAATCTCAAGAAGTTAAGACTTCAGACTATGTTTCAATATCTGTCCTTCTAAGCCTGAGTGTCAGAGCCAATTTTCCTGGAATTTACCTACGGTACATTAACAGCAAGTTTCACTAGCCTTCCTCATAACTCACTTGCCTTCAAGATTCTTATCAAAGGGATGTATGACCTATATGTCCATTACCTATCCTCAGACTTGGAGATATGATACTTCCTTTTGTTTTATCCCACCAAAGAAGGTCATGAATAAGTAAAGATTTAATATGCAACATCTCAAAAGAATCCAACTACTGAACTCACCTACCCAGAAGCAAGAAACAACTTGATATCTGAAATGTAGACATCTAAATATACCTAGGTGTCACTGTATAACAAAAACAAAAATAAAAACCACTTTCTCATATCTGAAAAATGGTAAGGTTTAAAAATATATTTAGCTAAGAGGCCTCAAATATCTTAGCTAAAATCATTTTAATATGTAGACATGTTTGAAAGTATGGTAGAAAAAATTTTATAAAATAAACCTGAAACACACCTCTTGATACTGTTGAACTACTTGTTCTGGAGTATCTCCTAGAAAAATGTAAAAGTCCAGAATGCCACCTGTAACTCTGTAAGTTACTATTGGAGTAGGCTGGATGAAAATCTCTACAAAACAAAAATTGGAAAAGCATATGTAAATAGTAAACATGTACATGTGATAAAATAATTGCAATGTCTATTTAAAGTACTTTGTATTAATCACATAGTTTTACAGTTTTTTAAAATGATTAAGATAAGGTATTGACGATAAGAATATAGGAGAAAAGTGGAATGCCACCATACATGAGGTTTAAGATAGGATATTCCAGATGCTGCCTTTTACAGATGTTGGCAAAAGCTCCTCCAGAAACTGCTTAGCAGGGGATAGAGGATCCATCTTTTTACAACAAAAAGATTTCTTTTTAAAATTGCATTTCAATTAGTTATTTTAATTGAAGATTCTGTGAAAGATCATATTATCACATGTTGATTTCTAAGAAAAAAACTACATAGGTTTTTAATTTGTCTATATGCAAGACATAGTAATTGTCTGTATAACCATATGGTATATAGCTCTTGCTTGAATTTTTGTAGTTTTTACTATCACTGATTCACTTATCCAATTTAGGTATTGCATTATTCACAACATTAAAAAACAAAAGGTTCTACACTACTTGAATTACGATAAACTTAAAAACATCATTCTTCCTTCTTTTTATCCCCATATAGACCTTGCTCTTTTTTATCTGGAGTGACATATTAACTTATCTTAACAAATGAGGCTATGTGAATGGGAATATTCATTTGTATGGATGTGTTCAGTGTTCCTCTGGAGGGAAAATGAAGTGCCCGAATATCACAATACAGCATACTTTCCCCCAAACGGAAGCACAGATATGCAAAAATCCATGTCTCACTAACTACAAAACCTGCTTATAATAATTTCACCTTCTAAATCAGTAACAATAAAGTTTACTCTGGTATACAATACCTATGATTGGAATAAAGAAAGCAGTTAAAACATTTCAAGTCTCATTTAAATATATTATCAGATAAATTACTCTTACCCATTGCATTGCTGTTCATTAAGAAAACACCAAATGACTTCCCAGAAGTATCTTCAATGCACATGAAGAATGTTTGATGGCCATATAAATTATTATTATTCTATAAGGCATAAATTTATTTAAAATAAAAAGATTATACACTGAAAATGGACATTATGGATTCCAATTTATTCTTGTAATTTACTCTTCATATTTAACTTACTCCCATACTCCTATAACAATTTTCTCTATATAAGTACCATATGTAATATTGTAGCACAAAAACCATTGAACTTATTTTAATTATTAATACATTAAGATATAAATATATAACTATATATTATACTATTAATAGTTTACTTTCCTTTATGTTTTATTATGATTAAATGAGTTTTAATAAGATATTAATCAACTATACTTCAATTAAAAAAAAAAGCTATCCGTGATAGGGTAATAGCATGCTTATCCATTATGTCTCATGTATGCCCAAGGTATTGCAGGGAATTCCAAAATGATGTTCACCCTCATAGAACTTTTGCAGTACAGTGGTTGAGAGCTGATGAGTAGATGAAGTGGTGGAGGAAAATTGGAAATGAACTTAAAAAATGAAAGAAGAAAGGCTTCTTGGCTGATTGGGTATGGAAGTTCAAAGGAAAGATGTATGAAAATAGCTATGAGGTATTTATTAGCCCGGTGTTTATTATAGACAGTGATGCTGTAAACAAAGATTGGCAAAATTTATTAATATTTTTGTATGAAATGAGGGTCTTTAAAACAACAACTCACATTCATTTTGAGGAATGAAAGAGCATCAGCATTTTAAAAATCATTAACATTTGACTCAAAGCAATCATGAATGAATAAAAAAAGAGTTTTTTTAATGGTATGGTCTTTGTCCCGAAGAGTCACATATTCTAGAAGTACAGACAAATGTATACACAAATAATACACTGTGATGGTTGTCATATTAAAGTATGAATAAAGAGTTAGAAAGTAAAGATTAATTCTGCATGGAGGAGTTTGGGAAAAGTTCTTATGAGGTGAAACCAACCGAGCTGTCAATGACTTGTATAAATAATAAAGAACTTTATGGTTTAGCACTTACAAAGAGAACCAACCTCTTGTGAAAATATGTGAACTTAAGAAAGATGATCATATGTTATGGTAAAGGAAAAAGTGGGTATAGATGCAGGACATGATGTCCAATAGATAGGCAGACACCATATCATACAAAGCCATGTAGAACAAGGTGTTTGGAATTATTCTTGTGCAATAACTAACCCTGGATAGGTTTAAGTACAAAAGTGGAATGATAAAATATAAAAGTGAAAATCAAAAGAAAACATTCATAAATTGGAAATATCTTTTTAAGTATTCATAAAATCAGTTGGTCACTTATTTATTTTAGGACTTTGATATCAATCCTCACCCCTAAAGTAAACAAGCTTCTGGAATGTGTATCACTGACATCAAATAAATGATGGTTTCAAATAGGCTAAAATTATCCTCAAATATACCTATTTTATTTATAACAAGAAAGAGAGTTGCTTACATCACCAGGAAGTTGATCCCGAGTAAAAACTGGCCATGTTTTCCAATATAAATCATGACGAAATCTCTTATGAATATGTTCCCCAATACCATAAATATATTCACTGGAAAGTCTGGCTGAGATCTGTAAATACTGGTCAGAGTATACCAGTGGACCAATGCTGGTGTCAAACCTGTAGCATGAAATAAATAAATAAATGAGCTAGAAACATATAAAATGTTCTACTAAATACAGGTTTATGTTATCATCCAGAATATTGCATTTTAACTATGTCAGTCTTTAGCTGTGATCAATTCTTAGTAACACATGAATTTTATACCATAACCAGAACTTGTTAATTCCATCAACACAATTTGTTTCATCATCATCAATATGATTCTTCACATGCATTCTCTCCTTTTATCTTCACCAAAATCTTAAAGCACAACTACCATTATAAATTTCATTTCACAAACGACACAAATTGGACAAATTTATTCATGTTTTCAAGGTTAGGCAGCAGGGCCAAATTTCAGACATAGTTCTGCTCTGCTCCAGAGACAGAGTTTTAAAATACAGTACTATACTGGTTTTCACACCTCTAATATATATATTAAAATTAAGTTCAAAATTATTTTTCCAAAAAGAGAAAGGTTACATGTTTTATGCATATCAAATATATACTATGAGAAATGTTAAACAACATTTCTTTTGTGATTTAACATAAACTCAATCGCAAGTTATTAAAATATATTTACAGAAAATAATTGCTGAGATTCAGTCTTGACAATTGTTTAATTAACCTTTCTTGGAGATTCAAGAGCTATAACCTTGAAAGTTATTAAATTCTTTGCAGCAAGTATCCCTCAAAATACATTTATAATGAAGACATTCAGGTAATATTTAAATTAATATGTGTATAGTAATTTAAATTTATTATATGTTAATATATATTCAATTTAATTTCATATATATGAAAAATCCTCTAATTGTACTATGGAAATTCATCACTCTCTGCTTAGTAACTATTTGACCCTACAAATTGACAACAGAATATGATAAATAATGGGGAAAAAACACAACAGGAGTTTTAAGTATGCAAAAATATAAACAAGGCTTAGACTGTATCAGTGATGCTCTTCACCTTCAACTTTGGTTGGCCCCATTTCTATACTTTCATTCATGTTCTTGTTCCTTTCTTCCATGAGAAATTAAAATCCCTTTAACATTATAGTCTTTAAAACATGTACACCCACCCTCTTTTGGGAGGAAATTTAATCTTTCTGAAAATGCCCTAAAATTAAGACTTTCATAATTCTATGATAATATAATAAAAGTGACCAATTATTTAATCTTTTATTAATATAAAATAATTACTTACAAAAGTCTATCATTGCTTTTTCTATAAACTTTAATGCTAAATGGATTGTCTATAACCTTCACATCATACAATGTATCAGAAGCTGCAGTTCCACTAAATTCTTTTACAAACTGATGAGGAACTTCATATCTTCTATTATTTGGATCAGTAATCTGCAAAGATTTTGAAAAATTAGCATTGTTTGATTCAAAACTGTTATTTAATTTTTCAATTCTGAACTAAGTATTAAATGTGAGTTCTAAACATGAAATAATAAATTTAATAATTTTATAGATGAGCTATTAATCTAGTCATAAACTTAACTTTAATATTGCTGAATGGCTATGCACAGAATAAATTGTAAAGGAATTAATAGAATTAGTTGGTCATAATGGTACTATATCAAATAAAAATTTTTATTGACCAATATAAAAAAATAATGATAGTATTATTAAATATTGATTCTTGAATACTGGGTTTTTGTAATTTAATTATCCTTGTTACATTTCAGTGATCACCTGCTTAAAAATCCTGCAAGAATTTTGTTTAAAATAAAATCTTAATTTTTGTGAAATTGTGGCTAAAAGGTAATGTACAAAGGATATAGTGTTTTCACTGCCAAATCCAAAAGACGATACTAATAAACTACTTGGTAAAAAAACAGCAGAAATTAGTTTCTTTAAAATCATGACTAGAGCACTCCCTCTTGTGAGAGCACTGGAATCATAACTAACTAATGAATAGTCATTAGCAGGAAGACATTGGAACTCACCAAAAAAATACCCCACATCCAAAGACAAAGGAGAAGCTGCAGTGAGATGGTAGGAGGGGTGCAATCACAATAAAAATCATATCCCATAAGCACTGGGTGGGTGACTCACAAACTGGAGAACAATTATACCACAGAAGTCTACCCACTAGAGTGAAGGTTCTGAGCCCCACATCAGGCTCCTGAGCCTAAGGGTCTGGCAATGTGATGAGGAATTCCCAGAGAATCAGACATTGGAAGCTAGCGGGATTTGATTGCAGGACTTCAACAGGACTGAGGGAAACAGAGACTCTACTCTTGGAGGGCACAAACAAAGTAGTGTGCACATCAGGACCCAGGGGAAAGGAGCAGTGACCCCATAGGAGACTGAACCAGACCTACCTGCTGGTTTGGAGGGTCTCCTGCAGAGGCAGGGGGTGGCTGTAGCTCACCATGGGGACAAGGACACTGGCAGCAGAAGTTCTGGGAAGTACTCCTTGGCATGAACCCTCCCAGAGTCTGCCATTAGCCCCACCAAAGAGCCTGTAGCCTCCAGTTCTCAGTCACTTCAGGCCAAACAACCAACAGGGAGGGAACTCAGCCCCATCTACCAGCAGACAAGTGGATTAAAGTTTTACTGAACTCTGCCTACCAGAGTAAAACCTAGTTCTACCCACCACCAGTCCCTCCCATCAGGAAGCTTGCACAAGCCTCCTAGACGGCCTCATCCACCAGAAGGCAGACAGAAGAAACAAAAAGAACTACAATCCTGCCACCTGTGGAAGGAAAACCACATTCACAGAAAGAGAGACAAAATGAAAAGGCAGAGGACTATGTACAAGATGAAGGAACAAGATAAAAACCCAGATAAACGCTAAATAAAGTGGAGATAGGCGACCTTCCAGAAAAAGAATTCACAATAATGATAGGGAAGATGATCCAGGACCTTGGAAAGAGAATGGAGGCAAAGATTGAGAAGTGCAAGAAATGTTTAACAAAGACCTAGAGGAATTAAAGAACAAACAGATATAGATGAACAATACAATAACTGAAATGAAAAATACACTAGAAGGAATCAATAGCAGAATAACTGAGGCAGAAGAACGGATAAGTTACCTGGAAGACAGAATGGTAGGCTGCACTGCCATGGAACAGAATAGAGAAAAAAGAATTAAAAGAAATGAAGAGAGCCTAAGAGACATCTGGGACAATATAAAATGCACCAACATTTGCAATATAGGGGTCCCAGAAGGAGAAGAGAGAGAGAAAGGACCCGAGAAACTATTTGAAGAGATTATAGTCAAAAACTTCCCTAACATGGGAAAGGAAATAGTCACCCAAGTCCAGGAAGTGCAGAGAGTCCCAGGCAGGATAAACCCAAGGAGAAACCAGCCGAGACACATGGTAATCAAATTGACAAAAATTAAAGGAAAAGAAAAACTATTAAAAGCAACAAGGGAAAAATGACAACTATCATACAAGGGAAATCCCATAAGGTTAACAGCTAATTTCTTAGCAGAAACTCTACAAGCCAGAAGGGAGTGGCATGATATATTTAAAGTGATGAAAGGAAAGAACCTACAACCAAGATTGCTCTACCCAGCAAGGATCTCATTCAGATTCGATGGAGATATCAAAGCTTTACAGACAAGCAAAAGCTAAGAGAATTCAGCACCACCAAACCAGCTCTACCACAAATGCCAAAGGAACTTTTCTAACTGGGAAACACAAGAGAAGAAAAAGACCTACAAAACAAACCCAAAACAATTAAGAAAATGGTAACAGGAACATACATATTGATAATTACCTTAAATGTGTATGGATTAAATGCTCTAACCAAAAGACACAGTTTCACTGAATGGATACAAAAACAAGACACATATATATGTTGTCTACAAGAGACCCACTTCAGACCTAGGGACACATACAGACTGAAAGTGAGGGGTTGGAAAAGGATATTCCATGCAAACGGAAATCAAAAGGAGTAGCAATACTCATATCAGATAAAATAGACTTTAAAATAGAGAATGTTACAAGAGACAAGGAAGGACACTACATAATGATCAAAGGATCAATCCAAGAAGAAGATGTAACAATTATAAATACATATGCACCCAACATAGCAGCACCTCAATAAATAAGGCAAATGCTAACAGCTATAAAAGAGGGAATTGGCAGTAACACAACAATAGTGGGGGACTTTAACACCTCACTTACACCAATGGACAGATCATCCAGACAGAAAATTAATAAGGAAACACAAGCTTTAAATGACACAATAGACCAGATAGATTTAACTGATATTTATAGGACATTCCATCCAAAAACAGCAGATTACACTTTCTTCTCAAGTGCACATGGAACATTCTCCAGGATAGATCACATCTTGAGTCACAAATCAAGCCTCAGTAAATTAAAGAAAATTGAAATCATATCAAGCATGTTTTCTGACCACAACGCTATGAGATTAGAAATCAATTACAGGGACTAAAACGTAAAAAAACACAAACACATGGAGGCTAAACAATATGTTGCTAAATAACCAAGAGATCACTGAAGATATCAAAGAGGAAATCAAGAAATATCTAGAGACAAATGACAATGAAAAAACGATGATCCAAAACTCATGGGATGCAGCAAAAGCAGTTCTAAGAGGGAAGTATATAGCAATACAATCTTACCTCAAGAAACAAGAAAAATCTCAAATAAACAGTCTAATCTACACCAAAAGGAACCAGAGAAGGAAGACCAAACAAAACCCAAAGTTAGTAGACGGAAAGAAATCATAAATATCAGAGCAGAAATAAATGAAATAGAAACAAAGAAAACAATAGCAAAGATCAATACAACTGAAAGCTGGTTCTTTGAGAAGATAAACAAAATTGATAAACCTTTAGCCAGACTCATCAAGAAAAAGAGGGAGAGGACTCAAATCAATAAAATTAGAAATGAAAAGGAGAAGTTACAATGGACACCGCAGAAATACAAACATCATAAGAGACTACTACAAGCAAATTTATGCCAATAAAATGGACAACCTGGAAGAAATGGACAAATTCTTAGAAAGCTATAAGCTTCCAAGACTGAACCAGGAAGAAATAGAAAATATGAACAGACCAATCACAAGCACTGAAATTGAAACTGTGATTAAAATCTTCCAACAAACAAAAGTCCAGGACCACATGGTTAAAGTGAATTCTATCAAACATTTAGAGAAGAGCTAACACCCATCTTTCTCAAACTCTTCCAAAAAATCGCAGAGGAAGGAACACTCCCAAACTCATTCTACAAGGCCACCATCACCCTGATACCAAAACCAGACAGAGATACTACACAAAAAGAAAATGACACACCAACATCACTGATGAATATAAATGCAAAAATCCTCAGCAAAATACTAGCAAACAGAATACAACAACTCATTAAAAGTATCATACACCATATCAAGTGGGATTTTTCCCAAGGATGAAAGAATTCTTCAATATACACAAATCAATCAATGTGATACACCATATTAACAAACTGACGAATAAAAAACATATGATCATCTCAGTAGATGCAGAGAAAGCTTTCGACAAAATTCAATACCCATTTATGATAAAAACCCTCCAGAAAGTAGGCATAGAGGGAACCTACCTCAACATAATAAAGGCCATATATGACAAACCCACAGCAAACATCATTCTCAATGGTGAAAAACTGAAAGCATTTCTTCTAAGATCAGGAACAAGACAAGGATGTCCACTTTCACCACTATTATTCAACATAGTTTTGGAAGTCCTAGCCATGGCAATCAGAGAAGAAAAAGAAACAAAAGGAATACAAATTGGAAAAGAAGTAAAACTGTCACTGTTTGTAGATGACATGATACTATACATAGAAAATCCTAAAGATGCCACCAGAAAACTGCTAGAGCTGATCAATGAATTTTGCAAAGTTGCAGGATACAAAATTAATGCACAGAAATCTCTTGCATTCCTATATACTAACAACGAAAAATCAGAAAGAGAAATTAATGAAACACTTCCATTTATCATTGCAACAAAATGAATAAAATACCTAGGAATAAACCTACCTAAGGAAGTAAAAGACCTTAACTCAGAAAACTATAAGACACTGATGAAAGAAATCAAAGATGACACAAACAGATGGAGAGATATACCATGTTCTTGGATTGGAAGAATAAATATTGTGAAAATGACTATTCTACCTAAAGCAATCTACAGATTCAGTGCAATCCCTATCAAATTACCGAAAGCATTTTTTACAGAACTAGAACAAGAAAAATTTAAAATTTGTATGGACACAAAAGACCCCGAATAGCCAAAGCAATCTTGAGGGGAAAAACGGACCTGGAGGAATCAGACTCGCTGACTTCAGACTATACTACAAATCTATGGTAATCAAGACAATATGGTACTGGCACAAAAACAAATCAATGGAAAAGGATAGAAAGCCCAGAGATAAACCCACACACCTATGGTCAACTAATCTATGACAAAGGAGGCAAGGATATACAATGGTGAAAAGACAGTCTCTTCAATAAGTGGTGCTGAGAAGACTGGACAGCTACATGTAAAATAATGAAATTAGAACACCGTACACAAAAATAAACTCCTAATGGATTAAAGACCTAAATGTAACACCAGACACTATAAAACTCTTAGAGGAAAACAAAGGAACAACACTCTTTGACATAAATCACAGCAAGATCCTTTTTGACTCACCTCCTAGAGTAATGGAAATAAAAACAAAAATAAACAAATGGGACCTCCTGAAACGTAAAAGCTTTTGCACAGCAAAGGAAACTATAAACAAAATATAATGACAACCCTCAGAATGGGAGATAACTTTTGCAAACAACTCAATGAACAAAGGATTAATCTCCAAAATATATAGACAGCTCATTCAGCTCAATAAAAATAAAAAACAACCCAATCAAAAAATGGGCAGAAGATCTAAACAGACATTTCTCCAAAGAAGACATACAGACGGCCAACAGGCACATGAAAAGCTGCTCAACATCACAAATTATTAGAGAAATGCAAATCTAAACTACAATGAGGTATCACCTCACACCACTTAGAATGGGCATCATCAGAAAATCTACAAACAACAAATGCTGGAGAGGGTGTGGAGAAAACACTCTTGCACTGTTGGTGGGAATGTAAATTGATACAGCCACTATGGAGAACAGTATGAAGGTTCCTTAAAAAACTAAAAATATAACTACCATATGACCCAGCAATCCCACTACTGGGCATATACCTAGAGAAAACCATAATTCAAAAAGACACATGCACCCCAATGTTCATTGCAGCACTATTTACAATAGCCAGGTCATGGAAGCAACATAAATGCCCATCAACAGACAAATGGATAAAGAAGCTGTGGTACATATATACAATGGAATATTACTCTCAGCCAAAGGAATGAAATTGGGTCATTTGTAGAGATGTGGATGGACCTAGAGACTGTCATACAGAGTGAAATAAGTCAGAAAGAGAAAAACAAATACTGTATATGAACGCATATGTGTGTAATCTAGAAAAACAGTACAGATGAACCAGTGTGCAAGTCAGAAATAGAGACACAGATGTAGAGAACAAATGTATGGACACCAAGGGGGGAAAGCGGGGGTGGAGGGGTGTTGTGGTGGGATGAACTGGGAGATTTGGATTGACTTATATGCCCTAATATGTATAAAATAGATAACTAATAAGAACTTGATGTATAAAAAAAAAATAAAATTCAAAAAAAAATCATGACTAGAAGTGATATCAGTAAAAAGAACTAGAGATTGTGTCACACTGATATAGAACAATTAACATCTTTCTCAAATTAAATTTTAAACTAATCTTTTATCACAGTCTTTAGTTGAATAACAAAAATTACTAAAGTTTTTTGAGTGTTTATTATTCTCAGGACACTGTACCAAATATTTTACATTGACTATATTATTAAATTCTCCAAAAACTACTGCCAGAGAAAAATTTATGTTATATTTGAGTAGACCGTCTCAGAGAAGTGGAGTAGTGAGTCTAAACTAGTTCTTTGCTTTGGAATAAATATTTATTAAGAGGGAAATATCTTGTTGTGGTGAAAAGTGTATTCATAACGTGTTTTATTAATAACTTTTCTTTAGAAATCTCAAAGACCAAACCTTGAACCGGAAACGCCTGGGTGTCTGACTTTGAGTTGTGAGGAGAACAGTGTTAATGTCATTTCCAAATAGTGTTGGTGAAGGTATCCTGTTTAATTTGGCTTCAAGTCCTTAAAGAAAGAAAAAAAGTTTGCATGAATTATGACTTTATTTACAAAGATTAATAAGTATTAAATATTTTCACATTTTCTAATTTTCTTGCCTGTCACATATAATGACTTTTTTTTTTCATTTGGAAGATACAATCATGCAAAAAATGTCCTCAATATACCAATTTGAACATTTTTGTCTACATATTTCCCATTTGATTTTATTTAAGATATCTTTCCAAAGAAAATTTTTAAATGTACTTTTTTCATTCAACTTAAAATATGTTGGATCATCATGATAGAACACTTCTCACCAGTATTTGTTGATGTTGTTCCCTCAGCATTATAGCCATGGTTATCTACGAAGAAGCACCAAGGAATAACAGAATTATTCCATGGCCTCCAGCAACAACCTCGAGCTGCACAAAGTGTCTGATAAAACATTTATTAAAGGAATCATGGGGTTAGTATTGTTGTCATATGGGTCAATCTCTATTTTTTAAACATACACTCATTCCAATAAATGTCTGAATGAATGTTTAAAAAACAATCTTATTTCTTCAAATATATAATGTGCTAAAATATCATTTATTCTTTTGTTCCTTTCACTTGGAAGAAATGTAAATATTTGATAAATTGAATCAATTACACCCTATCAGAGACTGATGTTCTGAGTTGTGATTTATCAAATTTACATATCAATACACATTATTGTAAGCTCATGTTATTTTAAAGGTTCCTGCCCTCTGCATAATTACAGTCTATTCTGTTGTCATGTAGTCAATGCAGAAGAACTAAAATATTTATTGTGTACCAATTATGTATCAAGTTGCAAGTGAGGCTATAAAGATGAAGATATAGCCTTAAACTTAAGCCTACATAAAATGTTTAAGGTAGTTATTTCCAGAAAATTAGTAGTTCAATATGATTTAAACTAGTTTATGTGCCAGTTGTTGCAACATCCAATGAATAAAGTAAAATACTAAATTCTCAGTAATTTTATGATCTATATGGAAAGATTATATGAAGTGGAAGAAAAATTATATATGTTTATAGTAAAAGTTGAGTCACATGGTGCTGCTGTGTGTTAACATTGGTATAATCAAAAATCTATTTAATATTTAAATTTAATAGTGTGACATGTTTTCATAATTTGAATGCTTGTGAGCTTTTTCTTCTTGGCTATTTGCCTTGAAAAAAATGTTAAAAGCCTCCACTTTTACCAGCTGACAGTATACATGTTAACTTCTCTCCTATTTTTAACATCAAATTAAAATGACATCAGGTACACATACACACACGCGTGCACACATACACATGCAAATATGTATATTGCAAATGAGAGCAAATGGGAGCTGAGCATTTTGGAGGGTCATTACGTAACAGAATCTAAAGTATGTGTGACTTTTTGATATAGACATTGCAAAATGGGAATACACACACATACACACACACACACACACAAATTCACTCACTGACATTTTAATCCCACACAAGTTATGAAGACCAAGGGAGAGTCAACTAGGGTTATGTGAATCCATTCAGTTACACTTACTTTTCTCCATTTGAGCTCCTTCTCCCCAATTTCCAAATAATAAAAATAAATAATTTTTAAAAATTAGAAGAATCAATGTTAGTTTGTTTTCCACAGACTATTCTTAATGTTATCATCACAAATACTTTAATAGAATGTAGATATCTTTCTCAAATGTTCTATATTGTCAAAGGTTATACATTTTTTTTAAGAAGTAGATTGGAGAGGATAGAATTTCATGAAGATTTATAAATTTAACAATAGCTTGTTAAGCATGGGAAAATATTAACTTGTGAGTTTGAATTGAAAGGAAGTACAGAAAAGCAAGCTCAGTAATTTCCATTATCTCTCATCTGCTCATACATAAATACAATAAAAAGAAATGCAGCCTAATTAATGGCTAGAGTTTTAAAAATATGGAATTGATCCAATATTAAATAATTATCTTAATATAATTATCTTAATATAATTATCATACTATATATCTATTCATACAAATATTAAAGACTTTTGTTGCAGACCTTTGTTGGAAATTGTTCTGGAATGCAGTTTATTCTCTCATTGATAAGATCATTTAGCACACTTGGACATTTTCCTGAACCAGGATACACAGTCGTTGTGTGAATGGTAGCAGGGGTTGAAGTAGAACCACTGACTTCTGGGAAAGAAAAAGGTCAATAAAAGAAAACATGGTTTTAAATTAATTTTTCAAATTTTCAAGTAACAAATACATTGAAAGTATTCATAAATGTATATATAATGAAAATTAACATAAACTTTGCATTAAAAAAAACCTACAAATTCAAGTCCTAGTCACCAAAAGGGAAAGATCTAAATGATATTTAAAACTGTTGACTGTTCCTTCAGAGAATCAAAATACATTCACAGGAGGTCTTGAGGTAGATTCAAAAGAAAACAAAATGTATATTCCCACTGTGCTTAAAAATTGTGTTTTAGAGATGAAGAAAGAAGGTGGAGAAACATCGATGGGGAAAGGATGTAGAGAAGGAGACAAGAATTAGAGCAGAAAAGAGAAGATTAAGAGGAAGAAGATACTTGAAGTGAATAGAAGAGAAAGCAGGGAATAGTAAAGAAAACTAAATCCCAGCTCTGTGTAATAAAGAGCGACTTTCTAGCAATCAGAGATGGGGAAGATAAATTTGATTGCTTCACAATGTAGCGAGATTTCAGTTTACTAAAAGAAGGTAAAACAAGAGACCAGAGGCAGCAGAAAATGCTAACTACAGTTAGATTAGAAGATAATTTGCAATATGTTTTCCAATTCTGATTTAGTCAAGACAGAATGACGAAGAAAGAAAAAGTAGATTAGGTGGATCAGAGTGGCATGTATCAACCTTAAATCAGGATAGAAATATTCAGAAAAAAAAAGATAAACGTTTCAAGCTTGTTTCATTCCTGCTACCTGTTTTTCTCATACAACGTCTCTCTTCTTAATAAAAAATTAAGCCTATGACAAAGAGATTATCCCCCTAAATTTCCCCCCCACCTCCCTGCAGTTGTCCGAAACCCAGAGCAAAACCCCACTAATGAGATTTCCTACTGGTTAGAAGAACCTCACTGGTAACTATAGATGATTATTCCACTGTTTATTAACATCCTGATCCTTTTGCCTCTTTGCTATTTCTTAAGTAACACAATATGGGGAAGGCCATTAATATCAAAGCACATAGATTCCTTAATTACAATGATGCTTCATTGAAAAACCTGCAATAAAATGGATAGAAAAAGTTGGAGTAATTGTGTAACTTACCTGAAGATCTTTCTTCATGCATTTCATCTCATATACATTACTTTTCAAAATCCATAATTATTATGGAGTAAACTTTATCTCAACCTCACTATAATAAGTATTTTCAATATTATTTACCTTCAACAGCAGGTGTGTTAGTTGCTAAAACAGCAACTAGGGCAATAGCTATTATTGTAACTATAACAAAGAGGACAATCAGAGAGATTTCTAATCCAGTAAATTTCTTCCTTGCCATCTAAAGAAAGAAAAGGAATATATGTTTGAAATGTAGAATATACAACTACAATAAGTGACCATTATTAATATAAAATTATACACATTTGGTTTTTTTGTCTACTAAGCATAACATGAGCAGAGCAGCAGACAGCTCTATCAGTTTATAATCTAAAATAATACACATTGGCAAAAGTGTAAACAACACATGCAGTTTTAAGTAGAAAGAATGAATTAGTGATGCACATTATAGTAGTACACTAAAATGAAAATACAAAAGGAAAAAGATCTCCAACTAGGTGCATCTTGCTCTCTCATTTTAGAACATTTTTTCAAGTCAAAGAAAGCTTATGCTTGCATTATGTTCCTTAATTCCACAACAATTGTATGAAGGAGATGCTGTTATTCACATTTTACTCATTAGGAACTTCAGGCTTAGAGAAAATGTTATTTTTTTCAAAGTCAAAAAATCCAGTTCTTCGTACTATAACTATTGCTCTCCAATTCCAACAGTGCTTTCTTATAAGGATATTGTGGAAAAGAATATAAATATAAATATGTGGTAAAGAAAATAAATATAATTCTATAAAAGAGTACAATATAAAACGTTATAAAAAATATATATACACCACACACACACACACAGAGATATATATATATACACACATACATATGGTATATAGTTAGGAGTTGTTTCTTAAAAAAAAAAAAAATTAAACTACATGCTCTCCAAGTTCCACCCTTAAATAGCAAATAAAATATACCAAACTTTCATATCAAAAATATATATTCATTCCAGATAACATTATGCATCTGAGTTAGCATCCAGAGGTCCTAAATGTAGGTAGGGAAGAGCTCTTCTCTAGTAATTATCTTAAAACTTATTTTTTTAACTTAGTTTTGACCATACATCTCTTATCTCTCTTAGTCTTTAAGTTTCCATGGCTTTTCTGTATTTTATGTTTTTATATGTTTTAATTCAATGGCATATACCTAGATAGAAATTCAGAATTTTCACAGTAATTGCTCTTATAGATTGCTGGTTTTAAAATAAAATTTTTTGCCCTCTCATACCAGTCCCTCCTCCTGTAGCTATCTATGTCAGTTCATATACTCAGTTGTTCCAACCTAAAAACTTCTTTTCCCTCTTTCATATCTTTCTACCACATTAAATCATTCAACAAGTGCTGTTGATTCTACCTCCAGAATATTTTCAGAATTATACCCTTATCTTATCCCCACCAATGAAATATCTCTTTTTTGAATAACATGTGTTCTTGGTAAATGCTGTTTAATCTTCAATTCTTCCACATCTGCTCTTCTGGGTTAGTTCCAATTTATGCCCAGTTCAAGTGCCATGTCATCTGTGGATGTTTTCCTACTTTTAGAAGCAGAGTTAATCTATCCTCTTCCCATTTTACAATAGCACATAGTATATATATTGCAATTATTTAAACATGTGTTAATTTCCTCCATTGGATTGTTATATTCCTAATAGCAAGAATCATGAAAGTAGTTCAGAGCCTGACATCGAATAAGTACAAGCTCAATTTTAAAAATATACCTTATGATTGAATGTTTAAAGATTAGCATTCAATTTTAGCATATGATTTCCTGTTGTAGATATGTAAACTGTTTATTACATCAGGAATCTTCAGAGAACCTGAATGAATGTAAGCTAAATTTAAATAAAGCGACATGATCTAAGTAACTGTTTAGAAAATGAAACCCAGTTGCTCAATGTTATGTGAGAAACAACACAGTTGCATTTAATGTTTAACTTTAAATAAGTTTAACTATCACTCAAAGTAATTTCACTCTGAGATCAAAAAGCCAATAAAAAGGATTATGCATTTCTTTTGTTAAGGGAAATCTAAGAAAAAGTGCACATTGTCCTGAAGCTAACCCTCTTTAAGCTAAAAAAATCAGAATAAAATTAATGTACCAAAATTAAATTATTCGTATGAGTACTTATAAGTGATCAGTACTAAAGTTGTTCATATGCTGTAGGTGGTAATTACAGTGATCGTATTTTGGATCACAGTAATTTTAAGCAAAATATTTTTGGGGAAATTATATACTGATGTCCTTTCTCTGTATATTTATTTTCAAAATGAGTAATACTTTATTAGATGTTAACTTGATGACTGATCTTTAAAAGATCCGCTACAAAAGATTAAATGCTTTATAAATGTAGCATTCTATTCTGCATATATATTTTTCTTAAATAAAATATATTTAATCATACCTAGAGTATTTCTTTACATTTCAAAATATTTTTGATCTTCATTTTCATCTATATAGAGCAATTCAACTAAACTTGCTATGATTCTACTTGAGTCTGACAAAAATTTTAATGAAGAGCTGGGCAAAGAAAATATTCTATCTTTAAAAAAATTTAGAAATGTTTTTGCCTGTTTTAGTACGAGGGGCTATATATTTAAAATGGCAAATGAAAATATGTTATAGTTGCTATTTTAAACAAGTGCAGATAGACAGGAATATTGCTAACATGAATTAAAGGAACACACAATTACTTGGAAACACAAAAGTAATAAAGACATACGATCAGTAAACTTACTTTATTTCCTAGTCTGGTCTTTTTGCTCTGCTGTACCAGTTGGGCGAGGCTGCCAAAGTAATGATCAGGGAAAACTGCTCAGCTATAAATTGAGCTACTCATAATGTTTTATTGCACTCTCACCAGCCTATCAGTATTTAATAAACTTCTGCTCACGTGCAGTCTAAAAAAACCTTAACCCTGAAAACAGCTTGTGTAAATATCTCTCTCTAGTTAATTAGAATCTAGTTAATTAATATTTGTGCTCTCAGATGCTCTTTGATTTCTGGAAGCTATGAGCTAGCTTAAGAACATAAAAGTACTTATTTATATTGGTTTTTTCTCTTTTCAAAATTGTATTTCTTCTACTATTTGGATGTTGTTTTAATTACTGTTTTATCTCATTGTGTGAAATTTAAACTCTCACTGGAAAGTGGAAACATATTTGTAAGCTAGGGTTTGAAAAACATTTGCAGAAACTAACAATTAGCAGATAATATTTCATAAAAGGCAATGATTAAATAAGTTATCTCCTGTGTCTTATTATTAATCTTAAGGCCGAAGAACTGACAAAATCCACAAGAATGAAAGGTAAAAGTAGAGCTATATGAATAAGTAATACAGAAATAAAATCAACACTTTATTTATCTATTTATTAGTTATAGCACTAATTTTATTATCAAAAATTATAGTGTAAATGCAATTTCATACAGAAAAAAATGTGCTATCAATTATACTGCTGGTTTAAGCTAGAATAATGTTTAAGAGCAAAGGACTTGATATAAGAGACTTGGGTACAAATACCAGCTGTACCACATACACCTGAGAAACTCTGGGCACATTTGCTAATTTTTTCAAGCCTCAGTCTCTTTATCTACAAATTAGAAATAAAAATACTTATTCATAGAAACAGTAAAAGAAGCAGATGTATGGAGTACTGTTAAGACCCTGGGGAGATATAAAGGAGAACTTCCAGTATAGAAAGAGCAGTGATATGGAAATAAGATAAGAATCATTCTAGAATACTCTCAACAGGCAGAACTGAATCCAATGTAATAGAAATTTTAAGTGATTTCCTCTCTATTCACAAAGCACATAATTATACAAGTGGAAAATCTCATTAAATCAACCCAAATCTTCTAGAACAAAGATGTGAATGTAGCCAAGTCACAGTATATAAAGTCAAGGTACAAAAGTCAATAATGTTCCTACATAAAAGCAAAGAATGACTGGAAACTGAAACTAAAATATAGATAGACAGATAGGTAGATAGAAAGAAATAGATATAGCTATAAATATTGGTTGGCCAAAAAGTTCGTTCGGGTTTTTCATGTTACGGGGAAACCCGAACAAACTTTTTGGCCAGCCCAATATTTAGAGAGTTATAAGTGAATAGATAATTTATGATAGCATGAAAAATAAGTACTTGGGTATAAATCTAACAAAATATATGTAGAATCTCTATTCTGAAAACAGCAAAATGTTGATGAAAGAAGTCAAAGAAGATCTAAATAAATGGAGAGAGAAACCATATTTATGGATTAGAAAACTCAATATTGTTAAGTTCTTGTTCTTAACAATTAGATCTATATATTCAATATAATTTCAATAAAAATCCCAGCAAATAGATATAAGCAAGTTGCTTGTAAATTTTCGGCATCTGTGTTTATAGCAACTTTATAATTTCCCCAAACTGGAAATACCTCAGGTATCTGTCAACACCTGGCATATGTATACAATGACGTACTACTCAGCAGTAAAGAGTTATGAATATTGAGTCATGCAACAACATGGATCAACCTTAAAATTCAGGGTTTCGCTGCAATTTCAGTTTTCTGACTGTTTCAAAACAAAGTAATTAATTAGCAGTTTGTCCACCTTTCTTCCCCTTTTTTAAGAGTAAGAGCAAACACTCTTTCCAGTTTCCGACATCTTTGAATTGAAACTAAATTTGTGTCAAGTTTTAATTAGTCATCTTTTAGATTTTCTTTTATGTGTAGACATATTTTGAGTGACAGTTTTTGTGCTATTTAAAAAGCTTCATGTGATTTAAAATTTTTATATCTTCAATTTTGTGTCCAGATTTCCCTCTCTGGTGCTATGAGCTGGGCTTTGCTTTGATTAGTTCCTTTTGCTCCCTCTGTTCCATACATCCCCCCACCTTAGCTCTGGTTCTATTCATTAACCTCACCAATAGGGAAGCAATGTGTTCATGAATTGCTTAGAAGGTAAATTTAGACAAAACCCCAGTATAAGGGTACTCAATTATAGATATAGGGAAATCATACACAGCAATGAAAGAAGGCATTTCAACTTAAAATATATTGTTTTTCTTTAAAAGCAATTATGAGTTTTAAAAATTTTACTTATTAATATACAAATTGTACAAACAGTTAAAACTTAATGAAGTAAAATAACAGAAAAACTGAGTTGGGTAGGCAATAGGCAAAAAAGTTGTAAACACCAAGAGTGAAATTAAACCATACCTGGTGATTGACACTTTTAGTAATCAGAACATTTAAGTACTCTCTTCATGGACTTTGCTGTATGTATTTCAGTATAACTTATGTATATCAAACATACACTTTAGGTTAAAAGTTATATGATTTAATATGCTAGTTTCATGTATTGCTGGCCAGCAGAATGCAACAGAAGAGAAAAATCTGATTTTCACAGTGATGATGCAGAGGTACTAAAAAACCCTGAATTACCAAAAATGTCCTATTTCTTTCAGAGGCCTATGAAAAATCTAGAAGGAAAATGGCCACATGGGGAGAGGAGAAGGGATGTAAACAGGTTCTAGGAATTGTTAAATTTGTTTGAGTTGTTACCTCTAGAAGCTGGAAGTAGGTAGAGTAGATACAAATACAAAGAGAGAAGCCAAGTTTCCTGCTTTAAGACACATATGAAACATTGAATGCAAAGGAATTTAGAGGACAATGTAAGGAGCTAGAGGCCAGCACCATTAGAGAGACCATGATGAGTGCTGGTATCCCAGTCTAATCACTCGCTGATAAATTGCACAGCTGACTCTCCAGTTTTTTTAGCTCTAGATATGGCTATTCCTCTAAGTTTTAGACCCAAGTTTCCAGATAACTCATCTTCAGCAGATCTAAATCAGAACTCATTACTGTTTCCATCAAGAGCATTATTTATCTCTCTGTCTTAATAGCTCCACTTTTCTCCAAGTCATGAAAGCTCAAAAATTTCAGCTCCTTTTTGTTCGGCATCATATATAGACATTTAATTCTGCAACTGCTTCTCTGTCAATATCTTATATGCAATCCTTTCTTTACTGCTTTACTGCTGCTGTTGTAATTTATAACTTCAAACCTACATTACTATAATTCTTTCTTAACTTGTCTTCCAGACTCCAGATATTCTAATTCTCTCTCTTTTCCCTAAAGTATCCACCTACCTCTCCCCAACAAAATAATGCAACTTGTTTTAATCTCAAGGCAGTATTCCAGTATCACATATTGCCTGGAGATAAAGATCTAAACTTCTTAATCTTATATTTAAAACTCTAAATTTGGTGTCTGCCATTTCATCTTACATTCTCAATCAACCCACTCTCCTGCCATATCCATCTACTAAGCTCTTCCATTTTCTTACTCTCACATCTGTGCTTATTTGGTCCAGAAGCTAGATTGCCCTTCTTCAATATAAATTTTACCTATCTTTCTAGTGTCAGTTGACATCACTCTTCTTCCAAAGGGACTATTCAAATTTTTCTACTTGCCCTTAAGAGCATTAATTAATATCTCCCCATTCCCCTCCATAACAGTGTATTTTATACTTGTGTTACAGTACTGTCTTAGTTTATCTCATATAACAGGTATCCATGCTTGCTTATATTGCCCACATGAGACTGAGAACATTTAGAGAGCAAAGACAATGTCTTCCTCCCCTTTACTTAATTCACAATAGTACACACAACATTTTATGAAGCAAGATATAGCAGTGACTACCAATTGTATACCTATATCGATTCTCCCTTGTCAAAGCCAACCAGCCAAAGACCACCAGGAACATGACTGAATTCAAACAAGGAAGGGAAAGGTGTCTCAGACAAAGTTGGGAGGGGGTTATTATAGGATTTGGACTTATGCTAAGTGACTACAAAGAGAAATTAGAGAAGGGGGAGGGACTAGGTCTGGATTGGATAATGTCCAGAAGTGAGGGCAATTCAACAATTAAATATCCTAATCCTTGTTCAGGAGGTGGGAAGAACAAAATGGAGCTGGGGAACATCACTGGTAATACAAGCAAAAGTCAGTTTTTGCAACAACAATATGGTCTACTTAAAAACATTGTTTATCAGCATCACCAACAACAGAGCCAATTTTTCATTTTCTCTGTGTTCTCTCTTTTCTTCTTTTAGTGGCAGAGAATCCCCTAAATTTATTAAGGTACATGCGTATCTACAGACTAGATTTTCCAATCTCTCAGATGTTGATTTTGATGATGTAACTAAATTCTAGTCAGTGAGATGAAACCAGAATCCATGCATGCAACTTCCACCTTACATTTTCAAGAAGAAACTGCTTGCCCTCCACATCTTCTATTTAATTCTTTCTATGAGCATGTGGTTCTGTAAGCCAGCTTTGACCATCTATCCCCAGTGGAGTAAGAAGTTAGAAGAGATTTAAATTCCTGGATCATCTTGTGAACCAGAGGAACCTATCCACCTTATCATTAACTTTCCTCTGAAATGTTGAATGAGAGAGAAGTAATCTCTCTGCTTTGAACCGGTGAAGGTTTGACCGTCTTTATTAGAGCACTTTATACACATCCAATACAGATGGTAAGAATAGAAACTGGCTATTGAATTATGAATTCTAATGATAAAATATTAGGAGTGTCCACTATAAATCAAGAGGTTGCTAGTTGGATTATATGTATTATCTGTTACCTCCTCTGGCTTTCAGTTGTGTAGATTGCCAAGTTGTAGATTTTTACAAATCAGGAAACTATATGCATACATACCCTGCATAAATATCTAGGACTAAAAAAAAAATAATAAAATCTTAAAAGGACTAATAGAATCACTATAAATTGATTGCCAAAGGAAATAAAATTCGTTGTTACTTTATTATTCATGCTTTGCTATTTTGGGGGGAAAGGTTTTGTTTTTGTCAAATTTGCATTCTTGAAATGTGAACAGTGACTTGGATGGGAAGGGCTGGTTCATTTCAAATATAAGTTCTCGAAGAACTCCTAGTAAGTTAATTTTCAAAATCCGTCATTTAATCATCACTGGAAAAAATCCACAAGATAGACTGCTATTATTAAATTTCAATCATATGATAGTAAAAAAATATTTTTTCTGTGTAATATCAGTCTATGCAGTTCACATAAAATGGAACTAATAAAAATGAATGCCTGAAAATAATCTTTCTGATTATTATTGTTTGCATTGCAAATATCATTGAAATGATATAAATATCAAAATGATATTTAGTTTATGAAAACAGTCCTAAAATTTCCAACTTATTAATAATTTTCTTGACCCTATTTCCATATTTTGATGCTAGGGAATTTATTGTAGGAAAAACCACTTTTTGATGATGGAATATTCATTCACATATTGGAAATAGCCAATAATAAAAAAGACTAAGTAATGAATTAAAAGTAAACAGAGCATGATTTCTTTTGAATGGCTACTTAATGTATATATTCCTGCAATAGTAGTTCCATGCATAACAATAAAGAAAAATAGAATTAAAGTGACTAGAGGATGCTCTAAAATTAATCTGATTCCCTTAGCACTGTGAGATTTACCTACTTTAAATAAATATTTACTAGAGAATTAAAGCCATTTTTCTTTGGCAAATAAAATAAGAACACTGAAGCCAGCTTATAAACTTAACTTTCTAAATCCTTCTGGGGTAATTACTATACTGTTAAGAATAATTAGTAAAAATTGCATAGAACTCTGTGTTTAACAAATTTCCAATTCTAATTCTATAAAGGTTTCAACAATGACAGTAGTTTCTCAGTGAAACATGAACTAAACATTTCAGTTTCTTATTTCTTCACCCATAATGTAATTCACAAAATATTTATTAGTTGGCAATTACTAAAAGTGAATTTTAAATCAATTTAAATACAAATTATTTGAAGGTAATGAAGTACCCCAATGAGTGAGCATCTCCAAGATGTAACCTTTCTACATTTTCAATTAAAATTATATCAGATATTTTCCAATATTCATTTTAGTATTCACCTATATCAGAAGTAGTTTCATGAAATATAAGTTTTTAGGAGGAAAATATAGACTCAAAGCTCATTTAACTCATAAGTTTTCCAAGCTAATGAGCAACCATTGAACTAAGAAATTCTGCCCAACTCTAATATTCATATTCACTACATTTTGATAATTTTATGACATTCTTTTTTTTTTGACATCTTTATTGGAGTATAATTCCTTTACAATGGTGTGTTAGTTTCTGCTCTATAACAAAGTGAATCAGCTATACATATACATATATCCCAATATCTCTTCCCTCTTGTGTCTCCCTCCCTCTCACCCTCCCTATGACCATTCTAACCTATTGACATGTTACTAAATGCCAACTTTGCATTAAGGAAGATAAAGTGATGAATGGTACTCCCATTTCTACAATCACTGCCTCATAAAGTATGTGAGACTTCGCACTGGGTACAAAAGTCTTAAGTTATGAAACTCTTTATGACACAATAGGAAAATTGTCAAATTAAAATGAGAAAACAGACCAAAGAGATAACATTTTATATTATTAGCAACCTTCTCTGATGTTTTCAGAATATACAAAACAAAGTTTACAATACTAATATTGTAATTATTTCTTCCAGAATGTCTGAGAATCTATACCTACAATATAAAGTAAAACTAATAGTTGGGGTTAATTTTAGGTTTGGACTACATTATTTGAATTACATTAAAAGAAATTTTAATCCAGGAAAATTCCATGTGTTGCATGTCACCTATAATACACATATCTAATTAACTGCTCTGCTCTTTCCCAAGTAACAGAGGAAAACAACTCAGAAAGCATGTAATGCTTTTGATAGCCACAAGGTTGCTAGCATGAAACTGAAAACTCCTTTCACCAAGACATATTTCATCAGCTTCTTCCATGAACACTGAGTTGCTAAGAATTTCTACTTTCTGATAGGTCAATTTTAGCAACACGATTTCTTAAAAAGAAGTTTGTTTTACTTACACTTCAAAATGTGGAGATTCTAACTTCTGCCTGGAATATAGAAATCTGGAAAGATCACAATACTGCCACTTTTTAAACAACAAAAAAGTTGACTACTCTGAAAAACCACACTTTTCTTGAATTCGCTGGACAGTTGATGGTTACAAGTAAGTTTAATAACTTGAATCTAAGTTAGAGGAATGCAAGGAGACACAGGACCCAACTTTTGCTTACCTAGATTACATGGACATCAATGCCATACAAACCAGTAAGGAGAATTCAGCTAAAATTTGTAATGAATTGCTAGAGGTTGTGTGTGGCCCTCATGAGAATAACCCTGCGAGCCAAAGACACAAGGGAAATTTGTACCTATTCACAGGCTCTTTTCAAACATAGGACTGGGGACTAGATGGAGAGTCTTGGGAAATCCTCCCTGGTGAGGCAGGCATAGTGGAAGGAGATGGCTGCCACAGCAAGAAAGGCATAATATTCCACCTTCTTCCATAACTCCCCTATGGAGCAAAGGCCTTAAGACCCTAGAAAAAGGCAGTAAACCCTGACATCTTTGGGGCATAGGTAAAGAAGACCTGTTGAATCTAGGGAAAGGGGCAAGAATATGTCTTGGACCCAGACCATTAGAAATGTCTTCCTAAAGCTGAGAATGGGGCAGAATCACTGAGAAAGCCAGGCCTGAGACTCAGGGACACAGTAACTGCCCAAAATAGAGGGTGAACAAGAACAACAGAGAATATTCCCTGCCACCAGCTTAGCTAAAGACCACTGAGATATAGGAAACAGAATTCTGCAGTTAATTGAGGAGATCAAGAGCATGGAGACAGCTTACCTTCTCTCAGGCACAGAGGAAAAGGCAAGACCTAAAGCTGAGGGTGGAGCAAGCACTGAGAACATACGCTGTAATCCAATACTTCCCCTCCCTTCTTTTGAAGTAAGGACAATTCAAAAGTAAGGTGACTCTAAAGAAATGTGAAGCTTGTGATACAATTAGGGTGCCCTTAGAACAACAAAATCCAAACTCACTTTAGCTCCTGACTTGATTGACACAACATTCCACAAGAAAAGCCAAGCAAGAGTCAAGATGTACCCATTTTCAGGCTGAAATATTGTTTATCTTAGTCTCTACTATACAACAAATATCTCAGTTTACCTTAGTATTAGATTTACATTTAATTGTCCAAATAATGCTTAATAATATACTTCCATTAGATCATGTATAGTGTATTATCTCTCTTTAATTACCTTATTTAATAAATTTATTGTTAATAAAATATTTACTAATTAAAATTTTATAGTGAAGACAAAATTTTAGTGATGCAATTAGAGATATGTACATTCTACTAAGTTTGAATTCCAAGATGTATTCTACAGGAAAAATGTTAACTCATGCCTATATGTATTGAAGGAATTAAAATCTTGCATAAATTATTTTTAATCAAGATAATGAGGAAAAAGTGAATGTTTATCTAAAAGAAAATTTAAAAATGAAGCAATATGATTCATAAGAAGCTTGTTGGAAAAATAAAACCTTTAAATAACATGAGCCAAGCATAAAGATTGCCTTTAGTGGAGACCTAATATTTGTCTCGACTAATTTCTGGCTAAAACATTTTTTAAAACATTAAGAAAAAGGATAAGTACTCCCACCCAACAATATTAAGAACTTAACCTAAATTATTATCAGGATTCAGGTTATATAAGGCCAAATTGTCTTGAGAAACGACTTACTTCACTTGATATAATAGTCTCTAGGTCCACCCATGTTGCAGCAAATGGCATTATTTCATTCTTTTTTTTTATGGCTGAGTATTATTCCATTGTGTTTGTGTATTATTCCATTGTGTTTGTGTATATATATTATTCCATTGTGTTTGTGTATATATATTATTCCATTGTGTTTGTGTATATACACAAATATATGTATATATATATTCCACATGTTCTTTATCCATTCATCTGTCAATAGACATTTACGTTGCTTCCATGACTTGGCTATTGTAAATACTGCTGCTATGAACATTGCAGTGCATGTATCTTTCCTAAATAGAGTTTTTGTTCTGGATATATCCAGGAGTGGGATTACTGGATCACATGGTAGCTCTATTTTTATTTTTTTAAGGAATTTCCATACAGTTTTCCATAGTGGCTGAACAAATTTACATTCCCACCGACAGTGTAGGAGGGTTCCCTTTTCTCCACACCCTCTCCAGCACTCATTATTTGTAGGTTTTTTGATGATGGCCATTCTGACAGGTGTGATGTGTTATCTCATTGTTGTTTTGATGTGCATTTCTCTAATAGTTAGTGATGTTAATCTCTTTTCATGCATCTGTTAGCTATCTGTATGTCTTCTTTGGAAAAATGTCTATTCAGGTCTTCTGCCCATTTTATGATTAAGTTACTTGCTTTTTGATATTTAGTTGTATGAGCTGTTTATATATTTTGGATATTAACCCCTTGTAAGTCACATCATTTGTAAACATTTTTGTACATTCTGTAGGTTGTTTTTTTCCTTTTGTTGATGATTTCCTTTGTTGTGCAAAAGCTTTTATGTTTAATTAGGTCCCATTTGTTTATTTTTGCTTTTGTTTCTTTTTTTCCCCACACACTGGCCTGTATTTAGCTTTAAAAATATTTGCTTTTGTTTCTTTTAACTTAGAAGACGGATCCAAAAAATAGTTACAATTTATATCAAAGAGTGTTCTGCCTATGTTCTCTTCTAGGGTTTTTACTGGGTTCAGGTCTTATATTTGGTCTTTAATCTATTTTGAGTTTATTTTTGTATGGTGTGAGGAAATGTTCTAATCTCATTGTTTAACATGCAGCTGTTCAGTTTTCACAACAACACTTATTGAAGAGACTGTCTATTCTCCATTGTATATGCTTACCTCCTTTGCCATATGTTAATTGACCATAAGTATGTGGTTTTAATTCTGGGCTCTCTATTCTGTTCCATTGATCTATGTGTCTGTTTTTGTTCCAGTACTATGCTATTTTGATTACTGTAGTTTTGTAGGCTGAAGTCTGGGAGGGTGACACCTGAAGCTTTGTTCATTTTTCTCAAGATTACTTTGGAAATTTGGGGTCTTTTGTGGTTCCATATGAATTTTAGGATTATTTGTTCTAGTTTTGTGAGAAATGTCATGGGTATTTTTATAGAGATTTCATTAAATCTGTAGATTGCTTTGGGTAGTATGGACATTTTAACAATATTAATTCTTCCAATTCAAGAGCATGGGATATCATTCCATTTCTTTGTATCATCTTCAATTTCCTTTATTAATGTTTTATAGTATTCAGAGTACAGGTCTTTCACTTCCTTGCTTAATTATATTCCTAAGTACTTAATTATTTTTGATACAATTTCAAATGGGATTATTTTTTAGTTTCTCTTTCTGATAGTTTACAATTAGTGTACAGAAAAGCAACAGATTTTTGTATATTAATCTTGTATCCTGCTACTTTGCTGAATTCATTTATTAGTTCTAATATTTTGGGGGTGGAGATTTTAGGGTTTTCTATATAAAGTATAATGTCATCTGAAAATAGTGACAGTTTTACTTCTTTCCTTCCAATGAACTTTTATTCATTTTCTTATCTGACTGCTGTGGTTAGGACTTCCAATACTATGTTAAGTAGAAGTGGTGAGAGTGGGCATCCTTGTCCTGTTCCTAAATTTAGAGGAAAAGCTTTCAGCTTTTCACCATTGAGTATGATGTTAGCTGTGGGTTTGTCATAAATGGCCTTTCTTATGTTGAGATACGTTCTCTTTATACGCACTTTCGTAAGGGTTTCTATTGTAAGGGTTGAATTTCATCAAACACTTTTTCTGCATCTCTTGAGATGATCATGTGGTTTTTGTCTTTTCTTTTGTTGACATGGTGTATCACATTGATTGATTTGCATATGTTGAATCATCCTTGTGATTCTGTGATGAATCCAACTTGGTCATGGTGTATGATCTTTTTTATGTGTTGTTGGATTCGGTTTGCTAGTATTTTATTGAGAATTTTTGCATCCATATTCATCAAAGATTTTGGATTGTAATCTTCTTTTTTGTTAGTTTCTTTGTCTGGTTTTTTGTTTGGTATCAGGGAGATGGTGGCTTCATAAAATGTCTTTGGGAGTGTTCCTTCCTCTTCAATCTTTTGGAAGAATTTGAGAAGGATCGGTATGAGTTCTTCTTTGTATGTTTGGTTGAATTCACCTGTGAAGCCATCTGGTCCTGGACTTTTGTTTGTAGGGAATTTTTTTTTTTTTTTTTTTTTTACAGATTTTATTTCACTTCTAGTGATTAGTCTGTTCAAGTTATCTATTTCTTCTTAATCCAGTTTGGCTGAGCTGTATGTTTCTAGAAACTTCTCCATTTCTTCTACGTTGTCGAATTTGCTGGTGTATAATTGTTCATAGTATTCTCTTACAGTTTTTTGTATTTCTGTAGTATCACTTGTGATTTCTTCCTTTTCATTTCTTATTTTGTTTATTTGGGTCTTCTCTCTTTTCTCCTTGGTGAGCCTGGCCAGAGATTTGTCAATTTTTTTTACCCTTTCAAAGAACTGTCTCTTGGTTTTATTGATATTTTCTATTGTTTTTTTAATCTCTATTTTATTTATTTCCTCTCTGATCTTTATTATTTCCTTCCTTCTGCTGACTTTAGGTTTCATTTGTTCTTCTTCTTCTAATTCTTCTGGTGGTGGGTTAGGTTGTTTATTTGAGATTTTTCTTGTTTCTTAAAGAAGGCCTGTATCACTATGAACTTCCCTCTAAGAACTGTTTTTGCTGCATCTCATAGATTTTGTATGGTGTGTTTTCATTGTCATTTGCTTCAAGGTATTTTTTAATTTCTTCTTTGATTTCATTGTTTACCCATTGGTATTTTTAGTAGCATGTTGTTTAGTCTCCATGTATTTGTTTTTCTCCCATTTCTTCTTTTTTTTTTCCTAGTTTCATGCCATTATGGTCAGAAAAGGTGCTTGAAATAATTTCTATTCTCTTACATTTGTTGAGGCTTATTTAATGCCCTAGTATGTGGTCAGTCCTAGAGAATGTTCCATGTGCACTTGAAAAGAATGTGTATTCTGTTTTTTGGACGCAATGTCCTGAAAATATCAATTAAGTCTAATTGTTCTATTGTATCATTTAGGATCTCTGTTGCCTTATTTATTTTCTGTCTTGAAGCAATGCCCATTGATGTGAGTAGGGTGTTAAAGTCTCCTGTTATTATTGTATTCCCATAATTTTCTCCCTTTATGTCTGTTAGTATTTGTTTTATGCATTTGGGTGCTCCTATATTGGGTGCATATATGTTGACGAATGTAATATCCTCTTCTTGTATTGATCCTTTTATCATTATATTGTGTCTTTCTTTATCTTTCTTTCTACCCTTTGCTTTGAAGACTATTTTGTCTGATATGAGTATTTTGACCCCTGCTTTCTTGTTTTTTCTGTTTTCATGAAATATCTTTTTACATCCCCTCACTTTCAGTCTGTGTGTGTCTTTAGCCCTGAAGTGACTCTCTTATAGGGAGCATATTGTAGGATCTTTTTTTTTTTTTTTTTTCTTAAATCCAATATGCCACTCCATGTCTTTTGATTGGAGCATTTAGATCACTGACATTTAAGGTAATTACTGATAGATATGTATTTGTTGCCATTTTAAACCTTTTTTTCCCATTGATTTTATATTTCTTATTTGTCCCTTTCTTTTTCTTTTTCTTTTGTGGTTTGGTCATTTTCTTTTGTATTATTTTTGTGTTCTCTTCTTTTTGGTTTTTGTGAATCTATTGTATGTTTTTGATTTGTGGTTACCCTGTTTTTCAACTATGTTAACCCCTTCCTGTATCTATATCTGCTTTAGACTGGTAGTCATATAGGCTCAAACACATTGTGGGGAAAAAAATCTACGTTTTGTTACTCTCATCTCAATATTTTATGATTTTGATGTCTTCTTTTACATCTTTATGTTCATCCTTTTGCTGTTCATTGTGGTTATCATCACTTTCATAGAAAGTTTTTTGAGTTTTTTTAAATCTGTGTACTGGTTAATTTAAGTGATTTACTTTCCAATTGTTATTTCCTCTTTCCTATAGATTCCTGCTTCTTTTTTATTTATAGAAGACCTTTAATATTTCCTTTAGGATAGATTTAGTATTGCTGTAATCTTTTAGTTTTTGCTTGTCTGAGAAATTCTTTATCTCTCCTTCTATTCTAGATTATAATCTTGCTGGGTAGAGTATTCTAGGTTGCAGACTTTTCCCTTTCAGGACTTTAATAAATCTTGCCACTCCCTTCTGGCCTGCAATGTTTCTGCAAAGAAATCAGCTGATAGCCTTATGGGGGTTCCCTTTTAATTAACTCTTTGTTTTTCTCCTTTCTTGTTACTCATATTCTTACCATTTTTCTTTTCCTTAATAGCTTTTTGCCTTAATAATTCATTGTCATTAATGATTTTTGTGTTCTCCCAAGCATAGTTATAGCAGAAGGGCAATTAAAACCTTGGGCATGACTGTCAGTGTTTTTTTCCCTTAACTCCAGGTCTGTAGTCTGTTCTAAATTAGAACCAGTCTTGCATTCTAAAATATATTGGCCTAGAACATTTTATCACAGGCATTTTTTTTTTTTTTTTTGATATCCCAGACATTCTTGAATGGGAAAAAATTGGGGGCTAGTTAAATAACTTATGGTACACATATAAAACAGAATATTATACAACCATTTAAAAGAAAGACAGCTATACAGTGACTCCTATGTCAGGACTTCCAAGAGAATAAAAGCAAGAAGCAAAATAGTGTATATAATATGCATCATGAACATATATTACAATTTGAAAAACAAATGGATCTACTGGATCTACATTTATAATATATATATGGTACATATATGTACCATACACACACACACACACACACACACACACACACACACACACACACACACCAGGCATTGTTTCTAGAGTCTTTTTCTTCTAACTCCCGCTGAACTTCATGAGGCCTTCACTGTGGTAGGCAGCTTGGTGCAGAAGAAAGAACTTGAATCAGAATTAGAAGTTCTGTATGCAAGTCTCAGCTTTGGCATTTATTGACCATATAATCTTGGATAAGTACTCTAACCTCTCTTTTTCTCAGTTTACCTCACAAAGATAAAACCTTATTTTAATGAAAGACAGTGTGTCCTAGTTAGTCAAGTCATGGGATTTGAGGCTGCAAACCTAAGTCTAAGGTTTTGCTCTGTTAGTTCTTGGCTTTGTGTCCTTGACAAGCGACAAGCTATTTACACTTAATTTTCATAATTTATAACATGAGGATAATGTCTATCTCCTAGCAGTGAAAATGAAGACACTGAGGTTCAGAAAGTTTAAATGACTTGTTTAGAGACATAAGATTGTTACAGACAGAAAAGACTAAAGCTGTTGTCTGCTAAATTTTAATAATCTATTCATGAGTATATTTTCAAACAGAATTTCCTTGATAGCAATATGAAAAGATAAGCACACACATAAATTTTCTTAAATTGCTCTTGATTAACATGAATATTGTAGTTATAATTATATAACTTAAAAGAATCTTACATACTTTGGGGATTTAGAGTATGTTGACTTTAGAGTTACTTATTAACATTTAACGTCCTTAAAAGCAGTGAAAGCTTGAAACATCATATCATTCATTTTTATGACACATTTTCCCATATCTTTAAAATGAAGTATTATTTAGCAAAATAATTTGAAAATTAAAATACATAGGATTTAATTTTGCATTGGATTCTTGTGGAAGATAGGGTTTTGGAGGTAACCCTCAGGATAACTAAAGATAAATAGCACAACATGGACTGGAAATTAATAACTTGAAATATTTTAGCTTTGGTCAAGAGTGTATGTCCCTTTCCATGCATTCTTTAATTTCAATTTGTTTTGGAATATTTGAAATAACTAATATTTGCTTTCCTCAAATTAAAACAGTACAACAAACACTATATAATAAACATGACTGTGGCTGGAGAACACCAGCAATTCAGTCAATTTGGCTAAGAAACTAAACTAATTCATACAAATGGTTATCTTGAAGAAGTCACATTTAGAGCATGAATGTAAAATGCATCCAGTGCCAAACCCAAATTTAAGGCTACCAAATAGTTTTGTTGTTTAAATTTTCCCTTTGCCCCACTACCATCACATTCAATTAGTAAGTTTATTTTATCAGGATGAACTTACACCTCATCCTTACTATCTAAAAGATACATTTTCATAAACATAAACATCAGTCAGAAATCAAAGTTAGATTATGGAAAGTCCTTTGAACAAAGACAGGAAACTAAAGGGAATAGATGACAGTGCCGTATGCCCATAAGTAATAAAAAAAAAAAGTTTGAAAGCCTAATTGGTAGAAAAACATAATTCAATAGGATTATTAAAGATCAGAGTAGAAAAAAGTCTTAGACAGTACAATGTAGTAAACTATAAAAGGAATTCTTTCCATTCAGGTGAAAGATGTTTTAAGTAAAAGACTATGAAATGCAATAAACAGCACTACAGGATGGTCCATAGACATTTATTTAAGGCCCAAGTAAATAACCATAATACATTCCTTACTTCCAAGCTCTACCCAGAATTTAGAAACTTATATTTGAGAAAACATTTCAAGATCTAGTGAGCATTCTTGGTCATTGAGTTAGAACATGTTCTTAACTACTGAACCTATGCAATAATTAATGATAAAATGTAGATCAAGAATATCTATTTATTGAATCAAAGACATATCAAGTTTACTTTTATTTGTTAAGCAAATATAAATGAAATAAAGCCACACATTAAAGGGTTGTTAGCAGTGGGTTTTGGTTTTTTATAGGCTTGCTGGGTAAAGATCCGAATTTGATGATGCTTGATAGTACTGTTTACCCTCTATCACCTATTCAGTTCACAACTCCTAGAATAAACATGTCTTGAATATCCTAAGTAATTGTGAAGTGAAGGAGTTACATAATTTTCAGAAATAACAAGGCAATATACATGGCATTCTGTGGTTTCAGCAAACATACTCATAAATTTCTCCAAAAGTAGATAAAAAGCATTCTGATTGTGATTTATAAAGATGCTTTCCACAGCATTCTTTACTTCCTTTGTCAAATTTGTTGCAACTGTCATATGTTTTTTAATATTATCAATAGAATAAACTTAAATGTAATTATTGGATGTTACGCCTTCCAGGATAATGTCTTCAAATGTGGAACTTCAAATGAAGACTTAAAGAAGGGCATGTAAGAGTCCCATGGAAAATAATTTGTTTACACAAAGACTTAAGCAATCAGATTTGAAGGCATTCATATTATCACAATAGGCAAACTACCAGAAGTTATTAACAGATGTCCCAAGCCATTCTCTGAGGCTATCTGTTATAGCTTTGTTATAGCCTTGATAACCTTGTTATCAAGGTTTAAAAAAAAATCAAAGGGAGAATTATTTTCAATTTTTAAAGAGTAATAGATATTTCCTCAAAACATTAATATGTACCAAGTATTGCATCACTATAACTGTATAGAGACAAAACTCATTCAAAGGTTCACTTAAAATGGGTACATTTTATTGTATACAAATTTCCTCAAAATAAAGTTGCATTTAAAAAGTTTATAGGGATTATAGAAGCACTGTGAATAAGAATCTAAGACCTACCCATATTTGGTGGTCAGGGTCATGAACTCCTCCCAGATTCAGCTGTAAAGACTTTTACAAACATGCTTTCATCAAGCTAACCCCATCATCAATTCTGATTCAGTATATACCAAACTTGTGTGGTCATAAAAAGGCCTGTGTAATTGTTAAACACATAGATTTCAGGGTCCACACATAGATTTTAAGACCTATCAAATCTGCATGTTTAGCATCTATACCACATGATTCCTAGAATTTGCTCATTTGAGAAATAGGGCTTTTGTTTCTCCAGTCCTTCTTAATAATCATTTTTCTACTCAGTTTTTCAAGTAAAATTCTTCCAGCTCAGATTTCTATTACTCTGTGAATTGTTCAAAGCTTTATGGACCTCTGCTTTCCAGAATTCCAGATATTATGGTATGCACTGACAACATCCTAATCAGGAATTCAAAAAAGAACAAATTCAATAAAAGACTAAAGATCTCCTACTTTGGTTCATTACATCAGGTAATGAAGTGAAAGAAAAGAAGAATATGGCATTGGCTTCCAATGTCACCTTCCTAGGTATAACAGCAATAAAGCTATGTACTTTGCTCAAAAACAAAGAAAAAGCTTCAAGCATTTTGAAAGCGATTTAATTTACTAATTTAAAAAGGGAACTGTAGGATGCCAAGCAAATACTGATTTTGAGTCCAAAGGAATGCATTATAATACCCACTTGTTTTGGTTATAAACACTTATTGAGGTTAAATGTACAGTGAATATAGCTCTCTTTGAATAATGTGGCCTCACTAATTTTAACTATTTTTGTCATCTTCACAAATTCTGAATTACTGAATCATTTCAATTATGGTTACAGAAAGTTGTCCAAACTGAGTACAGATGCTGACAAATGCCTGAAATTTCTGAACTCAGAATAGGAATGACCAGAGAAGCAGCCTCCTGGTTTGTTATCAGCAAGGCTTATTTATGTTTTACTAAAATAGCGGTCCTTAAAGAAGGCACATAAGAATCACTTGTAATACCCACAAAAAACAGACCCCTGAGCCTGCCCCAGAAATAATGGATCCAAATCTTAAAGGCAGTGGCCCAAGTATCTGTATTTCAACTAGATTCCTAGGCAATTCATATGCTGAAACAGTTTGGGGAATCTCTTTACATTTTAAGAACTCTAAAGCTGTTCAAGACAGGATTCTTCTGCTATCACTGAAGTCACAAGGACTATGTTATGACCCAGAAGCAGAGATGGATCTGTGTGAGTGTTATGTTGATTTTCTATAAAATCATTTCTTCCAAAGTAAACAAATAATAAGAGAATCATCAGAAAACCTTCCTCAGAACCATCTGACATTGATTTTTGGCTACAACTTTGTGGCTACTCATTAACGCCACAAACTGAAAGAAGAGATAAATTTTTCCTTGAATGACATAATTGCTAAAGCATCGTCACTCACTTGTTAGTCAACTGTTAAATATATATATTGTGTGTATATATATATATTCCTCCTTCTCTCCCTTCCTCCTCTCCATCTGTCCACACACAGAACAGTTTTTCAAGACTATTTCCTGGCTGGCAAAACTGAGTTGGTAGTAAGGAAGAGGAGGGGTCTTACATATGTAAGAACAGTGATGCAAAATTTTTAAATTTTAACATCATCACAATATTGAGGAAACTGGGAAAAAGAGACCAGGTAAGTAAGAAGTAACAATACACCATTTTGTTGAGATCTCTTTGTTCTATATCTGTCTATACATAATATTCTGTTTCCTGCCTACCACTGCTCTCTTTCTTCTCTCTTCCTGAATCCTGACTTTTCATCCTACTTTACCACTTTTCTCGTTTTTGCATTTATTAATCCATATGTAGTATGATCATTTTATCTTCAGGTGAACAGTTTATCAAATTTTTACAGTATGTACTTTAAGTATTTTGGAGGACAAGATTTGACATAAAACTGATTCCACTTAATAACAAGCCATATTATAACAACATTTACCTCCACTTGTTTTAAATTGATCTTTCTCCGGTACAAAAATCCTATGATAATCAGCCATAAAAATGATTAGATAGGACACATAATTAGGGGTCAGCTTTTCCGCACATGGCTGGAAACACGTGCTTTTACGAGGCACATGCGTTAATTAAAACACAAGATTCAGAATACAAATACATTTGGCATATAAATCTATCTGTCAAACTTAGCAAAGGGAAAGAAATATTTCATTCATTTAATTTATTCTTGTCTTTTAAAAAGAAATACTTTTGACAATGGCTGATAAAGAAGAGCAACTAGCACTGGTTTACATAGAAATTGATGCTCTGTGAAGCCATTTACTAAACAGCACCTTGATTGCCTGAGTCAATGCATCTTATACAGAGAGGTTTCCAGGAAGCACGGAGAGGGTCTAGCAGAATATTTATGCAGTGCCATTTTAAAATAGGCTAAATAATTTGTTAACATGGCTTTTCTTTAACAACATTTTAAAAACAGAATGCTTTTAAAATTGAATAATCATTTTAGCAAGGTGAATCCTTCAGAGATAACAGAAAAAACTTGAAGAGATGCAATTAAAATTATGACAAAGCACTATTAACATTTGAGCACATATTCCAGTATGAATGCTTCTAAGATACAATTTTGAAAAAAATTTACATATTAAAGCTGTTATTGCTTAGACAATGTCATTTCATAAAATTACAAACTTTTTCTTACGCTCATTTTATTTATTTTTAAATCTTAGATAATGACTTTTAGCTCCATATTTATTCATTTGTTATTAAAATTATAAAATTACTTTCTCATCCACAATGGTTTTAGTCTCCAGTTTTAATTTTGATATTCTCTTCAGTCTCAGAAAATATATACGTATGTACAATATAAGTAGTAGGTATGTATGTGTGTATATGTAATAGGTATACAGGTATATGTAACTAGATAAAGTAATTATATAGGTATGTATATATGTATAGTAGGCATATAAAGATTACAGGGTGGTGCGTGTATGTGTGTGTGTGTGTGTGTCAATGTGTTGATAGGGACTTTGTTTTGACTCCATATCCTAGTATAATGTAAGTTCTCAATAAGTAGGTGATGAGTGACTTAAGTTCCAAAATTTAGTATTAAACTTTAACTGTAAAATCTTTATATATTCTTGAAAATAAACTATTCAACTTCAACTATTCAAGTGCGGCTATTTCAGCTATACTTAAATATAAACGTTCCCTTTGAATCTCATGCCACACGCTTTACCATTTTCTTGGATGAATTTTTATATTTTAAATATACTCTACTTTAAAAATTTACTAATTAACACCCCTAATGAATTTTACTCTCTAAAAATCAAAACAGATACCTCTCTGTCATATGTTTGTTTGTTTTTTCCATGTTTGACTTTTTATTTATTTTTCTGGTTGAAGTATACTTGATTTACAGTGTTTCAGGTGTACAGCAAAGTGATTCAGTTCTATTATAGATTCAGATTCTTTTCCATTATAGGTTATTACAAGATAGTGACTATAGTGCTCTGTGCCATACAGTAGGTCCTGGTTGTTTATCTATTTTATAGTAGTGTGTTATCTGTTAATTCCTAATTTATTTCTCACCCTTTTTTCCCCTTTGGTAACCATAAGTTTTTTTTTTTTTTCTATGTCTGTGAGTCTATTTTTGTTTCATAAATAAGTTCATTTGTTTCATATTTTAGATTCCACATAAAAATGATATCATATGATATTTGTCTTTGTCTGGCTTACTTCACTTAGTATGATAAACTCTAGGTCCATCCATGTTGCTGCCAATGGCATTATTTCATTCTTTTCTATGACTGAATAGTATTCCATTGTATATATGTACCATGTCTTCTTTATTCATCTCTTGATGGACATTTAGGTTGCTTCCATGTCCTGGCTATTGCAAATAGTGCTGCTATGAACATTGAGGTTCATGTATTTTTTCGAATTAGAGTTTTCTCTGGAAATATGCCCAGAAGTGGGATTGCTGGATCATACGGTAACTCTATTTTTAGTTTTTTTAAGGAATCCCCCATGTTTGACTTATGTATAATCATTCTTTATCTGTAGGCAGACTGGTACCTACACTGTTTTCTCTTCTCGCTGTGGCCCTGGGAGACTTTTCTTTCTTCCTTTACCTACCCTTCCCTTCTCATCTGTTCCCTCCCTTTCTTCCTTCCTCCCCTCCCTCCCTGGTTATCTACCTCCTTACCTTTCTTCCTCTTTTCATTTTTTTTTTTCTTTATTGGAGTATAATTGCTTTACAATGGTGTGTTAGTTTCTGCTTTATAACAAAGTGAATCAGCTATACGTATACATATATCCCCATATCTCTTCCCTCTTGCATCTCCCGCCCTCCCACCCTCCCTATCCCACCCCTCTAGGTGGTCACAAAACACCGAGCTGGTCTCCCTGTGCTATGCGGCTGCTTCCCACTAGCTATCGGTTTCACATTTGGTAGTGTATATATGTCCATGCCACTCTCTCACTTTGTCACAGCTTACCCTTCCCCCTCCCCATATCCTCAAGTCCATTCTCTAGTAGGTCTGCATCTTTATTCCCTTCCAGCCCCTAGATTCTTCATGACCTTTTTTTTTTAGATTCCATATAAATGTGTTAGCATACAGTATTTGTTTTCCTCTTTCTGACTTACTTCACTCTGTATGACAGACTCTAGGTCCATCCACCTCACTACAAAAACTCAATTTCATTTCTTTTTATGGCTGAGTAATAATCCATTGTATATATGTGCCACATCTTCTTTACCCATTCATATGTCGATGGACACTTAGGTTGCTTCTGTTATATGTTTTTATGCAAATTTTTGATTTATATATTTTCCTTTAGCTCCAGTTTAAAATAATGTAAGATGTATCAGATCCACTACAATCCAGCTTCCACAACCTGAATATATTTTCAAGTCACTGCACAATAAGGATTACCTACCTACTAACTATCTATTATATAATCTAAGTTAAAATACGTCATAACAAGACGTTCCTTTTTCTAACTTCAAGGTAATCCATCATGAACATCCATCCTTCAAATGTTATTTTTCACAGGATATTATACATAGACCATCAAATTGCAAAATTGTCAGTCAGGTAAAACATTTTAAAAAAAAATCTTCATGCATATAATGGTAATATGATATGAAACAAAAATGATATAAAACTAATAAATGTGATTCATTTATTCAAAAAAATAAAAAAGCATGCTCCCAGGCATTTCTCTAGGAACCAAGAATAACAAATAAGACAGATATGATCCATGTTTTGATGGAAATTAGTCTATTTAATAAGAATATGACATTATTTACGTAATGATACAACACTCTTATCCATATTCCATCTTGAGATAGAGGTGTTTTAAACTAGCTAAACAGGCTTCCCTGGTGGCGCAGTGGTTGAGAATCTGCCTGCCAATGCAGGGGACACCGGTTCGAGCCCTGGTCTGGGAAGATCTCACATGCCACGGAGCAACTAGGCCCGTGAGCCACAATTACTGAGCCTGCGCGTCTGGAGCTTGTGCTCCGCAAGAAGAGAGGCCGCGATAGTGAGAGGCCCGCGCACCGCGATGAAGAGTGGCCCCCGCTTGCCGCAACTAGAGAAAGCCCTCGCACAGAAACGAAGACCCAACATAGCCAAAAAAAAATTAAATAAATAAATAAAATAAATTAGCTAAACATTCATAGAATTTACCTGGAATGAAATAGATGTAAAGATATTACTAAGTATCAATATATACTAAGATTTTACTACGTAATATATTAAGATTTTACTAAGGTATCTTCTAGCTTTACCTTTTTATGTGTCACTGATTCTACATGATCTCAAATTCCTGCCCTCAGCACCTGGAGACCAGGCTACTGATCAATACTAACCTCACCATCTCCCCTCCTGCCATCAGAAGATACTATCTTTGTTAAATACCAAGGAATGTTATAAATCTCTCTAAACAATTGCTCCCATACTGCCTTGTTTCACTTCTCCCCTAATCCTCACAAAGTCTTCCTTTCATGCTAATAAACTTCCAAGTTCCTCAATATTGTTAAACTACTGGCAAAGCAGAAACCCTGAGAGAATCTCACTGACTGTCTACTCTGTGTCTAAACTGGGAATGCAGAAGACTGCCGGAGAAGTTCATTTGTCCAGCCTGGATCGGGGTGACACCTAAAGTTACGCACGTCATTCTCAAATTCCAGAGTGCCCCAAGTCACAACCAGTCTCTCTTCTAAGGACATATTCAGAAGCCCCACTGGAATGGGAATAATTCTATCATCTCCAAGCTTAACTGTCCGTAAGGATGCTCCACCAGTCTTCTATTTGACAACGTCTTTGTCCCTCACTCAACTTCTATGTAATCCTAAATGCAACGAGAAAACATTAAATGGTTTTAGACAGGGGAGTAATAGAATCAGGTTTGAATTTTAGAAAACCCTCTAGATGCATGTAAGCGGATACACTGAATAGTATGCAGCTGAAGGTTATGGTGGTAATTCAAGAGAAGGATGTTTGCTTGGCTCTAGATAGTGACCGTGAGCATGAAGAAAAGAGCCAGATCTGAAGTAGGACACAAAGTCCTTGCTGTGACCTAAAAGCTGAAGCCGGTATGGCTAGAGAATTTTTTCTCTTGCCCTAAAGAAAGTTACCTTTTAGCCGAGTGTTACGGCAAACAAAAAAGTAAAAAATATCTACCTTAGAAAGTGAGTAGTGGTTTGAACAAAGAAAAAGTAAATAAAGAAAGGCGCATGGATCGAAAGGGTGGGGATAATGGTTGTACAACGAAATATTCTGGTCACATGATGCCACTTTGAGAACGGGTGATTTAAGCAACACCTCGAAGGCAGTGAGGGAGCGAGTCACAGGCATATCAGGGGCAAAAGCCGCAGGCAGAGGGACCGGAGGCGACAGAGAACCTAAGCGAGAGCGCTTACCCAGTGTGGGAGGAACAGCCGGAGCACGAGAGAGCTCTGCGGAGAAACTGCACGGAGCTGCTGCACTCTACTCCCATCCTCGCTCCCCACCATCCCCGCTCGCCTCCCTCCCGGGGACTGGCCAGAGCCAGGACGGCGCACACGTACCAGCCCCGGGGCGCCAACATCTTTGACCTCCGATTGGGTACCGGGGCCCCCTGAGTTCCCGCCTCCCGCTTCCGGCGCCTGCGGGGCCTCCTTCCCTGCTCTCCTGGGGCCGGTGTTGAGGTGACTGGGACCGGCAGCTGTGGAGGAAAAGGACTGGTGTGGGGTTGGAGGTAGGCCTGGTGTCCACGCGGGGTCCCTGCGGTGCGGACAGAGCTGAGGATGTGAGGGCGAGGCGCAGGCTCCCGGCTCCTCAGGACCCGGCGTTTCCTGAGGAGGAAGCTGGCGCGGCCAGAGCTGCGCGAAGGAGGTGAACGTGGGGCTTGGCCTGCAGGACCTTGCAGACGATTATAGGGTTTCGGCTTTTCCTTGAGACGAGTAGGAGCCACTCAGTTCTGAGCAGAGAAGTAACACAAACGACCTAACTTCTGTTTAGTGAGGCTCTCCGGCTGTTGTGTGGAGAATAAATGGTCGGGTATCGCTTATAGAAGTGGAGACATCTATCGCGAGAATTGAGCGGCGTGGTTTTGGTGGTGGTTTGTCCCAGGATCGTAGTAATGACAGTGGTGAGAAGTGGATTTTGGAGATAGAGAGGTAGATATAGATAGAGATTTTTATAACTGGGAGAGGCAACAGGAAAGAAACAACAGTCTGTTCATGTGCTTCATTCTCTTGAAGCCCCCTGACTCGCACCAGTTCTCAAGGAAGATGAGCATTCCATAACCACGTTCTCTTCTGTGTGCTTGTGTTGTTTTCCTTGTTGATGATGTTAACCAAACCAAGTAGAGTCAAGCCTCAACTTTGAAGAGAATGAAATATATTTATGTTCTTTTGGCTTTCTTCTCAGTCACAACATCCAATTGCAAGGCCCCGGGAAACCAGCAGAGACCTGGATGGCGTAAAGTCAAACATAGCAGGAACAGCCTGGCTCAGATTAAGGCTGTGTTCCTTCTACGTTGTTGTTTTATGGATTCCAGTACATTCAGTCTCTGGGAGGAGGGTTGAAAACCCATAGTCAAAATGTTTTACTGTTTTGAATGGTTTAGTGATTATCATTTATTTTGACATTTCAATAGTATTATAGGGGAAATGTGTGATTTTTGTATTTATCAAAAGTGGCCACAGCTTTATAAAAGATGAAGAAATATTTTAACAGAGGATTATGCATTATTTGGTGTTATCTGCTTGTTTTCATTCTTCCATCCAATGTAAAGATTTAAGACCCTTTATAATCATTTATGTGTTGCGATTGCTTTTTTTTTTTTTTTTAATATAGTGGGAGTGACTTTGTTTCACTTGAAAGAAGAAACTGTTGGTGGTGGAGTGGGTGTCAGGGAAGGGAAGGAGAGAGCTAGGGATTTGTTGCTTATTTACACTTTTTAGTTTTAAATTATTATAGATTCACATGTAAGTTGTAAGAAATAATACAGAAATACTTCATGTATTCTTTACCTAGTTTCCCTCAATGGAAACATCTTGAAAAAATTATAGTACAATATCACAACCAAGATATTGATATTGATACAAGTTGCAGAACATTTCCATAGCAACAGGGATCCCTCGTGTTATTCTTTTATAGCCACACCCAATTCACTCCCAGTCGCCACCTTCTTCTAATTCCCAGCAACCACTCATCTGTTCTCCATTTATATAATTTTGTCATTTCAAAAATGTTATGTAAATGGGATCACAGAGTAAGGTACTTTTTAGGGTTGGCTTTTTTCACTCAGTATAATTCTGGAGATTTATCCAAGTTGTGTGTGTTAGTAGTTTGTTCTTTTTTTATTCTGAGTAATTTTGCATGGTATCAATATACCACAGTTCCTTTAACTGTTCACCAGTTGGACATCTGGGTTGTTTCCAGTGCTGGGCTATTACTAATAAAGCTGGTATAAATATTTATACATAGGTTTTTGTGTGAACATAAATTTTCATTTCACTGGGATAAATGCCCAAGAGTGCAATTTCTGAGATATGGTAGTTGCATGTTTAGTTTTATAAAAACTGCAGAACTTTTTGGGAGTGACTGTGCTATTTTACATTCTCATCAGCAATGTGTGAGTGATCCAGTTTCTCTGAATCCTTTACCAGCATTTGGTGCTGTCATTTTTTTTTTTATTTTAGGCATTCTGGTAAATAATATCTCATGGTTTTAATTTACATTTCTCAAATGATGTTGAACATACATGTGCTTATTTGTCATCTGTATGTCCTCATTAGTGAAATGTATCTTCTTTTGCCCATTTTCTAACTGGATTTTTTTATTATTATTATTAGGTTTTGAGACCTCTTTATACATTCTGAATATTGTACTTGGCCTTTTTTGCATTGGCTGGAACTTCCGGTGCTGTGTTGAATGAGTAGTGAGAGTAGACATCCTTATCTTGTTCTTTGTGGATGAAAGCATTTATTCTTTGACTATTAAATATAATGTTAGCTGTAGGTTTTTTTTTTTTTCGGTAGATGCTTTTTATCAAGCTTATTTTTATCATATATGGCTGTTGAAATTTGCCAAAAGCTTTTTCTGTGTATGTTGATATGGCCATGTTGAGGTAGGAGTAGATAGGCCCCAGGCTGAGCAGCTGCAGCTGGTCTCCTGCTGAGGCTTCCAGATGGGATACCAGCAGGAGCACTGGGACCTGGCTGGGTGCATTCTTGTGGATTTCCCGGCCCAACACATGCACAGAGAAGGCCCTCAGTCTAGGGGAAGGACAAAAGGAGGGAGAAGACACCAGCTGGAATCCGTCTTGGCTGAGAGATGCTTGCACACGCCAGGACCAAATATGGAGATGATTGGCCAGAGACAACCCAGAAAACTGTCCCCATGTAAGCAACCTAAGCCACCCTTATGGTGCGTAAGTCATTCTGAGTCCACCTGTGTGTTCTTTCACATGTACGTTGCTTCTAGTAAACGCTTTTATCTTTTTCACAATCTTGGTCTCTTTACTGAATTGTTTCTTCAAAGAAGACAAAATCCGAGGTCCTTCTTCCATCTTTTCACGGCCAGAATCAATGTGACTTTTAACTCCTTTAACCTGTTTATATGGTGGATTACGTTGATTGATGTTCAAATATTGAACCAGCTTTGCATATATGGAATAAACCCTACTTGATTTTGGTTTATAATTCTTTTAACTATTACTGAATTCTACTTGCTAATAATTTGTTAAGGACTGTTGCATCTGTATATATGAGGGATGTATGTTTGTAGTTTTCTTTTTTTGTGTACTGACTTTTTGTCTTATTTTAAGTAATACTAGTTTAATAAAATGAATTGGAAAATTTTATAATCTCTTATGTTTTCCTGAAGAGATAGTTTTGAATTTGTGTTAACTCTTCTTGAAATATTTGGTAGAATTCTCCAGTGAAATCCTCTGGACCTGCATGTTTTGTTTTGGGGATGTTCAAAATTGTGAACTCAGTTTCCTTAATATTTATAGGTCTACTTAAATTACTTATTTCATATTGGATTAATTTTGATAGTTCTTTTTTTTGAAGAATTGGTCCATTCCTTCCTTGTGTCAAATCCATGTGTGTAAAACTGTTCACAGTATTTCTTTATTATTCTTTTGATGCCTGAAGAGTCTATTGTGATATTCTCTGTTTCATTCCTGATACTGGTAATTTGCATCTTTTTTTTTCCAGTTTTGCTAGAGGTTTGTCCAATTTTATTATCTTTTCAAAGAACTAGATCTTTGTTCTCTTTCTTCATTGATATTTCTGTATTGTTTTCTGTTTTCAACTGAATTTAAATCTGCTCTTATCTTTACTGTGTCCCTCCTTCTGCTTGCTTTGGTTTATATTGGTCTTCTTTTTCTAGATTCTTAAGATGAGACTTAGGTTATTGATTTGTGATTTTTCCTTTCTAATATATGCACTTAGTGCTACAAGCTTTCCTCTCTGCATTGCTTTAGGTTTGTCCCACAAATCTGACACGTTGTATTTGCATTTTCATTCAGTTCATTTAAAAAATAAAATTCCCTTGAGACTTTCTCCTTGGCACATGGATTGTTTAAAATTGTGTTTTTTAGTTTCCAAGGGTTTGGAGATTTACCTGGTATCTTTCTATTGTTGATTTCTGGTTTTAGTTCATTGTGGTCAGAGAATGTACTCTCATGATTTCAGCTCTTTGAAATTTGTTTTGTTGCCCAGAATATGGCCTATCTTGGTGAATATTCTTGGGGACATGAAAAGAATGTACATTCTGCTGCTGTTAGGTGAAGCATTGTATAAATTTTAATTAGATCCAGTTGGTTGATGTTGTTCAGAGTTTCTATATCCTTGCTGAATTTTTGTCTAGTTGTTCTGTCAATTGTTGAGGGAAGACAGTTGAAACATCTAACTATAATTGTAGGTTTTTCTATTTCTACTTTTAGCTTTACTGATTTTTGCTTCATATATTTTGCAGCTTCATTGTTTGATGCCTACTTATTTAGGATTGCTGTGTTTTCTTTTTGGATTGACCTTTTTATTATTATATAATTTCCCTCTCTGTCCCTGTTAATTTTATTTTCTCTAAAGTTGATTTGATATTCACAGTCTTACTTTCCTTTAATTAGTGTTTATATGATATATATTTTTTCCATTCTTATACTTCCAACTTGCATGTGTTGTTATACATGAAATGAGCTTCTTATAGACAGCATATAGTTGGGCCATAAGTTTTAATCAAATCTGCCAATCTTTGCCTTTTAATTGGTGTATTTATACCACTTACAGAGTAATTAATGACATGTTAAGGCTTAAGTCTGCCTTTTTTCCCTATTTATGTTCTTTTTTTTGTTTTGTTTTGAGTGTATCTTTCTAGTGTTTTTGAGTATATCTTTGTATAGTTTTTCTTAATTGGTTGCTATAGGTATTACATTATATGTACATACTTATTATCACAGTCACCTAGAGTCATTAGTTTATAAGATTTTTTGAAGTATAGAAAACTCATTTCCCTGTATATCCCTTATCTTCTTCTACTTATAATTGTTTTAAATATTTCTTCTACATGCATTTGGAACCACATTAGACAGTCTTATGATGTTTGCTTTAACCTTCAAACATAAATTAGAAATTTTAGGAGTAGAGGGGAAACTTGTTGAATTTACCCATATTTTACTTACCATGCATGTTCTTTTTTCCTACCTGTTGTTTCAAGGTTCCTTCTTTTATCATGTCCTTTCTGTTTAAAAAACTTCCTTTAGCCAGTTTTTTAGGGGTTATCTGGTAATAAATTCTATTACCTTTTTCTTCATTGGATAGTGTCTTGATTTCCCTTTCATTACTGAAGGATATTTTTGCTGGGTATAAGACGCTGGGCCACAGTTCCTTCCTGTTGTGCCCATTTCTTCTGCCTTCTGTGGTTTCTGATGAGAAACCCTCTGTCATTTAAATTGTTTTTCCCTTAGAGATATAGCATCATTTTTTTCTGACTGATTTCAAGATATTTTCTTTGTTTTTAGTTTTCATCTTAATTATGATGTGTCTTGGTGTGGATTTCCTTAGGTTTCTCATGTTTGGGGTTATTATTTCTTGAGTCTGTAGATTCATATCTCTTGTCATATTTGCAAAGTTTTCAGCTGTTATTTCTTCAAGTATTGTTCAGCATTGCTCTCTTTTCTCTCCATCCACAACAGTGATGACAAAAATGCTAGATCTTTTATTATAGTCCAACAGGGCCCTGAGGTTTTGGGGTTTTTATTCCCCATTCTATTTTTAATTTGTTCAGATTGGTAATTTTTATTTTTCCATCTTCTGTGTTACTGATTCTTTCTTTTGCATCTTTCATTCTATAATGGAAGATGCAAAAGAAAGAATCCACTGAGATTTTCATTTTCATTGTTATGTTTTTCAGTTCTAAAATTTTCATTTGATGGTACTTTATGTCATTTATTTCTTTATCAAAACTTTCTATTTATTTTCTGAGGCTTTCTATTTTTTTAATTTTTCAAGAATGATCATAAATGCTTATTGAAGTATTTTTATCATGGCTGCTTAGAACTCTTTGTCAGACAATTCTAACATTTCTGCCATCTCAGTGTTGGCATGTATTGATTGTCTTTTTTCATTTAGTTGGAGATCTTCCTTGTAGTTGGATGATGAATGGTTTGTGATTGTAACCTGAATATTTAATATTATATTGTAAGACCTTACATCTTACTTAAATCTTCTGTTTTAATTGACTTTATGTGACACTGATCACTCCATTGGGGAAAAGAAGGGTACCTTCTTATTACTACCAGATGGAGGTAGAAGTCCCGGTTTCCCCACTTGGTGTGCATTGACAAATGAGGGGGAGGATTCTCATTTTACTGGATGAGGGTGGGGCTTCTGGCTCCCCAGGTGTCCCCTAATGCTGCAGTGTGGGTGACCTCATTTCTGTCAGGTGATAGTGAAAGTCCTAACTTCATTAAGCCTCCTTTAACACCTTGCCAGAGGGGAAGGGGAGGGGGATCTGGTTACTACCTAGTGAGGGTTGAAGTCCAGACTCCCCATGTGATCTCTCCTGCAACAATCTCAGTGAGGATGTAGAGACACTTTAGTATGTACTTGTGAGGGCAGAAGTCTGTGATCCCCACTCACCTTTTGCTAACAGGTGGGCTTGGGACCACAGTTTTTGTTTTTGTTTTTTTTTTTTACTGTAGTAGAGTGGTTATCGTCTAAAAGTATTTTTGTCTTGTTAGGCTGCTCCTTTCTAGGGATTTTTTTGTCAACCAAAAATATAAATTGCTTATGACCATGTGTTATGAAGGAGCTGAATATCAATGTGTAGAGTAAGGTTAAATAAGATGTTATACTGAGAGGAGAGAATATGTACACTAAAATGAACTGTAATGGAGATTGAGGCTTGGAAACTCCATTAATCCACAACTATTGTCACAAAGTACTTATATTCCTGGGATAGGAGGAGCTTGGAAAGTGCCAAAGGAATTAAGAAATCTAAGAAACCTAATCATGTAGCACAAGTCATGTGAGACCAATCATTTAAACTTTTCTGGTCTCTATTTTGCTCATCTAAAAACAGAGGGTGTGGGATTGGTTAATGTCAATGAACTCTTCTAGCAATGTGATTCATTCTACAATTCTGCTAAGTGATTATGCACACAAAGAGAAATTAATAATTCTTTTCCATTGAACTCAGTGAAATTAAAAGAAACTAATATTTAGTTGGGCACATCACAATATGTTTCAGACATTGTTCAACACTAGCCAATGACAAAATTTTAGGATACGTTTTCAATCAATGTAAGTTATAAATAAATATAAACTTGTTAAAAAATGATATAATCTGCTAGAACCAATCAAAACTTGCATGTCCTGTATAACTACGTCTCTTGTTTAAAACCACAGTATTTTATCAATTAATAAACCATTACCAATCCAATAAATCCTGGCAGACAAAGAACTAAAAATGCAATTCTGTGGAAAGAACAAATCAGATACTCTTCACGTGATAGAAAACATTCTTCAGTATCAGTAAGATATGATCCATTTAAATTACAGGCATACCTTGTTTTATTGTACTTTGCTTTATTGCACTTCAAAGATACTGCATTTTTTGCAAATTGAAGGTTTGTGGCAACCCTGCATTAAGCAAGTCTATCACTACCATTTTTCCAACAACATTTGCTCACTTCCTGTTCCTGTGTCACATTTTGGCAATTCCCACAATAAAACTTGCCACCAGCAAAAAAACTTACAACTTGCTGAAGTCTCAGATGACAGTATTTTTAGCAATAAAGTATTTTTAAATTAGGTATGTACATTTTTTTAGACATAATGCTATTAAGACTACAGGGCAGTGTAAACATAACTTTTATATGGACTGGGAAACAAAAATTTGTGTGACTCACTTTATTGCTATATTCACTTTATTGTGATGGTCTGGAACCAAACTCACCATACCTCTGATATATGCCTTTACATATAGCCAAGTACTAAGTGTTTTTGTTTTTTTAATTGGAGTATAGTTGACTTATAATGTTTTCTTCATTTCAGGTATACAGCAAAGTGAATGAGATATATGTATGTGTGTATATATATATATATATATATATATATATATATATATACACACACACACACACACACATTCGTTTTCAGATTCTTTTCTCATATAAGTTATTACAGAATATTGAGTAGAGTTCCCTGCGCTATACAGTAGGTCCTTGTTAGTTATCTATTTTATATATAGTAGTGTGTATATGTTAATCCCAATCTCCTAATTTATCATTTCCCCCCACATTTCTCCTCTGGTAACCATAAGTTTGATTTTGAAATCTGTGATTCTGTTTCTGTTTTGTAAAAATGTTCATTTCTATAATTTTTTATTGGAGTCCACATATAAGTGATATCATATGATATTTGTCTTTCTCTGACTTACTTCACTTATTATGATAACCTCTAGGTCCATCCATGAAGTGCTAAGTTTTTATGTAGCCTTAAATTTGTTACTCACTAGAAGTGTGACCTCTGACAACTCACATTTCCACCACTTCCTCAATTGTAAAATGATGGCAGTTCAGCAAGTCTATCTTAGATATCCATTTCAGTTTTAAAGATTTATGATTTTATGATTCAGATTAACTTATTTGTGATTTAGTTATTTGTGGTAAAATACCAAAGGTCAAACTCCATCACTAAAAGAATGTATTATTTTCCTTTATCACAGCCATACCAAGTTGTATATACCATACAGCTTCACCTTGGTGCCCTTTCCTGGCACCTTTTTTGTTAAGTCCCATGATTCTAAGCACTACAGAAAAGTCACCTAATTGCGGATTGAATCCCCTAAAAAGTCAAGTAAATAATTTCAGAGAAACCCTCAGCTGTACCAAGCATTTCTTTTACTTATCTACAGTGAAATGTCAAGCCATTATTAACAGATCCATAAACACAGTCACGTTTTTAATAATTAATGAAAAAATCCTTCTCTCCATTTCAGGTCCCACTTAAACTTCCATACCACCAAATTTTTTGAACTTATTAGACTGTCATTTGATGCTTCAGTTTCTTATACATTATCATTACATTTTTGCATTGAACATCTATTCACATTCCTTCCCTGATCTTGAAGGTCAGACACTCAGTGTCTCATAAATGCCAAATCAAATGACACTTTCCCTGTCATCACAGTTCCTTTCAGAGGCCTTGTCATTATCAACCACCAAGTGCTTTTCAGTGTCAGGATTTTCATTTTCTACCCAGCCATTACATTTTCATCCCCAGAATTCTATTCTGTCTTTTGTCTTATTTTCTTTTTCTTATTAATATTTCTAGGGGATGTCATTAAGCAATAGACTTGAATAACTATCTCTATGCTAGTCACTGCCAAATTCGTAACTCCAACTAGATTTCTTAGAACTGTGTATCTGAACTGCTTACTTGATCTTCCCTTCCGAATGTCCTATAGACCTCTCCAACACAATACACTTAAAATGAACTTCCTTTCCCAAATTAGCTCCTTCTCCTGTAATTCCTTTTTTCTGTAATCTCCATCCACATATTATTTCTTACTTTCCCCATTCTTCACTACAAACTATTTCCAGAAAACCCTTTAGATATACCATCTTAACATTTCAAATCCTACTCAATGTCTATTGCCATTCCAAAAAAGCAAAACAAGCAAATGAAAGAAAATGAACAAGCAAACAAAAAACTAAGCAGAAGTGTCCTTAGAGATATAAAGACAGTCATAATTGAATGGTGTTAGAGACTCCAGGCAAGAAGAATGGGGTTCAAGGAGACACTATTCAATATTCCAGTGCTGCAGAGAGGAAAAATATGTTAATGACAGTACATTTTGCACAGGTTTTGAGGACTAGACTGTTAGTCACATTTAGAAATTAATGGCAGATTAAGAAGTAAAGCCAATAAGTGTTGACTATTCTATTTAAGGCATTTGGCTAATGGTCACAGTGTTGAGGAGACAGAGGGACATGGAATTCCCATGTAGAATGTACACATGTAGAATCATGTACACATGTAGAATCAGCAACAAACAGTAGGAGAATCCATCTACTAAGATAGACAAAAAGGAGGTAGATGTGTATGGCAATAATAATTAATAAATAATAATAACTAATAACTTTCATTTTTAGAGCTTGCTTTATGTCAAGCCCTGTGCCAGATGATTTATATACACTGCGATTTAATAGTTTAAAAAAAAAAAATCCTATGTGATAGACTTTATTGTTTACTAGATCAAAAACTTGCCTAAGTTTCCTAAGTGGTGAAACGGAAAATAACACAAAGTTGCTTTTGGCTTCTGTTATAAACAGCGTCACATTAGAGGTAATATACTTTATCCATAATAACATAACAGAAAGATTTAAAAATCCTGACATAGAAGTAATGATACACACAGATGAACTCCAAATGAAAAATAATGATTTACAAAGAATGCTTTCTAAATGTGAAATTAGAGGTTAGGTTTTAGGAACAGAATAGCCTAATACTTCTCACATGGTGTATTTTTAGGATGCTGCAAAAATTAAGATTAACATTTAGTCAGGGACCTGACTAGGGTGAGGCAAACAAGGGAACTAGTGCAAAATTTAAGGAAGCACTCACACTTGAGTTCATGTAAGTGCAGGGTCAACATTTGCACTGAAGAGTGTGTATCTCCTTAAATTTTTGCCTTAGGCACTTTGCTTGCCTCACCCTAGTCCTAGTCCTAATCCTATCATTTGTCAAATTTAATAATATGCTCTAAAAATCTTATCAAAAATTAACACAACGTAAAAATTAGTAACACTTGCTAAGCCACCCAAAAAAATAAAATACTTAGGAATAAACCTCACCAAGGAGGTAAAAGACTTATACGCAGAGAACTATAAAACATTAATAAAGGAAATTGAAGATGATTCAAAGAAATGGAAAGATATCCCATGCTCTTGGGTTGGAAGAATTAATATTGTTAAAATAGCCATACTATCCAAAGCAATCTACAGATTAAACTCTGTCCCTATCAAATTACCCATGACATTTTTCACAAAACAAGAACAAATAATCCTAAAATGTAAATGGAACCATAAGAGACCCAGAATTGCCCAGGCAATCCTGAAAAAAAAAGAACGAAACAGGAGGCATAACCATCCCAGACTTCAGACAATACTACAAAGCTACAGTAATCAAAAGAGCACGGTATTGGCACAAAAATAGACATATGGATCAATGGAACAGAATAGAGAGCCCAGAAATAAACCCACATACCTACAGTCAATTAATCTTCGACAAAGGAGGCAAGAATTTAGAATGGGACAAAGACAGTCTCTTCAGCAAGTGGTGTTGGGAAAGTTGGACAGCCACATGTAAATCAATGAAGTTAGAACACACTCTCTCACCATACACAAAAATAAACTCAAAATGGCTTAAAGACTTAAACATAAGACATGACACCATAAAACTCTAGAAGAGAACATAAGCAAAACATTCTCTGACATAAATCGTACCAAAGTTTTCTTAGGTCAGTCTCCCAAAGCAATAGAAATAAAAGCAAAAAGAAACAAATGGGACCTAATCAAACTTAACAAGCTTTTGCACAGCAAAGGGAACCATAAACAAAATGAAAAGACAACCTACAGAATGGGAGAAAACATTTGCAAATGATGCGACCAACAGGGGCTTCATTTCCAAAATATACAAACAGCTCATACAACTCAACAACAGAAAAAAAAAAAAAAAAAACAACAACCCAACTGGAAAATTGGCAGAAGCCCTAAAGAGACATTTCACCAGAGAAGAAATACAGATGTCCAATAGGCACATGAAAAGATGCTCAACATCACTGATTATTAGAGAAATGCAAATCAAAACTACAATGAGGTACCACCACACGCCAGTTAAGAATGGCTATCATTTAAAAGTCTGCAAATAACAAATACTAGAGAGGGTGTGGAGAAAAGGGAACCCTCCTACACTGTTGGTGGGAATGTAAGTTGGTACTGCCACTGTGGAAAGCAGTATGGAGGTTCCTCAGAAAACTAAAAATAGAATTACCATATGATCCAGGAATCCCACTCCTGGGCATATATCCAGACAAAACCCTAATCCAAAAAGATACATGCACTTCTATGTTTATAGCAGCACTATTCACAATAGCCAAGACATGGAAACAGCCTAAATGTCCAGTGAGAGAGGAATGGATAAAGAAAATGTGGTACATATATACAATGGAATACTGCTCAACCATAAAAAAGAATGAAATAATGCTATTTGCAGCAACATGGATGCAACTAGAGATTATCAAACTAAGTGAAGTAAGTCAGAATGAGAAAGCCAAATACCATATGTTATCACTTATATGTGGAATCTAAAATATGAAACAGAGGAACATATCTATGAAACAGAAATATAATCACAGACATAGAGACTAGATTGGTGGTTGGCAAGGAGTAGGGAATGGGAGAGGGCTGGGTTAAGGGTTTGCGATTAGCAGATGCAAATTGGTTTATATAGAATGGATAAACAACAAGGTTCTATATAGCACAGAGAACTATATTCAATATCCTGTGATAAACCACGATGGAAAAGAACATGAAAAAGAATGTATATGTATGTATAACTGAGTCACTTTGCTGTACAGCAGTAATTAGCACAACATGGTAAATCAACTATACTTCAATTAAAAAATTTTAAAAAGAAACTCTTGCTAAGCCATAATAATGTTATGTGCTCATAGACTCTAAGACCATGTTGCTTCATCATGAAATTGCATACACTATACATTTAATTTAAAATATTAATTAGCCATGGTGAGAATGGTTAAATAAATCAGTGTATATTGCATAGCCATTTAAGATATATTTAAGTGATTTTAATGATATTGTAAAATTAGCATGTATAATAGTAAGCAAAATAGGGAGGCTTTAAATGGAATTTATTATCTGATCCAAATTATGTAATATATACCTACATATAGGTATATAAGTATGTGTGCATTTTTAAAAAGTCAGAAGAAAATATATCAAGATATAAGTGTTTAATTTGGGTTTGTAATCTTACTGGTTATTTAAATATTTTGCTTTATATTTTTATGTAATTCAACATTTTTAAAATAATCTTGGACTAAGAAGGAGAAAATAATTTTAAAACATATGTTTATTGACTACATACTATGTTCCAAGTGTAAAGTATTTGGGAATTAAAGATAAATAGAACATGGTCCCTGCCATCTTCAAATCCCAGTGTGTAACAGAGAAAACAGGTCTCACATACACACACCTACACACACACACAATTGGTTGTGTGTAATATGGTAGATTCCATACTATAGTGCCCAAAACCCTCTATGTGATAACAAAATATTGAATAATAAGCTCACTTCTTAACAAAATATTCAACTGTGTGTGCAAAGCAAATGGGTTGGATGGAATTACTAAAACCAAAGCATAGTTCACTCTTTTTTCTTGAGTCCGTTTTCCCTAGAAGCAACTAGAGGCAGTGTTCACCTCTAGAAAGTGATCAATTGATGCCTAAACTTTGATGTGTGCTCCTCTGTGCAGCAATGCATTTTTGATGAAAAAGAGGGAGTAAAAGGATTTAACATTTAGTTAATAATCATTGTAAAGTTATATCTGCCCATTTAAAGGATGTAATCTTTATTCTCTTTCATTTCTATGTACATTTTAAGAGAAGTTATTGAAAAATTTTGACATCTTTTGCTGAGCACAAGTTTGTATCTACATATGAACATTATATCTTTTAGGCTTTGCATGTTATATACCTTGCTAATAAACTGAAATCTGAGTGTATGCCCCTTGCTTATGCAGCAAAAGGCAATAATGTTTTAAGTTACTATGAATTCCATGAATCCAATTAATTTATCATTGCTTTGATAGGATGATTACATTACTCTGCTTTCTTTGACCTCAGTACTAAGTTTTATAACTGACATAATATTTTGTACTTAAGTTTTTACTATTTGCCAGCAACACCTGTTATTTTACCTTACTCCACATGTACCCTCAAAAAATGGAAGGATTCTGTTCTGACAGTTCTTTTTTTTTAATTAATTAATTAATTTATTTATTTTTGGCTGTGTTGGGTCTTCGTTTCTGTACGAGGGCTTTCTCTAGTTGCGACAAGCGGGGGCCACTCTTCATCGCGGTGCGCGGCCCTCTCACTATCGCGGCCTCTCTTGTTGTGGAGCACAGGCTCCAGACGCGCAGGCTCAGTAGTTGTGGCTCACGGGCCCAGTTGCTCCGCGGCATTTGGGATCTTCCCAGACCAGGGCTCGAGCCCGTGTCCCCTGCATTGGCAGGCAGATTCTCAACCACTGCACCACCAGGGAAGCCCTGACAGTTCTTCTTATACTACTTAGTTTCCACATATAATTATTCCTATAATTTTCAACAAATACCTGAATGTAACGGTTGAAAGTCAAGTGCTTTTCTTCTCTCTTTCTCTCTTTATTTTTTTAGCTGCCCGTGATTATCCAAAGTGCTACTTAAAAATTACATTTCATAGGCAAAACAATAGAAACATTAATATTAGTGATTGTCAAGGACTCAGGGGGAAGGAGTGAGAGATGAATAGGTGAAGCACAGGACATTTTTAGACAATGAAACTATTCTATATGTAATGGTGGATGTATTAGATTCCTAGACCTGCCTGACAAATTACCAAAAACTGGGTGGCTTAGAACAAAAGTTTTGGAGACTGAAACTCTGAAATCAAGGTATTGGCATGGTTAGTTCCTTTGGAGGGCTATGAGGGAGAATCTGTTCCATGCCTCTCTCCTAGCTTCTAGTGGTTTACTGGAAAAATTTGCATCCTTTGGCTTGTAATGCATCACCATGATCTCTGCCTCATCTTAACATGGCATCCCTGTGTGTGTCTCTGTATACTCATTTTATAAGGAAACTAGCTTTATTGGATTAGGGCTCACCTCAGTGACCTTATTTTATGTATCATCTCTGTAAAGACTATCTCAAATAAGGTCACATTTTGAGGTACTGGGGGGTTAGAACTCAAACACGTACTTTGGGGTGCGACACAATTAAACCCATAATAGTGGATATGATATTAGGCATTTGTCAAAACCCATGGAACTTTATAGCACAGAGTGAAACATAAGTATGCAATTTTAAATAATAATTTAGGAGGTTGAGGTCCTAGGAAAGAATGAACACTGTGGCAAGGGAATCTAATTGCATTACAGATGTATGAAACAACCTCACGGAGGAGGTAAAGCACTCCTATGGTGGAGGTACTGACCTAAGTGACTTTGGAAATGAGCAGAATCTGTAAGATTAAAGGTAAAAGGACCTTTACAGTACATAAGCACTGTACTCTGGTTGATGAATTTTTTCCCACAGAGGTACAGGTTATCAATCTGTTACTGCTGTACATGATTCTGGAACCCAATAAGTAAGTGCATGGTGGATGATGGGGGCCAGGTTTATCACTATTGGAGTGGGAATTTACAGATTAGCAAGGAGAAAGACACTAGGATTATTCATGGCATAATGAATTAGAGTTATCAGTTAGAACTCGTGTTTAACAGAGTTAATTATGGTTAGATATAGAAATATTTATAGATATGCATCTATACATTAGTGTACAAAGAGAGATTTATTTTCTTTATCAGTTGAGAGGGCCTTAAAGAAAAGTCATCCCAGTAGCAATGAGCATGACTAGAACCCAGATCTTGGTTTCTAATACCATTTACTGCTAAAAGAAACCAGGGTTTCTTGTATTGTAGAAATGATTGTGGCAGGAAATATACAAGATGCGCCTCAAGCAGGAGCATCTTATAGTGCTAGAAAGTTAAGGAAGTGCTAAATAATCACATTAATGGGGACATATCAAAGGGGCACAGAAGCTAAGTGAAAGATTTGAAAAACAAAATAAAATAGTATTGGATTATAACTAGAAATATAAAATAAATATCATGATTCAATACTGAAATGATTGAATAAATTAACAAATGGAAGAAAAAAGATAAATCCCTCATGCAGAAGAATTTCAAACAAATTATATAGAAACTTTGCCCTAAAGCAGTGGGCTGCACAAAGCATACAGTATGGAAAGGGAGAAATAAAGAGTAATTTTTACGGTAGAGAAACCTGACAGTACTTCAGCCAGGTGATCAAGATCAACATCAATAGTCATAAATCATGTTGATTGTATATACCCTTGATATGATGAGATGAACATGGCTTTTTATCTCTCTGACCTTCTTCCCCCAAAACCCATTAAAAAATTACATTTCACCTTGCAAGTTCAAGTTTTACTATTTCTCTAATCAATGAAAACAGTTGGAGTGCAAATATGATTTAGAATGTGTTATTGACTGTACCTCCTGTCCAGATTCATATGTTGAAGCCCTAACCCCTAATATGGTGGTATTTAGAGGTAGAGGCTTTGGGAGATAATTAGGTTTAGATGAGGTCATGAGGGTGGGACTCTCAAGATAGGATTAGTGTCCTTATAAGCAGAGGAAGAGAGATCAGAGCTCTGTCTCTGTCTACCATGTGAGAAGGAGGCCATCTGCAAGCCAGGAAGAGAGCCCTCGCTTGGAAGTGAATCTTCCAGCACCTTGATCTTGGGCTTGACAGCTTTAAGAACCGTGAGAAATAAATGTCATTTGGTCTATGGTGTTTTGTTATAGCAGCCTGAGCTGACTAAGACAGAATGATTACAGAGCGCCGGTGCTGTTCTAAGCATTTTACATGTACTTTGTATTGTAAAAAATCTACTCATTTAATGTTCACAGAATTCCTATGAGGTAGACTTTATTATGATCCTGTTAAGATTACCTGCCCAATGTCTCATAGAAGTTGTAGAGCTGGGTTTTGAACCCGGGCAATCTGATCTCAGAGTCAGTGTGCTTAACAACTATGCAATGCTGTTTCTCAGACTGCTTGATGTTTACAGCGTGTCAGAAACAAAATAATGACAATTATATACTTGGGTATGTATAAGAATTATTGGCTACTTATCAGCAGGAACAACAATGTTCCAGTGGTCTTCCAAACTCTACAATTTCTTCATTCTAAATTCAAATATGGACGTCAAAGTGCTGTTGCAGTGAATTTCTGCTACCTCTAGAGCAGGGAAAAACTAATTACATTATACTTCTTTTGAAAATGAAATTTAATTCGTTCATGACATATCCTTGTTATTCATGGAGTCTATATTTGTGAATTCACCTTCTTACTGAAATTTATTTGTAACCCCAAGGTTAATACTTGAGGCACTTTCTGGGGTAAATGCTGGACATGTGCAGAGCACCTAAAAATGTACATATTTCCAGCTGAGGTCAAACATGGCAACACACTGCCTAGGCTCAGTTCTTATTCAGAGGTGACCAGAAGATGGAGACAGTAGGGGGCAGTGCAGTATACTGCAAGATGCTCCAGCTCTGGGGCCAGCTGGGTGAGATTTGTATCCCAACTCTGACACCTATTAATGGGGCAGCCTCAGGAAAGTCACTTAACATTTCTGAACCTCATTTTCTCTTTTGTAAAATAAAGAAAATAGAATTTACCAAGATGAGTTGTTTTTAGGATTAATATTGTAATTTATATGTGATATGTGTGTGCATAGTGTACATATATATATGTATTTCTCCTGGGAGCAGCAGTTCAGTATTCACTAACTCAGTGTTCCCCCCGACCTTTATAGAAGATAACTACCGGAAATAACAAGAACAAACTGTTTTTTGAGTGTCTTATATGCCAGAAACTCTGCTAGATACTAAGATGTGCACAACCTCTGACCATGAAGAAGTTACAGTCAAGTAGGAAAAGCTATTATTTTAGTAGGAGGATTTTTTTTTTTTTTTAGCTCAGGTCAAAGGAGATAGAATCCAGGCCCTATCTGGGACTTCTGGACCACAAGGACTATTTTACTTCTGATTTCCCACTGATGCCTGCTTAGGATTTAGATGTGGGGTTAGAGCAGTCATATCAATAATTCCAATTTTATGCTCAACATGTTAAAATAATTCTCAATCCAGTTCCCCAAAAAACCTTTGGAATGTGTCCCTCCTTTCTGTTTTATGGCTTCCAAAATTATTCAGAGCACATAGTGAAGGTGTGCTTTATACTTTTACTGACCTCAGGCACTAACTATAAGAATTTATTTTTTCTGTGGCTGAGTGCATATGATTTTTACATTAACCATAACCCCTTCTAGCCTAGTGCACTTGCACTTCTGTTTTTAGATACTAAATAATATAAACCATCTATTATGCCATCAAAGTTAATTTTCCTCTTATTATTTTTAATATCAGTGGATGTTACTGAAAAGTCAGAGTGTCCTATTAGTGAGCTTAAATGGCTTTTAGTTAGTTTTAGTGCTAAAATTTTTTTTAATGAATTGACACTTTATGACTACTCAACATTTAATAATATGTCAATTTCTACTCCCTGAAATTGAAACAAGAGCATTAAATTCAGATAACATATTTTCAAGTAACATATTTATCCTGTTGAAGTCCAACACAGATTTATGGTATGACACACATTTACAGACTATTAATCTACCTTGAATACAGATTAAAACATTTACAAGTTGAAACAGATAGAAAGTATGATACAGGTCAGCTCTAATCTTTCTCTTATCCCCCCTAATCACTAATATTTAAGCATCAATTTATGGAAATAATTTACTAAAAAAAAAATAACTACCCAAATCTAAAGTCTTGTCTCATCTCAGTATGCCTCCTTTGAGACTATCAGTTTTGTCATCCCATTCAGGCCAAATTTTAAACACCTCCTAATTCCAGTTTTCACGTTAGTCTAATCCTGCTAGTATAATCTCTTTTGTACAGTCTGGGGAAAGCTCTCCCTGTCCCTGGTTTAACAAAAGCTTGTTGTCTTATCCCAGCACCTTCTAAACCTTAGTCTAGTCTATCCAAATCTGTGGAATCTTACCCAACTGAAACAAACCATTAAGTTCACATGTGTCCCACCCTTTATATGACCCTGAAAAAAAACACTTTATAATCATACACTCTCATATTCTTTGTGGTGGTAAAAGTAACATATATTTTACAGCCAAAGGAGAGAAATTGTCCCACCAAAATGTAAATTTCCCAGGAATATTATTCAAGTCTATAATTTTTTGCATTATCCCTATCTATGTAAGCTCTGAAAGTTACAAGCATATATTGATAAAAAAGCAAGAAGGAGACAGAGACAGAGAGACAGACAGACTTTTTTTTTCTTTTAGGAAAGCCTATGGTCTGTTAAGACTGGCACATATAACCCTACATAGCCTAATAACCTGATTTTTTCTCTTCTTCTGGACTTCTCATTCCTGAAGCCTGGCTCAAGCAGAAATTATTAAGCCACTGTTTAATGGAATGATACAAAATGTGCATATTTCATATCAACCCTAGTCATTCTGTTCTAGTCCATTTGGGTTGCCATAACAAAATAGTATAGACTAGGTGGCCTATAAACAACAGAAATTTATTTCTTACAGTTCTAAATGCTGGGAAGTCCAAGGTCAAGGCACCGGCAGATTTGTGTCTGGTGAGATCCCATTTTCTGTCTCATAGACCACAGTCTTCTCTCTGTGTTCTCGTATGGTAGAAGGGGCAAGGGAGCTCTCTGGGGTCTCTTTCTGAGGCCACAAATCCCATTCATGAGGGTTCAACTGAATAACTTTGCAAAGGCCCCATCTCCTAATACCATCACATCGGGCATTAAGATTTACTATATATGAGTTGGGGGGGGGGACACTAACAGTCTGTATAGCACATTTGTAAAAACAAGGCCAGCCCACCTAGTTGGGATGTATTCTCTGGCTTAACATAGCAACCCCATCAATATGAACCTGCAAAATGCAGCCTTCTACAGATGTACTACCCTCTTTTTGAGTACAAATCCAGAGTGAGTCACTTTTATAAATTTTTGCCCTCTTTAGTTATGCTAGAGAGAAGTAGTTCATATATTTTTCATTTAGTTTAGAAATAAAAATGTGCCTATTTAAAATTTCTTTTTTATATCCAGACAATGCACTGTTAGCAGATTTCCTGAATAAATATTAGGCACTTGTGTAAAAATAGAAGTTTTCCCTTTAAATACATGGATAACATACTAACATGTTTAGCAACAAAGTATTAAAGACAAATACAGGGACTTCCCTGGTGGCGCAGTGTTAAGAATCCGCCTGACAATGCAGGGGACACGGGTTCGATCCCTGGTCCAGGAGGATGCCACATGCCACGGAGCAACTAAGCCCTTGCGCCACAACTACTGAAGTCCACGAGCCTAGAGCCCATGCTCCACAACAAGAGAAGCCACCGCAATGAGAGGCCCACACACTGCAATGAAGAGTAGTCCCCACTCACCACAACTAGGGAAAGCCTGCACACAGCAATGAAGACCCACGCAGCCATAAATAAATAAATAAACAAATAAATAAATAAATAAAGACAAGTGCAATTGAACATACTTTCCCACTAGCATTTCTACCCCTTAGGATAACTTTCTTACAGTTGAGAGGAGAATGATATTCATTTCTTTGTGCTTTAAAATTATATCTAAAATATTCACTTATACAATAATTTTGTGATCATCCCCTGTGTATTTCAATCTTAAAACAAGTGAAACACATGTTTAAAAAGAATTCATGATTTCATCTCACCCTTTCTAACCTGTAACATAATATTTCATAAATGGCTAGGATGATGAAACACACTGCTTTAAGAAGCCATAGTATTGAAGCTCTGTTCTACTAAGGCTGAATAATTAAGGTGGGTTCCTTAAAAACTTTGACTTTAAGCAAATTCTATTTGAAAGTTTGGGACATTCCGTATCAAAAGATTAATTGTATAAATAGGTTTTGTCAGAATTACATTCTGTTTTTTTTTTTCCTTTAGTGGAACATTAATGAGCATACATCTTAAGGGGTAGATTTTGCTCTCCCATGAACTTCTGAAACCCCATTTTAAATAATAGGAGCAGAATTCTGTGAAGCTGGATGCTGAATATGACATTCCAAACATGGTATTAAAATTTTTTTTTGAGGAAGGCAAGATCATTACTTGTTGCTGTCTTACTGAAATGGGAAAAGGACCTCAGTATGTTTTGGTCTTTGCTTTTATAGGTACACACAGTATCTGTCTCTTCTCCAGTATCTAATTTTGCCATAGAGTTTTCTATGAAGAGAGACTTTATTTCTACTTAGTTTTTGTTTGGAGTAAATGGAATTGCCTTCTATTATGCGTTTGAAATAAATATTAAAGACAAGCTACATTAAAAGCAAATAAAATGAAACTTTGTAGAGGTTTCAATGCAGCCTGTAATATCAAACTAAAAAAATTGAAATTTAAAATGTGATGATTCAGTATTGAAAAGGCTTTTAGAACACATGTGTCTACAGCAAGTTTGTAAGATATAACCTCAGATGATAAAATGTAGATGATAAAACATAATGATCCACAAATATAAAATTATTAAGCACAATAAATGCTTTTGACAAAAAGACAAATATATTAATACAATCCCATAGAAAAACTTAGAGCAGGATAGTTATGTGGAATTCAAATTTTGTAGTTTGAATTTTTAACCTGTATTCTCACATACACAAACACCCAGCAGTCAAATTTCATTTTTACCATTAACTACTGCTCAGAATATACAGAGGTCCTCAGAATTTAGAGAATTTCCTTTCTCAAGGCCTCTCCATATAGTTTCAGGGATTATGTTTTGTCATAACATCTTGATCAAAACACCTGAATAACTGGTAACACTTAGACATGGTTTGGCATTTCTTTAATCAGTAAATTTGCCTCTAGGCCTGTTTAGTTTTGCTGAATTGAAATTCATCTTATCTTCTTAGTCTTGAATCTTGGTAAAGGAGATCCCTTGGTAAATGAGGTAAATGGTCTATTATTTGTAGCAGTTTTATGAAGTGGGAAATTTTTATCACACTTGCAAGGTCACTTTATGTGGTCAAGGATGTACTCCTTACATCAGTTTTTGTTTTTGCTACCATTGGTTTATTCTTATTAGTCAGTTGAATTTTCAGTCTTTGGTTTTCAGTCACGTGTACTTGTTTATTTTACACACACACATACACTTTTCTAACCTCCAGGCATACTCTTTTATACCTTACTCATTCCTTCTTTTCAGTCTCATTCTAACTGAGTCATCAGTAGGTGGTTTCAACCAAAAACTCGAAACCAATGTTTGGCTTAGTTACATAAGCTTCTTACTGTGCTGACTTACTGCATTGCCTGTAACACTTGCTATTCCAATATGCTGTAAACAGCTCAAGATGGCTTCCTGTTACTAAGTCATTATTTTGTGCCTCACTAGTAAAATATTGACTTGATAACCTTCCTCTTATAATTTACTCTTTCAATAGCTACTGGTATAGTTTGTCCCAAATGGTCGACCACCTACCTAAAATATATGTGTAAGAGTATATGCGAACTGAACAATCCTCTTATTTCCATCACATTGTTCCTTCTCTTTCCTCTGATGCAGTTTTTATTTTTGAAATCTTCAACTTCTCCATTACATAAACATTCCATAAACATTGCTCAGAATTTTTTAAAGGAGGTGAGCATCATTTAGTTGTTAATTGTACAATTACACACTGTAGTAAGTTCCAAAACACAAATCACTTTTATTTGAGTGAGCTTTTGCATCCAGACTTCATTTTAGTATGAAATAATATTTCTGTTTAAACAGAATTTTACTTTTCATGTCCCTAAATTACTTTGCGAATTGTCTTCTACTGAGTTTTATTAATTCAGTTTTACCAAAATAAATTCTTAAAAGGTTAAATAAATTATCCACATTCTAACAAGTTAACCTCTGTACTTCATCTTTTCTCCTTCTTGTATAACTAAGCCCATCTGCCAAAAGAATTTGTCCTGTGCAAACAGTGACAGGACAGGCTCTTGATTTTTTGTTAATCAGAAAGTCTCCCTTTTTTTAATCATAAATCTCCCTTATTAAATCATAAGAATTCAGTCTCATTTATCTTTAGATTTCTCTTCCTGCACCCTGCCTTACCTCCTCCTGTGAATGGTTATCACAGTGCTTTGAACATAGTAGGTTATTTTATTTAGGGTACCATTACAGTTACAAAGCATTATTTTGTCCCATGAACTGTGCTAAATAGCAGTGTATACATAAATTCCCATCTGATTTTCACAAGTTGGTACTATTATTATTATTACCATTTTATAGAAAGGCAAACTAATGCTTAACAACATAAAGTCACTTGCCCAAGGTCACATAGCTATATGGAAGTCTGGGACTCGGTATAGGCATTCTAACTCTAGATCCCATCTCTTAATCAACACACCGTGACTCCACATTCTCCTGCCTCCCTAGAGAGGTTGATCAGTTTTTAACTGGCATACTTTTAGACTTGCTGTGATGCTGCATTTGTGTCCAGTCCTTAGTGTCGCTCATGCCTGCTGTGCTTTAAATGCAGCTGACCAAGCAGCCACAACGTACTACTTCTGGTACTATGAGCAACAGTGTTTGTGGCATACAATTTTCCCAAGACACTCTTTAGTTCTACTCAGTCTCCTCTCATTTTTATTGCTTTGGCTATTGAATTCTTAGCTCTGTATCCTGCATTTATAACAGTTTCTATTCTATATACTTGAAGTCCCTTCTAGACATTAAATTTTTTTTTTTACTAGAACAGATTGTGCTCATGCCTTTGATTTAAGGTCCACTGCAGTCTTGAGTGGATTGCTTTCTTCAAAATTCTGTTTTCTTAGCTCTTCCCCACTCTGTCCCCCAGGGGAGAGGTATTTAGCTTTGTGAGACTGACTCATATTAACTCAATTAATAAGGGATTATGTATAAACTGGACTATCAATATCTTTTATTTACAGTGAGAAGTATGTCATAGAGATCAGGATAGTTCCATGTTTCACAGTGGCATTTCTTTCTGAAAAAATAACAAGGAAAGAAAAAATTGAAAAGAGAGTATTGTTTGATGAGCATAGAATCAAGCAAGGGTAGTAGCTGGATAATCTTAATGGTAATTCATTCTGATTCATAGCAGGACCCTTAACTGTGGTGTTTCCTCAGGAGGCACCTGCATTCCTGATGCAGTGTTGGTGAAGCAGTGATAAGTTCTTGCTCATTGACTTCCTTTAGTTAGTCTTTGGTTTTAATAGTTCTTCCTCGAACTTGACTAGGTTTTAGTTTTCATTTATTCATTGATTAATTCATTTAAAAATATTTATTCAACACAGACCATGTGCTAAGTACCAAGTAAATCAGTGAAGACACCCATTAACAAGGCAGACATAGTTTCTGCCCTCACTGAACTTATAGTTTAGTGATGGAGTCAGTTATTGAAGAGGTAATCACACAAAAATTAATTACAAGTGCTTTCATGACTCTGAAGAAAAATTAAGGGGTTGTGAGACTGCAATATAGAGGACCCAGTTTTCTGTGGGAAGTCAAGGAAGGCTTTCCTGTGGAAGTGATTTTTAAGATAGGACTTAAAAGATTTATAGCATGGACACGACAGAGAAGTAGAGAAAGAGATTTTAGGCAGTGGGGACATGGAACAAGGTCCTTAGGTGGGAAATAACCTGCGTATTTTAAGTAAATAATAGAGAGTAGATGCACTGAAGCTTAGTGAATGAGGGAAAGAATGATAAATAATGAGGGGTGGAGGTGAGGATTTGGGAGGTGAAGACCATGCTGGGCATTCCTGAATATATTACAGATTTTGGACTTTATAAGAAGTTGTTGAAGGGCTTTTAAGCAAGGAAGAAACTAATTAGAATTGCACTTAAAAATTATCAGTTTGGCGGCTCTTGATAAGGTATTTATGGGGGTAGGGTCAAGAGTAAAAATTGTTAGAATAATTAGCTATTACTTTAGTTCAAGAATAAATTATGATGGCTTAAAGGTGGTTTCTTAGAGATGGATAGAAATAATTCCAGAAATATTTGGGTTATAAAAATCAATAGGCTGTCCTTTTCCTCCTGTGGATTCCTGAGACTACACCTAAATCATTCTGACCAAATATGATTATATAAGAAACTCCTCAACAGAAACAACTGTCTGAGTTATTCTGCAGATGGATAACATTTTCCATTATGAACTGATTGTATTATGTTTATGATTTTTACTCTTTTTTAAGTTCTAAGGAGCAGAATATTGCTGACTCCTATAGATTTATTGCAGAGATCAATAATTATTTATTGAAATTAGTAGAATATGTGCAGACTGATGAGAGCAGTGTTAACAACCTAGAAGAGTCTGGAAAAACCTGACCTGATTCCCAACTGTACAACCACTATAACCTCAGCCATTGTTTCATAGCAATGCGAGTCCTTTCCTACCATTCACAAAAGGCTGCATGGAAATAATGATTATACATCAGTTCAGAGATAAAGATGGCAGTACAACCAAATTCAGGGAGCTGGAGTTTATTTCCATAACATATGCTTAAATGAATATTTTAAACCATGATGATATGAGATTATTTTTTTTTTCTTGCAAAAGGAGTGTAATGATTTCAGATGCAGTTGTTTGAACAAGTCAGCATTTTTCTAAATCTAGAACACTTTAAAAAAATGCAAGAGTTTGAATAATTATAACTGTATCATTAAGTGATTCTGAAGCTCAGGACTCTTAAGTGTAGAATCATGGTTAATATTTTCCCTCAAATACTTTACAGACTTTGCTATTCTACACACTTAATAGTTGATTCAAGCTAATACAAACTGAAACAGAAATGAGCTGTGAACAGGGAGCTAAGGCTGTGTTCTTCAGCATTTCAAAAGGTCCTCATTCAGGGCTGACCTGGGTGTTGAGGACATCAGATTAAATATTAAGGTATCAAACAGTACCAAACAGTAATTAACTCCTTCTTAATTCCTATAGTGTGTTATATCTATAGCAATAGTTTTTAATACCTTTAAATAACTTGCATGTGTAAGTCACATCTCCCAAAACTAGTCTGTCATTTCCTTGAGATAATATAGTTTGTATTCACAGTGAATAATTCCTATAGTGCGTTATATCTATAGCAATAGTTTTTAGTATCTTTAAATAATTTGCATGTGTAAGTCACATCTCCCAAAACTAGTCTGTCATTTCCTTGAGATAATATGGTTTGTATTCACAGTGACTTGCCTTGAAGCAGATGTTCAATAGCCCTATGCAAAATATGATACTGTATATTCTTGTCAGTACCTCACCAACTTCTTGGTAAGTAACTTTGTATCATTCCTGGAACAGACACCTAAAAGTCATATTTTAAACATCATTTAGGAAGCATCATGTTATATCATTTTATTCATAAAATTCCTGCCACTTTGTTGACTGTTTTATAGCAGGTTTAAAATTTAAACTTATAAAATTAGATTCTTCACTCAAAACAAGAAAAAGTACAAATAGGGCAAAAATTACTAGTGCAGAAACTGGACTAAGTGTAACTGAGAAAAATCAGGCATCAGTATCACAGACAACAGTGTTAAAGAAGTCATTCAGAATTAAGCCTTTAAAGATTACATCTCTTACTTTAAGGAAGAAACGTATAGAAGCTTTTTTAGAGAACTTCCAAACATATTTTTAAATGGTACATACATTACTGAAGGCTCTTCTCCTATTTCTATTCTAACAATACTTAAATTATGAAAACAGTAGATTCTCCACTCAGCACTGTGATGGCTGTGTCTGCACAGGAAAAGAAAAGCAGAGAGTTGAAACCATCGTTTCAAATAACACCAACAAGATTAAACAACCCTTTGAACAAGGAAGACATGGGAGTGTTTCTAAGCATTCACACTCTCCTCCTTCATATATGTATGTGAAGTCAATCTTTATTGGCATTTTGTCTGTCCCCAGGGGCTGCAGTTAAAGGACTAAATCTTCTAATGGGATTCATGGCTGGATTCTACCATGCTAATTCTAAATGAAAACATTCATTTTCTTAATAACATTCCCTTGTTTGTGACTGCTTTCAACCTTATTTATTATCTCTACTGCTTAGCATGCACATGTGTTCAAAGAATAAAATATAAGCAGATCTAATAAAAGATACATATAAGGCCCCATGGTGAAGTCAGCTCCAGTACTTTCTGCATTATTTACACTGAAGAATCTGAGTCTCAGGACCTATGTCAACACAATGAAATAATTCTAGGTAATATGTCTAATGCCCAATGATGCCAGCATTGGGGAAATATGAATAGAGTATGAAAGATTATTCATAGTTATGAAGAAATCTTTGCTCCTTTGTTTGATTTTATTCTACCAACTTACATGCACCCACCTTCCATCTAATGAATGGCAGAATAACTCTTAATTGTTAATATTTTAGTATATATACAAATCATTTCCTATTTTTACATCCAATAGTACATTGAATCTGCCCTTTTGTCGCTCTTTGATGTTCAAGGCACATGTAACATGAACCTGCTACAAGATTAAATGTAACATACAATTCCAGTCAGAATAGCTTATCATTGGATAAAGGCTAGATATATGCTGATACTTGTAAATTCTGGGTATTTTGGCTATGTACAGCACAACGAAAGTATACTTATAGCATCATGAAGAGATACTGCCCTTTCTTACCCTGAAAATGCCTCATTTTTTAGCTCAGCCAGAATTTACTTCTGTTATTTTGCACTGGATAAAACTTACGCTAGGATCTATAATATTCTACCATCCTCCAGAGATTAAGATCAGTCCTGTATTTTTGGCACGTTAGTCTTCTCTCTCTCTGACTTGAAGAGAATGGTTTAAGATTGACAAAGGAAAGGCACATCATAATTGAACCTTTACAGCAGCCCTGGGCCTTTTCCAGCATAGGAATCTACTAAATATTTCTATCAAAAGCAAAAGTGACTCCTTTTGCTAAATTCACCATTCTCATCCTCCAAATATCCATTCTTGCTACTCTGAAAAGCACTATGGTTAGCAATGGACTAAACATAGGAAATCATGTTCCTTATAAGGATTTTTTACGTTAGAATTCCATTATTACATTGATATAGTTTTCCCACTGAGGAAGATCTTGATATTACAAAATTATATACTCTCCCCTCTACTGGGATAAATTCCAAACTCCTTAGTATGCATTTAAGCCCTTCTCACCATGACCCCAATTTGCCTTACTAGTACCATCTTTAACCATTCCCTTCAACTCACCAAACCTCTTCCATTTTCTTAACATTTTGTTCCCTTTTATACCTCTATGCCTTTGTTCAAGTTGTGTAGTACTCTCTCAACTTGGGATTTTACAGCGGAGCACTTTGTACTATAGGGCCCCTAGTTAGGGAATGTTATATGCATATCCTTCTGCAGCCCCAAACAAGACCTGGCATTTCCAGCTTACACTTCCGTTGGATAGGTCTCTGAAAACACTGTACAGAGAAAAGTGTAGAACCAAACAGGAATGCCTCTCTCACTGTCACTTTGATAGAAAATTTCTTTGCAACCTGAAGCAATATTGAAATTCCTTCCTGATGATAATAATGGTGATAATGAAAAAAAGGATAATGATGATTATGATAATAATAATTTCATAATGGCCATCATTTATTGAATACAGACTTTGTGGCAACATTGATCTAAATGTTTTATGTATATTATTGCTAATACTCACATCTTAACAAGTCTAACATGAAACTCATGATTTTCATTCTAAACATGTTTTCAATCCCACCCTCCCTCCAGTCACCTGTCTTAATAAAAGTCACCACCATCCACTCAGTTCTTCAAGCCAGAAGGTGCAAATCATCCTTGATTCTTTCCTTTGCTTCACGACTTATATCTATTAGTAATCTCACCCATCGTTTCTAGCTTCAGCATATGTTTCACATCTGCTTTCTTCCTTCTTCACTGCTACCAGTATCTTTAGGCTGGAATGTGGGAAAAAAAATAAAAAAGTAAAAGCAACACTATTAAATGCAATATGATATCCTGAGTTGGCTCCTAGAACAGAAAAAAGGGAATTAGTGAAAAAAAAACAAAAACAAAAACAAACCTGTTGAAATATAAAGTATGTAGTTTAGCTAGCAGTGTTGTACCAATTTTTAGTTTTGACAAAGGCCCCATCAGTATGTGAGATGTTAACGTTAGGGGAGCCTGACTGAATGATACACAGGGAACTCTCTTTACTATCTTTGCAACTTTTCTGTACATCTAAAATTATTGCAAAGAAAAATATTTTTATAAACCCAAACTGTTTTCTTAGCTGCTGTCTAGCCCCCTTCAGTCCAGTCTTCACAGTTGCTAGAGTGATCTTCTAATAATATAAATCATACAACTTAGAGATTTTTTTTTTTTTTTTTTTAATTTATGGCTGTGTTGGGTCTTCGTTCTGTGCCAGGGCTTTCTCTAGTTGCGGCAAGCGGGGGCCACTCTTCATCGCGGTGTGCGGGCCTCTCACTATCGCGGCCTCTCTTGTGGCGGAGCACAGGCTCCAGACACGCAGGCTCAGTAATTGTGGCTTATGGGCCTAGTTGCTCCGCGACATGTGGTATCTTCCCAGATCAGGGCTCGAACCCGTGTCCCCTGCATTGGCAGGCAGATTCTCAACCACTGCGCCACCAGGGAAGCCCCCAACTTAGAGATTTTAAGCAGCTCAAAAAGATTAAAACAACCTGTCCAAGATTATGTAGGTATTAATGGCTGAACAGGGATTCTCACCCAGATCTGACAGAATTCAATATCTCTTAAGCATTTTACTACTGGGTTCTCTATGTGAGCCATGAATTCAGCACGTATCACAAAGAAGTCATTGTCTCCCATCTTTGCATATATCCCATTCATGGTGTAAATTCAGTCTGATTCAAAATCCTGAGAAATGTTTATCAATATCAACTAAACTAATAGGTAGGAGAGTGAGGAAAAGGAAAAGTTTTTTTTCTGCTTTTCAGCTACAATGCGGTGTCTGAGATTTTTCTCAAGGTATGAGAAAAAGTCTTCCAGAGAGGTTATTGCAGTGGTCACAATTGCCTTCACCATGATGTCTTAATGGGATGTACCTTCAAAAGGATGCACTATCAAAATGGTCATTAGCAGTGGTCCCACGTTCCACATATGGAGCTTCAGCCTCCCCTTCCTTATGAAGCAATAGCTGGATCATGAAGACATCCTTTAAAGTTTAGCCCCATTCCACATTCTAGAGTGTAATGGGGAACTAAAACTATGTAAAAAAACTTCAAGGATTTTCAAGCTGTATTATTATAGCCTGCTTATCTTCGTATTAGGTCAAGGAGCTCTAACATACCGAGTTCCATTTTCACAGGGGGAAAGGCATTTAGCAGTGAGACCTATTATCTCTGGTTATCTGTGGGATCCTCATTAGACTTAGCTTTCTATTGAACCATAGTAGCTTTAGTGGAGAAACTTGGACAAAAGGATGAGATTGCAAACTACAGTAGTCTTTTTCTTATCTAGTCATCGCTTCAACTGTTAATAGCAGGAGGCCGAGGAAATCTAACTCCTTACAGTACTCATTTAGCAAAGATTCATCGTTGTTGGATTTTGTTTTTTATATTTTACATTTGTTTTGACATTTTCGCCTTTTAAGATAAGAGCATAGTCCATAATAAAATAATACTGACTCAGAGCAGAATCTACATACCACAGTGATAGGAGATCCTCAACTATTTAAAACAAATCTAATCATATCACAATTTCAGAATATAAGCAATCAAATAAAAAATACATTTTAATAGGAGGTGCAAAAGTCTTTTTATGTTTCTTAGATATCAGCATGCTGTAAAGTGCCAATGAAGTTTACAGTTTGTGAGCATTTTTAAGGCATGGGAAAGCTTTCCCTAGGAGTTATTAATTATTACCATATCTGCCCTCCATATAACATCATGTTTTTACACAGTTGGTTATTCAGAAAAATTCAAGTTGATATGCTTACTAACTTTTACAGTGGGTCAAGATATACAACTCAATTTGTATCTCATGTTCATAGCTTTTGTAAGTTGTATATTAACTTTTTTATATATGAGTATAGCATTTTTGTTCATGGAAATAGTAATAAAAGTATGTGGAATATCGGTACACATATCTATACACATGAAGATTTCACTTTAAAATTCTAATATATTAAATAGTCCTAAATATCATGTTTTTATATTTTAATTTTATATAAGCTTACTTTACATTTGAAGAATTCATCTCTACATCCCTGATTCTATTTAATAAGCAAGATATATAAATGTACAATTTAGGATCATTTTTTTCAAAGACAGCATAAAATGCCAACAAGAATATACAATTTTAATACAAACATCCAAGACTTTGCTTTGGTGCTACACTAAAGCCAGCTAAGGTGTAGCACCACAATAGCAAGCTTCCAGATACCCAAAAAGAACTCTGAATTTCCATAGGCATATCCATAGCTTTAATGAAAATAAATGAAATAAATGTCTGCAAATTATTTTAAAAGCATGTCTTTGTATTTGCCTTACATGTTTATTTTTGGGTTAAATTTACTAAACTAAATTCTCATTGGTTAGTTTATTATATCCTTTGGTAAGATAGAGGAGAATATGATCATAGTAGCATTTCAAGATTTAAACGTTAGTAAGAACACAGATGATTTTTTTCTCTTTTTAAAGTCTCACATTACCTAAGTGAAAATGTGGTTAGCTATACATTAATATTTGCATCTTGTAAGATAGAAATACATTTTATATATTCATTCATATGATGATCCATGCACTTCTTCATTCATCAGCTAGATTTACCTCACCTTTGTCCACAACAGGATCAGAGGCTGAAATATATGAATAGAGATAGTCATATTCTGTCACTCTAAGTGTGAAATCTTGTATATTTGGCTGGTATAGAAGAAATAAAAAATTTAAATTGAACATCTCTCTAAAGGAAGGTAGTTCGTATAATACTTGTATGTGTGCCCTGTTTTATTTAATACTCTTGGCTGGATTTACTTTCCAATAGAATTTTCAGTAAAGTGGTAGAACCACCAGTTAAGCAATCATAACAAAGAAGACATCAACGAAGTCTATTAAATTATTGCTCTTATTTATAAGCATTTAAACAACTGAGCACAAGCTTCACTAATGCCACATCTGCATACTACCAGGCAAACTCCTTTGCTTTGGCTGCTGTTGAGGAAGATAAAACTAAGTTTTAGAGCTCCTCCCTTCCTTCCTTCCTTTTCATTATTTTCTCCCCAGAGACATACTCACACTACTCAGTTTCCTCAATCTTATTTCCTTGAGGTCAGTGTGTATATTACTAATAAAGAAATCCAAGAAAAGTACAAGAAGTTATTACATTTCCCATACTGTAACACTTCTTGCTGCCTCTTCCACACTCCAACCCTCTCTATCCCTTTTCATCTTTTCTCTGGGTTACATACCAAAGGTCTATCAACTTTTGAAAGAATGCATAGACCATACATATTTTAAAACTCTGTTCATTCATTTAGTCAATAAATATTTACATACTGTCTATTGTTATTAAGGCTGTGTGTTAGAAATAATGGGGGAAAAAAAGGTAGTACTGTGGCTATGCTAGAAACAAGATAAGATCCATGAAACTCTGAAGTTTGTTCAGAATATATTTTCCATAGCTGTGCAAAATATGGTCCTAGACACTGGGCTACAGAAGACCTTGAAGAGAGTCTGTATTTTCAAGTACTTATAATATAATGGAAAAGCCAGAATTCTTGGTACAGACAGGCAAAATGACTGAAGGACACTGAGGGTAAAATATTCCAACATATTTTATCTAAATCAGCATAGAATAAATAGTGTGCATAAGTGTTTGAGAGAATATCAAAATTTTGTTTACTGTATCAATAAAGGCCTACTGGATGAAGGAAACTTGAAACTAAATTTTGATGCCCATGAGAGATGTGTATTTTCAGAAGATAAAAGAATAACCACAGTGATTTGTACAAACATGGAAATTAGCAAATTGCATATACTGAAAGATAAAGTATTTGCTTGGATGCAACTAAAGATACTTGCTGGGAACAGTAGTTTTCAAAGTGGGGGTTGATGAGTGAGCATATCAGAACTACCTTAGGAGCTTTTTCCAACTGACTACACACTGTCTTCTCTCTCTCTTCATTTTCTGTTTGCAATACATATTTGTTTATTACCATTCTGTGATGCCCCTTGCAGTGGAAATAAGAGTGGAGCTGTGCATGTTGAAGTTAGGATAGGCAGAGGAGAAGTTCCCCAGAATTGATATCTCTACCTGCCCTTCTTTAAGGCACAATGATTTATAGAAATGCTAATTTATTTTTTTGAAATGCGGTAGGAGTAGTGAATGTATTATCTCGGAACGGGGTGGCCATATTTGAATTAACATGGGAAGAGAAGTGATTTATTGTCAAACTTAAGCCTGGTTCAATTAACAAATAAAACTTTAGCAACTAGATTTTATGTATTGTTCAGCATTCCACACTATATCTTACCCCATTTTGAACCTTAAATTTAAATCATTTTAAAATTTCACCTGTGCAGTGATGCATTATGCAAATTTATTTGATAAAGTTGTTAGTAAATAAAATCCATATATATGTGTGTATATATTATATTTACATATATACAGAATATATATATTAGAATTCAGTTAAGCAATGTTCAGCTATCAGTTATCTACATTTATAAAGAGAGAAGAGTATATGATCCAAATTAAGGAGCAATTTCAATATCATTTAGACTGATAAAATTCAAATCATAAATACCAATAGAGAAGAACAATATTATAGATAATAAAAATTGTTTTAAACTACATATATTTGGCTCTGGAATAGTCACAGCTGTGGGATATATTATATGACAAATTATAGTAAATTTTTAATAAATAATTATTTTCTTAAATAAATATTAATAACTGGGTTGTCTTCCTTAAATAAATTCTGATATGGGGCAAACAAAAAAGTTATGTTAACGTGGCCTCAAAATTAACTGTGGCATAATGAGTTATGTATTATTTGGAAAAACTACTAATTAAAAAAAAAGAGAGGACTTTTATAATTCATTTTACACATCTGTACCATGAACTAAGCTAAATGTCTTAGTTTGCACTGTTGCCTCAGTTTATCCTTGTGATTTCTTTTGCATTAAAATTTACTTTTAACACTCCCTAACACCATACACAGAAATAAACTCAAAATGGATTAAAGATCTAAATGTAAGGCCAGATGCTACAAAACACTTAAGAGGGAAACATAGGCAGAACTCTCTTTGACGTAAATTGCAGCAAGATCTTTTTCGATCCACCTCCAAGAGTAATGAAAATAAAAACAAAAATAAACAAATGGGACCTAATTAAACTTAAAAGCTTTTGCACAGCAAAGGAAACCATAAACAAAATGAAAAGACAACCCTCAGAATGGGAGAAAATATTTGCAAATGAAGCAACCAACAAGGGATTAATCTCCAAAATATACAAACAGCTCATGCAGCTCAATATCAAAAAAACAAACAACCCAATCAAAAAATGGGCAGAAGATCTAAATGGACATTTCTCCAAAGAAGACATACAGATGGCTAAAAAGCACATGAAAAAATGCTCAACATCACTAATTATTAGAGAAATGCAAATCAAAACTACAATGAGGTATCACCTCACACCAGTCAGAAAGGCCATCATCAAAAAGTCTACAAACAATAAATGCTGGAGAGGATATGGAGAAAAGGGAACCCTCTTGCACTGTTGGTGGGAATGTAAATTGGTACAACCACTATGGAGAACAGTATGGATATTCCTTAAAAAACTAAAAATAGAGCTACCATATGATCCAGCAATCCCACTCCTGGGCATATATCCAGAGAAAACCATAATTCGAAAAGATACATGCACCCCAGTGTTCATTGCAGCACTATTTACAATAGCCAGGACATGGAAGCAACCTAAATGTCCATCGACAGAGGAATAGATAAAGAAGATGTGGTACATATATACAATGGAATATTACTCAGCCATAAAAAAGAACAAAATAATACCATTTGCAGCAACATGGATGGATCTAGAGTTTGTCATAGTGAGGTCAGTCAGACAAAGAAAGACAAATATCATGTGATATCACTTATATGTGGTATCTAAAAAAAGGGTACAAATGAACTTATCTACAAAACAGAAATAGAGTTACAGATGTAGAAAACAAATTTATGGGGCTTCCCTGGTGGCGCAGTGGTTGAGAATCTGCCTGCCAATGCAGAGGACACAGGTTCGAGCCCTGGTCTGGGAAGATCCCACATGCCGTGGAGCAACTGGGCCCGTGAGCCACAATTACTGAGCCTGCGTGTCTGGAGCCTGTGCTCTGCAACAAGGGAGGCCGCGATAGTGAGAGGCCCGCACACCGCGATGAAGAGTGGCCCCCGCTTGCCACAACTAGAGAAAGCCCTGGCACAGAAACGAAGACCCAACACAGCCATAAATAAATAAATAAATAAATAAGCAAACATTAAAAAAAAAAAAAAAATTATGGTTACTGGGGGTAAGGGAGGGGAGGGATAAATTGGGAGATTGGGATTGACATATACACACAAAAAATTTATTTACTTTTAATTATATTTGCTTTAGTTACTGTTAAGGGTTGATTTCATGTCCAATGACTATGTTAACTGATAGAAATTGAAGTGTCTTAGAATCATGCTGGAAGACATAGTGAACCTACTATGGGGTTTAATTCTTCCAAAGATAGAACACTGAAAGGTTAATATGAAAGTCTAGTTCAGACTTTCTCCATTAAGCCTTTATCAAATGATCTTCGAAAAGGAAAAGCATTTTTCATTTTTTCCCTTCTCCTTCCATTTTCCTTCTTGTTGAGGAAGGTTTACTAAAGAAAAAAATGAGAGATTCATGGGTCTAATTATTCCACAGACAGATTATTATATCTGTTAACATTTTCTTTACCCACCTCCCTTTTATTACCAGCTGGAAAAATAAAGCATCTAATAAACTGTTAATTAGAAATAAAGGAGCGGATTTCACTTTTGAATCCAAATCTTTTGAAGAAGAGCGCAAGTAGGTAAAAAAATCCCACCTCAGTTTAATACATATAAAATGTTCAATTTAGATAGACTTTCGGGGTTTCTTTTTTTTCCTTCAAATTACAGTATATGGTTAATAGTTTACATATTGACAGAATTGTTTTATTTTAAAGTTAGTTATGGCAGGCCAAAAAAAAATAGAGACATTTTAAAATAAATTGTTTTACCACAATTCTGTGGGGAAAACAACCTTAGAATTCCAAGCAACAATATTACAGCTGAATAGTCAGAAAGTCTACATTGCAAATAAGGAAAGTCTACTGAAAATATATGGATTCCAGTAGGAAGAGGGCGTCTTAATACAAATATTTTACATTTTAATTTTAATTTTGATTAAACCAGTATTTTGGATGCCATGTCAAAGACAAAGGGCATTTCAGAGGAGGAAAAACAAGGCTTTGAGATTTTAAAGATAGGTTCCATATTTTTAAAGCATTTGCTGATTCTCTCGATCTCCAGAAGTGGTTCTAAATTTATTATTTTAGGTTCTGATTTTTTCACTGGACTTATAAATGATTTCACAATGAAGTGAGATACACTGGATTATTTTCTCAGCTTAAGGTACAAGATAAGTGAATTGAACATTTTGTCATTAGGTGCGGGGATTCTCATCATTCCCTGATCTTGTCTTGGCACCTAATTTGAGCTCAATGAATGTGCCCTTAGTCACAAGAATATCTTGGTACTGAGTCAGAAACAGAAGTAGAAGCAAGACTGTCAGGAATAGTGAAAGGAATAGGACCAGGAGGGAGAAGAGAACTTCTTTCCATTCCTTCACATAATCAAATGACATTTTTGTTTCAGCATTTTTTTTCAGAGCTAACTTTGCCACCCCCAGGTTAGGCAAGTTATGCTTTTGTTTTAAATTCTACCAAAAATCATTATGTAGCCTTTCATCATGCAAATAAACTCTAAACCCTAAAAGATCCTAGTAAAATGGGTCAAAAGCACAAAAGCCCTGTATTCACATATAATGCAATATAGGTAATGTGGTACCTTTCCTCATCAAGAGAATGGCCTGCTAATTATTACAGTTGAATTAAACTAAAGTACCCAGGTTTGTTTGTACTGGTTATTAGCACATTCTTTTTGATGAAACGTGTTTGATTTTGATACATTTGAATACATTGCGAAGTCTATCAGTTCATTATACTACTCATAAACAAGTGGATGAACTGATACATTAAAGAAATATTTAATTAGGTATGCTGGGCCTTTTTGTCACTGGGTGTTAATGAAGAAAGCCTTCTTTTTACTAATGTTCATCTGTCTTTTAATGTTTGAAGATATTGGAGGGTTTGGGTCACACATAATTTATTATAATGCCTTCCTGGCTATATATCTTTAAAGTTCACCACGAGTATTATTTTCTATTAAAATTTAAAAATCATGTGAAAAATCATCTGTATCTGTGCAATAGAGAAGAAACAATACATATTCTCAAAAATGCATGTATTATTTTCAGGAGCAAATATTATCAGAATTAAAGAAGGTAGTCAAACCATTACCTCTTCACAACTAGCAGCCCCTGGTGTACACCTGCTTTCTTATATGAAAAATCTTCCCCTTCAATTCATATAAAATCATACTAGAAGTGATCATCTCTGTTTGTTATTATTATTACTAGTATTATATATTATAAATGAAGGATGATATTAAAAGAAGTAAAATAGGATGATGAATGTCTTAAATAGGTTCTTTACATCTCTTATATTTACCTTCAAGATTGCACTTTTTCTACATACCTAAATAAATTACAAAGGTCTTAATCAAATTAATAAAGCTGCTGAAATTGTTTTCACCTGCAAAATTTATTCTAGAAATAGAAAAATGAAAAATGTTCAATTGTTTTTCATTTGACTTATGTTGCATATTTATAAGAGATTAGTTTCTTTACTGTGAGGACTTAACTCACAGTTTGACTGAGATTTGTCCCCTATGACTTAAATAATAAAATGAAAAAAATTGGAAGATAAAAGACTTTTAAATTCAGAAATAGTAATTGCAGAGTTACTTCTTACATGTGAATATTCCCAAAGTGAAGACTTATAATTTCATCCAGCTTCACTTGTACATAGCTAGACAGAAGCAAGGAAAATAAATGCATAAAACTGAAATTGTTATACGTGAAAGAAAAAAATCCATAATTTACATGTAAGTATAATCCAGCATATATAAACTATATACATGTATATACAGTGTATATACATATATAATAGTACTATATTTATATAAACACACACATGATTGCCCAATTATACATGTGTTATCGCTCTTATTTCTTTTAAAAGGCATATAGTATATTTATTAAACAGAATACTTATATAGTGAAATTCGTGAGATTTATGTTCTGTTTACCTGAATTTTCACAGTTGAGGATTTTGAGCTAAGTATAAGTTATAAATGTCTAAGCTCAAATTCAAATTGCTCAAATGACTTAAGATGAGGTCTTTTTATTACCATTTCCTCTCATATTATCTTGACTCGTTACAGTCATATGTCTTACATTTTGTGGAGCATTTTGTTAATCATTCCTTTGTCATAGCCATTTTACAAAAATGCAACATTTATTGGCTTAGACAACATAATTGCAAAAGGATAGTACTGTATGAACAATGAATTTACACTAAATGAATCAAAATAATGTGTTGCAATGGTTAATGAAAAATCCTTATGTTCTGCAATTGCATTATCAATTTTCATAATCTAAACATAAATATTCTTTGCAGATAACAAGGGTTTAAAACCAATATTCCTAGGTAAGGAAAAAAAAAAAACTTTTCAAGCTCAATAATTAAACTTTTCTTGTGATCTCTCTCTAAACTTTTATTTAAAATATGGTGGTCATCATCCTTATATTTTTTAGTATTTTGCAATTAGATGAAATAATACAGCTTTTTAAATAACATAAAAGCATTCACATAATAATACAGTATAGAAAAATAATGTGTTAAAACTAGTACTGAATCAAACTAATATTTCACTTTCAATTATTTTCTACTCACCAGCTCATAGTTAAAGGGATATTACAATACATTTTATTACTTTCAAATATTATTATTATAGTTTGTAATAAAATAGCAAAGAATAATAACAAACATCTGTCAGATCTGGGTCTGCTTCAGTTTAATTGACCAGCACTATGAAGTGAATTAGTAATCTTTTTCTTAAAAATAATCATTTTACTGCAGCAAAAACATAGAACAAATCCTAATCATAGGACCTATATTAATACCCATGGTACTTTAAGAAAACATATCTGGTATTATAATGTAAAGCTAACTTAAGTATTTCTAATGCACAGCTAAAATAAGTGGCCTAGCCAAGGGGGTAGAAAACTCTATGGAAGCAAAATATTACCTCCTTTGATACAAAATTCCATTCTCATATAAATTTATTTTCACTAAATAAATTTACTCCTAATTCAAGGGTAAAATTTATACCTATATTTCAGACAAGATAATCTTACTTTCTATATTTAATAAATAAAATATAAACATTATAATTATCAAATTACATTATAATTTGATATGGTTTATGGACACTCATTTTTCAAATGTCGAAAGCTCTGGGATTGTTAGGAATTGTACTTTAGTCTGATAATATGCCATGTTATGAATGTATGCACAGTTATTAAGGAAATGGTAAGTAGCTTTGCACTTTGAATTTTTATTATGTACATCTTTCTACTATTCATCAAAATATTTGATTAGGAGGAATGGGGACATGATAAATAACTAGCTTAGAGGGACTTCATAAATCTGATATTAAAACACTTAAAGGTTAATACTAACTTTCTGTGCCTCAAAAAGAAAAGACTTCAGGTGAAGGATGGAGAGATGATTAGAAAAAACAAGGAAAGTGAGATAACTATGAAAAAGGTGACTTATGGGAAAGTAAAAAGAAAATAAGAAACAAAGAAGATTGACACCTATTTAATAGTGGGTCTGATCCTCTTGCATAAGAAGAGTTGCATTTCAATATTGTCTATAGAGAAATAGTGAATCATGTCCATGGGCTTTTCTTCATCTGAACTAATTCCAAAATATACTTCAAATAATGGAGGACAAAAGGTTTAGGTATAATGTACCAAATGCAAGGTAGCCCTGAAAAGTTGCATTTCATATTGATATACTTGTGTTTTTTATTTTATGCATATCTATGTTATTACCCAAATATAATTAATCAAGAGATATATAAATAGGTTACTCTAGACATTCATGGGTTTTTTTTTTTCTTTTTAAATACAATGCCTTAGTTTTATATCAGTTATGGAGTTTTAGAAGCCACTAAGTCTCCTTTTTTATGGAAAAAATGTGATGTAAGGCATCAGTGACTTGTAGTGAGTTACATTCAAAGCATAATAATAATTTCTACTAAGGGCAACTTGAGGAAACACTAGCAGAGAACACTGGGCTCACTGCGTTAATTCTGCAGCTACAGGTTCTATGAATCTCTGGAGCTCTGCTGTCCTCTACTGGCCCGATGAGATAAGTGCCTGCCTCAAAGCTCTCGAGTTTCTTCGTATCAGTTTAGTTTCCTCCACAAACAAGATACTGGCACCTTAAAAATCCGATTTTCTTTGGTTTCGCTCACATGTAAATGGATCATAACTTGGATTATTGTCAGATTAATTGTTCAACATATTTTAGTGTCATACAGAAAGAAAAACTCTTTCAGCATCCTGTCTTTGTTCAAGCATGTTTGGGGCCAGTTGCAGTAAGTGGTTGGGAAAAAAAGTAGCTAAAATATAACAGTGACAACAGATAACAGAATTCTGACAAACTGGCTCCAAGGCCTTATATTTTTATTGGTTGGTGTGTGTGTGTGTGTGTAAGTAATTTTAGTGTACGTTTTTAAAAAGTATAGCAATTTCACTTTCCTTTTCCTTTATTATGTCTTTAACTATCATACAATTCATGGATCCTTGATCATCTCCTCCTAATTAATCCTGTACTTCTTAGCAATATATTTACTGTGTTTTCTCCCAATTGCATCCTGCCTAGGAAAAATGATGCATCATTGGAGTACTAAGTTTGAAATTCATAATCCAAGAGAAAGAGGTGAACTATATAAATCAGATTTTTTTTTTAATGTCCCACTTATAATATCCTGGTATGGGATGGGCATGATGGGTTATAAGATTTATCAATATCACAGTGCATCAAACTTGTTAATAAACTAGCTTTCTGTATAAGAAGTAAAAGAAAGTTTTTCAAAAAAAAAAAGAAAAATGGGAGCACGAAAGTCATGGCATAGCTGGAATTTAAAGTTCAAGCTTTGTATCCTCTATGTATAATGTATTATGTTTTTCAAAAACTTTTTATTAAGAAAGCTATACCAGACGCATAATCACTATACAATGATTAAACATTACCTTTACAATTTATAATCACTGAAATTACAGAATAAATATATGCACATTTCTTTTGAATCTTTGTGTGTGAGAGAGAAAACATTAAAAGTGCTTCCTACAAAGCCGTTAGTGATATATACCCAGTTGCTTTTTTATGTTTTTTTATATTTTATATATATATATGTATATATATATATATATATAAGAAAGTGCAGATGTTCTCCAAAAAATCTTGGCATCAGGATGAAGTGTCACAAAGAAGGTGTTCATCCTAGGTGAGTGCCTACGGCTGTTATACCACCAGGCCTCCACTTCAGTTGGCTCCATCCTGGAAGATGACGTTTCCCAGGGTGGAGGAGAGACGCTGTGAGCTGTACACTAGGGGTGAAGGGAAGGTGAAGCTACGGAGAGGAGAGGAATGGATCGAACCCGAACTAATTAGATTGGGTTGAATGGGAGTGGGGGGTGTGTTTGTGTGTGTGTGTGTGTGTGTGCGTGTGTGTGTGTGTACCTACACCAGAAGGAAGAGGTTGCAGGTGTAGGGACCTATGTGCAGAGATTTGTGATTTGCGTGTGGGTATGTGTGTAAGAGAAAAACGAGTGGGTGAGAACGTTCGAGCAAGACCCGCCCCCTCCCTCCCCGCCTTGCAGTTTCCAGGCATGCAGCAAACTGCAGTATTAATACATGTACAGAATCTGTGCCATGAGGGCAAGAGGAACGAAAGCCACAAATGTCAATTTGTTTCCCCCCCTCCCTGTCAAAACAAAACTACAACTAAAAACAAAAGTTACTGAAAAGAAAAAGACACATTGAATTTTACTTAATTAGGATCAATACAACGATCCTAATATACCTTATACATGGCACAGTCAAAGTCTCAAGTTTCAGTATAAAAAAATAATAACATTTGCTGGCAAAAGTCTGCGAAGGCACTTCATTGATTAATGATCTGAGTATGGCCCTTCCTCCGAATCACATCTGAGTGGGGAGAGCATACATCTGTATTTTCTAGTTATCATGCGGTTTCAGTTCTGTTCAGGGCAGGGGAGTTTGTGAGAATGGAGTTATTGGGACAAGTATAAAGGGAGCAAGGGATATTTTTTTTCTTTTTATTTTCTTTTGAAAAAAAAGCACTAATTTAATTTTCTTTTTCTGTTAGAACCTATATGTTGTCTTCTCCAGGACTTCGAGGTAATCCGGCTTGGTTTGAAGTTTGGCCCTTAACTCGAGGTAATCACTTTTTTGGGTTTGGTGGTCTGTGAAGCCCTTTCCAGCCGAGAAGAGAAGGGTTTCTTTGAGCCTGGCGTCCTGCTGTAAGTCTGGGTATTGCATGCCAGGAGGGTGGACATGCAGTTCCTTTAATTTGGGCACTGTGCCATAGAGACAGTCCACAAATCCCACCGTGCAGGGGGCCGGTGGCGGCCTCTCTCGGTCTAGTAGCGTACTGCCACCACCACAGCCTCCCCCGGGGGGAAACAGCAGCACCCCACCATTCTTCTCATGGTGGCGGAACCCAGCCAAGTCTCCCCCAGTTCCCGCAACTACCCCTGACGCCCCACCGGCGGCTGGGTGGTGAGGGTGAGGGTGACGATGATTCATGGTCACTATGGTATTGAGCTGGGAGCTGGACACTGCCAGGGCCCACTCCTTTTCTTTCTCTAGCAATGTCCGGTAGTTGCTGTGGTTCTCCTTGGGTGTCTCAGCAAACTGCTCACTTCCTAGGAGACCCTCCCCCATTCCTGGGGGTTGTGTCCCAGGAGCCCCGCGTTCTGCACGCCCTGTCTCCTGGACTGACGAAATGGCCGCCTCCTCCTCCTCACGAGGCTTGTAGATGGGGTTATTGCACATCTGAGTAACAGGGTGGGGTATGTACTCGTATACATGACCCACAGCAGGGGCCTTCTCTGGGGAAGACATAGCCGGTCGTCCCCCACCTCCACTTCCACCTCCACCACCTCCACCATCCTCAAAAAGCCGGTGGCATTGCATCTGGATGCCAGTGAGGTCCACGCCCTCCTGCCGCTTGCTTCTAAAGGGCAGCTTCTTCCGGCGCCGTCGGAGGACATAGGCAAAGAGGCCTGCAGCCACGAAGACTGCTGAAAAAAACAGAACCAGCAGGCTGAGAATCAGCACAGAAAGTGGCACAGGACCCCCAGGGGTTGAGAATTCATAAGGTGATGCACTCGTCGGCCCCCCAGCAAGGGGAGAGTCTCCAGGCTGAGCTGGGGACGCTCCAGCTGGCGCGATGTGCAGCATCTCTGGGCAAAGAACTTCCAGCTCGAGAGTGCGCACGTCACGGTGGGTGAGGTTCTCAGGGCTCCTGCACAGGACGTCACCCACCACGCTGACTGAGCTGATGGTTTCGATCCACTGTTTGAAGGGAACCAGGTCGCAGGTACAGTCCCAAGGATTCTCATTGAGGTCTATCTGGACAATGGCGTTCAAGTGTTCCAGGACACCAGCCACAGGAAGGTAGAGGAAGTAGTTCTTCCTCAGGTTGAGCCGAGCCAGAGATGTGCCTGCAAAGGCATCTGTTGGCAGGGTTCTCAGCAAGTTATTGTTGAGGAATAGCAGCTTCAAGTTGGGCATGAGGCTGAAAGCCGCAGGCTGGATTTCCCGGATGACATTGAACTCAAAATACAAGTAGTGCAGACTCTGTAGACCTCGGAACATGCCTGGCGTCAGCTTCTCGATATCGTTGCCATTGAGGAAGAGGCTCTTTAGGTTAGGCAGGTTGATGAAGGCCCCATCCTGGACGTAAGAAATACGATTATTCCCTAGATGTAAGAGATCCAAGGAAGAGAAATTCCAAAAATCAGAACGGTATATTTTCTGAATCAGATTGCTACTCAGATACAGTTTCTTAGCATTCAGTGGCCTTGGAAGAAGTTCAGAAATGTTATTAAATCCTCGCTCTTTGCAGTTGACAGTCAAGCCAAGGTCATTGATGTGCAAATTACAGGTACACCCAGTAGGGCATATAATGGGGATGGGTGGTCTGGTCTGGTAAGGAGCAATGGGAGGTTGGTTTGGACCAGGGTATAAAGCTTGGGATGTGGAGGGTGGCCTTGGTGTTCGAGGCTGTTTGGTGGGTTTGGGCTGTTTATTTGAGGACTTGTATTCAACAGAAGAAGCAGTAAAATGGACAGAGGACAGCATTGAGGAAGGCTTAGTTGGCCATGCATTCTCCTTGCTTGATGACAAGTGGGGAATCCCCAAACTAGCCTCCACCTCAGAGTCAGACAACAAGGGACAGAGTTCTGTCTTCCTGATTTCTCGCAGGTCCTTTCCATGGAAATGGAAAGGAGTCTCGCAGGTGATGTCTCCCACCAGGGCAGTGTAAGGAATGCGTTCCAGCCAACTCTTCAATTGCACAATTTCACATGTACAGTTCCAGGGATTTTCTTCCAGCTGGAGCTCCATCAGGCTTCTGCCAATGTGATCTAGCATTCCTCGGTAAAAAAGAACTTTTAACCTGTTTCCACGTAGGTCCAAGTGGGTTAAGGAGACAGCCTTAAATAAATTGGTTGGAAGCATGGGGATGAGATTATCATTTAAAATCAGAACTCTCAGTTTACTTAGGTTCCGAAATGCCCCACTCTCAATACGTTTAATGACATTGTAATCTGCCTGCAGATATTCCAGACTTTCCAAGCCAAGGAAGGTGTCATTTCTGAAGATGTCTAGTTTGTTCTCGTGTAGATATAGCCTCTTTAAAATCTTAAGACCATTGAAAGCTCCTGTTTGAATGTCCTGCAATGCATTGTTTCCGAGGTTAATGGACACAGCATTATTCAAATGAAGAAAACTATTGGTGTACAATTTCCTCATTGAATTCCTCTGCAGATATAGTTTAAAAGGTCTTGACCAGAACTCAGCAATCTGACTAATATTTGTAAATCCTTTGCTGTCACAATGTATATGAAAGAGGCTTTCTTTCACTTCACAGTAGCATGGATCAAAACAGGGCTCATCTATTTCCTCTGAGTCCTCTATCAGGGGAATCGGGGTAGTCCATCCTAAAGCAATTGTGCTTAGAAGAATTATCCACAGCATTCTCCCTCTGTGAAGCAGCTCAGCTATAGAAGGTTTCATCGTTCGCGGTTGATTACAAAACTGCAACAGAAATAAAGATGCAGATTTTTAGCTTTTAGTCATATGCTCTATTCTAATTGTCTCATACATGTGGGGCTTTTTAAGAGTGATATAAAAACTTTAGTAATTGTTGAACTGACACTCAAAATAACCTATCAACCTGCTTAATATGTCCTATATCTTAAAATTAGGAGACTGAAATATTGTACCATGTGATGACATTTTCCTGAATCAAGCCATATTTGGTAAAGGGCATATCATGAAATCAAAAGCAGCCTTCATTGCTTCTTAGAGCAAGCAAGGAAACTGCATACAGTGATTCCTTTTAGGGGTAGGCAGATTCAGTAATAATGGCAATCATTGGCCATTACAGCTGTTTGCCTGTTAAAAATCATATTGATATCAGAGGTGCCTATTATGGATCTGATTGAAACTCTGATGGAAGAAAGTGTTCTTTAAACTATGGGTTTCTATTCATAAAAAGACATGGCATACCCCAAAGCTATTAAACAGTATGATAAATTATGAGCCCATTGACCAGTATCAGATGTTGAGATGTATAAGATGATTGGTATCTCAGGAAAACCTAAGATTTCTCTTAAGAAATGAGCACAATATGCTTAATTATAGTGCATGCTCAGTAACACACTATACCCCAACCCCTTTTGCCCAAGCAGATCATTAACATCTCCTTTAATTAAATGATTTCTACATATGTGTATCATTTTGGCCGTTTAAATCCCTTAGGAGTGATTAGCCTTTCTAAAGAACAAGCCCATGCAATTGTCAGAGCTAAAGATAGTGACAGCTAAAGGATGCTGAGCCTGGGAGTGTCTGTATTAAAACACTTTCAGAGCTTAGTTTGGAATGTATATCTGTGCCTTTGAGATCAACTGAGGAACCCTGCAAAAAGATGGAATGGCAGGTGGTTGGCTAGAGGAGATTTGGGTAGTTAAAGGCAAGAAAGAGTGGAAACCTGGATTCTTAACCTGCTGATAGATGATCTATCACATGAAATACATTTCAAAGAAAGACATCGTTCTTTTCCCATCAGAAGAAACAAATACAGTGCACTATTCTAATAATACAGAGCCTTCCTCTTTGGCTCTCTTTACTTGCCTAATATCATCAGTATATGAAAATATGTACATAAATAAATTATAATAATGCAGTTTTATTAGATTGCCCTTTCTGAGTCACTGAAATACCAGTCAAAATCGAATTGTTTTTAATCAATAAAAATAAACGGATTTTAGCATATATTTTCTTTCCACACAGATGCATCCATTAAGGAAATATTTTGTCAACCCTCTAACTTAAAACACAATGGTATAATTTACAGAGAGAGTGAAAAGAATAAATCTCCGCACTCAACTTGCATATGATGTACACAGCTGTAAGGAAAGGAGAACCCATAAGAAAGCAAAGAGAAATTTGCCTCAGGCATGCAATACTCAATTTTTGGAAACAATTAAATGAAAAAAGAGAGAAGGCAGATGAGGTTACATTGCAGTATCAGTTAGTCTTCCCTGTATCCCTTTTAAAATATTAAAATCTACTTAAGTTATTTCCTTTTCACCATTCTTTTTTAAAAATGCTTTTTCTTGTTTTTGAGGTCCTTGAGATTTAGAAAAGAAAGGCTCCAGATGTCTTTGACTTACCTATTTTGCAGGAGATTTTTTTTTTTTTTTTTTTTAGCATTGAACATCGGGGAGGAAAAAAAAGAAAAAGCTTGAGTTTAAGGATTCTCTCTCTCCCTCTCCCTCTCCCTTCCTTCCTTTTGCTGAAGCTGAAGGCAAGGGGGTTGGGGGGTTGGGGGGGGAGACCAAGGGAAAAAAATAAAAGGCAGCAAGCTAAAGACGTGCTGGGAATGCAATGGGCCTTTCAATGGGTTTCTTTAGAATGCAGAACTGCCGCTTGGAACACTCAATAGAGGAGGGAGAAGGGGCTGCTGCAGGCTTCCAGCTTCGCTGCCGCCGCTGCTGCTGCCACCGCCGTAGCTTCTCTTCCTGGGTATCGGCAGCACATCATTGGGCATCTTTGGAAGGAGGGCGGGAGGAAGGCAGGGAGGAAGGCAGGCTCAATCACGGTGCAGAATCTCGGACTTCTCTTGCGTTGGATTTTTTTTTTTTTTTTTTTAATATGTGCTGTAACCCTGGATCCGGCTTTCCACGTCACCAAAATGAGCTCCAAGACGGGGAACGCGCTTAGCATGGGGTCGGGCGCGAGCACTAGGAAGCTGTGACTATACAGTTTGTGTGAGTGTGTGTGTGTGTGTGTGTGTGTGTGTGTGTGTGTGTGTGTGTGTGTGTGTTTAAGGGGAGAGAAAAGAAGTGAAGGGGTCAAGATGACAAATTGTCAGAATAAAACAAGAAGGAAGAAGAGATCAACCAAGGGGAAACGTTCCTTTGGTTGGGACTGGGGGAGGGGTGTAGGCATTTTTTAATTTTTAATTTTTAATTTATTTTAACTCTAAAGGAAACCATTGCCTGACTAGTTTGCTCCTCTAGTTCCCAAAATCTCTACTCTCTAGTATAGACAGTTTGAAAAGTAAGACTGTCCTTCGGAATTATCCTTTTCACAGCACTCACTTCCCTCCAAAGACTGGGATAAAGGGAAATTCAGGTCTCCAGAGCAGAAGACCTGAATCTAGCTGATTCTGCTTGAGTGTCCTGAGTAAGAGCTCAGGCAGCCTGAGCGACTTGGACCGAGTTTCTCCTGCATTTTGCTTCGATCTCTTTGCACCAGGAATCCTTTTGTTGTGCTGCAGCTCAAAGCCTTCGATTTCCCCTGGATTCAACAGCTATGTGTTTGCTGCCACCTCTCTAAAACCAGAGACAAACCAATGCTCTGGAAGGATACGCAGACCACTTGGGTAACAATGACACATTTCACTTCTTACACCAGGAAAGACCTCACGGGGATAGGGGGCAGCATTTCAGGGTTTAGATTCTTTCTTTTCTTTCCTACCACCGCCCCGCCCCCTCCCCAAATATTTCTCCGTGATATTATCGGCAAGGGGATGGTAGAGAGTCCTGAGGGTGGGGATGATTGAGGGAAGACGTTTCAGTGAAGAGGAGCCACCAGACCAGAGCTCACAAGAATCCTCTAAGAGGAGTTTTAAAAGGCTCACCTGATGGTTCTACAGTCCTACCTGCTGGGAGGAAATGCACCTTAGTAGAGAAGCTGGAGAGAGGCAAGTGTGCAGCAAAGGAGTCTCGTCAGCGGGAACTGTGCCTCCACAATGTCGCCCCCCAGCCCCGCAACACACGCCAATCCTGTCACCAACTCATGGGGAAGGGATGTACTTTCTGGTCGCTAAAGAATGGACTCACTTGCCCAAGGGCTCAAAGTTAGACCGTAGAGCTGATTGTTTCTTAAAGCGCTTTTTACAAAACCCAACTTATGTACCAGTTTCTTACCATTCTAAGTATATATAAATCACCTAACTCAACAAAACGTTACTTAAGAGTCAGTCATCGGATATTCGCATGGTATTTTGCATTAGAAATGATCTCACCTGTGTCGGCCACTTCACAGTAGCTGTCAGAGACTAAGTAAGCAGGCCGTCAGGATTCTCTAACATTCCACACCCTTAACATTCCAGACCCACCCTATTTCTCCGGGTCTCAACCGAGAAGCAGACCAACACTAACAGTCTGAGCTCAGAACGAGAGCAGTCCCTTCTCCTTCACCATCTGCCCCCCCCCACCGGCCCCCACACAACACCTTCTGTACCCAACGTGCAGAGACGGTGACTGTTTCAGGGATCTTATCGGAACCCAAGATGCGATGGAATCAATGGGTAACTGGGAGGCTTGCCAGTGACAGTAAATGGCCCCCTTGGCAATCATTCTCTGTTCTCTGTGAACTACAACCCCCTAAGTTCTTGATCTGGGACATGTCCAAAAGGCTATTTCACCATTTTCCTTTCCTTTTTCTCAATGTAGGGTGTCTAAGCTATAGGAAGAGCTCTAAAAGTTAGGGGATGAAGGGCTCTGGAGCCCGGATTTCGACCGCTTTCTGCTGCGAGCGCCCGGGCATCATTTGTTTGTCCACAGGGAGGACAAGAAGCCCTTTCTCCCCATTGTACCCCCTCCCACCTCCCCCTCCGCTTTGCTGGATCTCCGAGCCCACTAATCTCTCCATATCTAAGATTAAATATTCCAATATGGAAGCAAAATTATCTTCCTTAGAACAAATAATTAAAATGCTGCATCATTCATTTTCTGAAAAGTCCTGAGCCTTCCAGAGGTCCTTTTCTAATCTACCACCGGGCGAAACGCACAATGGGTCTGTTTAGAAATGGAAAATGATTAAAAGCTCAAGCCATTTTCCTTCTATCCTTTACAACACGAGCGATCCGCTGGGGGAGGGGCTTCGCTCCACCACCTGGCCTATTTATTGGAGTTACTTAACGATTTACTCCCCCAAGAAAAGGGGTCCGAGGGTATGTTAGTCTCCAGTACCACTCTTTCTATCATCGTCCTTACAGCTAAATATCCAGTTCAAAAATACAACCCTCTAGCACCTGTGAGCTTATAGAAGCCACCGCGGCCAAACTATGTGCTCTACAAAGAACATCCTTACACGCGAGAATACTGGTTTCAATTAGGCAAAGTAGGAAAGGATGGCGGTGAGTACCTATCCGTGCAGAGGGCTCTCGATCTCCGAGGTTTACTCCGAGGGGCTTCCCAGCGAGAGGTGCAAACTCTCTGGGAGGCTGAATTGTATCCATCATGCAGTAGCCTGCAGTTTCTCCTCCTCAGGCACCAACTTTCAGAAAGGCCACCAAATCACGCCTGTAATCCTTTTAAGTGCTTCCACCTTTGCGACTTGCAGGGAAATGGTCGCTGCATACCAATACGAAAGCCGGGCGCACACCTAGCGCGGCAGTGCCAGTGACAGGCAGCTCCCGACCGCAGCTCTACATACCCTCGATGGCAGGCAGTGAGTGTCCCAGGACTGGGCTCTTTGTTTTCAGATCTCGGTGCTCTCGATTCAGTGGCGAGCTTCGCGGTCCCCGAGAGCCCTGGCTCGGTCTCTGGATTTTTGTTGTTTTTTTTTCTCTCGCTTCCTGAAAGGTTGTCACTCACAGCGCAATCCCTTCGCGAGGCCTCCTTCCTTAGGAAGAGCTGGGACTAGACCTTGCCTTCTCCGGGTGTCTTTGCTCTTGACCCTTTGAGTAGGTGGGAGTGGGGCTGGGTGCTGTGTAGATGAGAGAAGAGGGTGGGGAGGAGTGGGAAGGAGGCTGGAAGGGGGTGACCGGATCCCAGATCCCAGCATTGGCCAGACAGCGAAGGTGGTGACGGTGGGGGGAGGAGAGAAAAGCAGAGACGAGATACGAATACAACAGTACGGCTGTACACACCAAATTCGACTTGAATTTGGGGGATCTCGGGCAAAGCACCAAGGTGAAGCGATCCGGTTGGCAGAGAGTGAGCCCCCTGACAGCTCACCATTCAAGCACCCTCACTTCTGGAGCGGGGGGCGGGGGGGGAGCGGGGAGGAGACCGCGGAACGTTTCAGGCGAAGGAGACGCTCTCGGCAGCGGCATCATTTAAGACTGACCTGCTTTAAAAGTGCCACTTTAATGGCCTAGGAAATAACTAAAATCGGATTACACGTTACTTACCAACGTCTGCACCCAAACTGGGAGCGCCAGGTCGGGTGTTAGGAGGCAATATACCAAACGCCTGGCTGGAACCCGAATGCAAATCCATCAGCCGTCCCCAAATCGCGCAGAGAGGGAGCGGCGCTCGGGAGCCCCAGATCAGCCCATCGCCGGAGCCTCAGCCAGCTTGTCCCCCCAGCACCCCCCGGCTCCTCCTCCGCTCCAACTGTGTAAATCAGCCGCCGCAGTCCTCTCGCCGCGCATCGCAGGCAAATCCCTGCTTAGGAAGCAAGTGATATTCATCCTCTCTCTCCCTCTCCCTCTCCGTCTCCTTCTCTCTCTCTCTCTCTGTCTCTGTCTCTCTTGGTCACAATCTGCCAGCTCTACAAAGAAAACCCCCGTAAATTTGAGTGACAGGAAGTCAGCATTCTGTATCTGTGGATTGATTTTAACTTTTATTTGCAAATGAGAGATGGCTGTTTGGCAAATTACAGCCCAGGCCTGAGGGGTTGGGGGTCATCCAATTAATAGCATCTGACCTGTATCGGTGGGCGGTATCGCTAAACGCCTCCTAGAAGCAGTTTCCAAGTTATTTGCAGTAGCCTCCCACCTTCATGATACATAGGTGACAGTTTGAAAATACACGTATTTCCTCATCTGTTTACACCTGCTAAGAGGGAGGAAAAAACTAGGGGGTGAAGGGAGGTGGGGGCATTTGATGGAGATATGCTGGGTAGTAGTGACAACTTAAATAAGGACACTTGAACAATTGTTGCACCTGTGTGAAAGTATTATTGCAACATTATATACCAACTGTAGGCGAACATTACCCCCACCGCAGAATACTAACGCAGTCACTTAGTGCTCCATTCAATCTGCAGTGTAAACCAACGCAGTTCTTTTTAATAGATCCCGTTCATCAGAGACTGGTGTTGGAGAGAAGGCAGTCTTCCCCTAGCTCCCAAACTGAATATGAGGTGGTCTGGGGAATCATCTCTATCTCTTACCATTCCCTCCTGAGGTGAATGCAAAAAACTGTCCAAGGCAAGGGAAGTTGTGTAACTATTATAATTGTAGATGTAAAATGAACTCACCCTATTTTCAAAAGCTTTCAAAGGAACTCTAACTCAACCCTTGCAAAGAGACATTACTTTTATATATGAAAATCTCTGAGAAGCAGGCCTAGAGATATGATTTTAGCCTTTATTTAATGGATTCTATATACTGTGTTATAGCATTGTTACTCTTTATTGTATATGTATAATACGACAAGTCTGGTGTCCATATTACCTTCATTGAAAGAGAGACAGGTATGGAGCTAGTTATAGTGAAAACTAGAGGCCTGTGAAATTTTTTGGAATATATATATATATATATATACACACACATATATGCCAAATTTAGTATAGCAACTGTATCTGTTATGCATAAAGTGTGAGTTTATATTGCTTTTTAAAAATAACATACTTGCAATGTTTCAATTTGTTCTCCAAAATACTCAGTTTCCTTTAAAACTACTTAGATTAACAAGATATCTACAGGAACCAAGGAAGTGATAAAAGTACCATGATATCAAAACCTATTCCTTTAAATATAGCTTTGCACATCTACTGGCATGAATTCCAAATACTTTCCTCAGTATTTTCTTGGATAATAAATGCTTCCATATGAATTTTACATATGTGAAAACATGGATATGAAAAGAACATTTGTCTCAGGTTTTTCACCCATTAGGTCTTCAAATTCACTTTTAAAGAGCTATATCCAGGAAAGGTTGCAGAAAAGATCCATTCCTATAACAAATCAGTCTGATTTAGGAGAAACCAAGCTACATCAGTAAGCTGATGAGTCAAAGACATGTTTCTGGCCTTTTCAGGTGGTTGTTCAATTTGAGGAGAATCACTCCTGAGTGCACCATATTCTATGTGGGCAGGTGTGAAATCACACACACAGCCCTGAGCTTCAGGGCTGGAGGATATTAGAGTAACCCTGAAAGACATCAGGCAACATCATTCCTAAAATAGCTGAATCTCTTTAGTTTTTGGAACTTTTTTCATTTTATTTGATGTTCAATGTTATTTGTTGATGAGAGAACTCTGGATATGTTAATATATTTATTCTGAGCAGATGTTGTTATGGCTTGACGGTACTGGGGAGCTACAGAAGGTTGAATAGTTAGGATGGGTTGTCAGTGTTAAGAGTACTTCCAACACAAATATTTCAGGCCAGATAAAAATGTTGTAGGGTAAGTGATTGTGATGGGCCTTGGAGCGATTCTATGTTGTGACTTTGTAATGCATTCTGTGAAGGCATTTATATGTCTATAGTTTTATTTTAATCACACATAAATTTACATAGTAAAAAGGAAGAACTCTTGTGAAAAAAACTGTTCTTTATTAATAATGCATAATGGATAAAAGGAAAATATAGATATAACATACAAAATGTAATTGTCAGTTCAATACAAATTAAATGTTTACATTGCTGATTGACATATATTTTTGGTTACAAAGACTTTACAGTACTTCACAGCTTCCTTTTTACTACTGTGACATTTTCCAGAGAAGGACAAGGGTATTAAAATGAATAAAGTAGGCATATTTCTCTTGCCTAGCATATGTTTTACTCACTCTGATTTAAATGAAATAAGTACATCTTTTGAAGGATTTAAAACTAATTGAAGTAGTGCTAGTGAGTTTGTTGTATAATGGAGCAACCATCCAAGAAAGTTTCAAACTGCAGCAATTTATGATTATATACGGTATATCTAAGTCATCTTTATATCGTATTCATTTGTTTTTAACAATTGCACAAGCATCATGAAGCCTGCCTCTTTTTTTTTCTTTGTGCATTCCAAATAATTTTCAGGCCAACAAACTACATATTTGATAATTATCAAAAAGCTAATTGTATCCTCATTCCATCAACTTTTTATACCTCTGTTGAAACAATTGAAAATATAGTTACTCGGACACATAATTTTTAAATGGGAATTTAGCCTGCAGAAAAAAAAAACAGGCAAATAAAAGTATGATAAAACATTAAATGTTTTTAGTTTTGTTCTATTGAGCTTGTTGGTGTTTATTGTAAGAATTCATAGGATTGAACAATTGATACTGAGGATTACGTACTTACATAAATGTTTATTTGTATAGATCTTCCTAAACCTCCATAGAAAAAACATGTTTGAAACATTTTATACCATGTAGAAAAAGTTCCAAAGCATTGGTAACTTTTTTCAAAAGCATCTTGTAAAATTTAGCGAATCAACATAGATTTGTAATGTTAGCTGCATTATCATTATAACTAACAAGCTATAAATATGGAGTAGTTCCAAGATATTCAACTAGACATTGATCTTTTCTATACTGTTTCACTAAAGATTTAGAAACATTTCATAGGCATCCACTAAATGAAATCTCAGTTTATTTTTGAAGTAAACACATCTTTAATCTCAAATGTAAACTATTTTAGGACTCCCAGAGTTAATCTTTCAATGTGAACAAACTTCCAGATTTTTATTTGTAGTCTGGATTAAGCATAGAAAGCTGTTGTTTCTTTTATAAGAGATTTTCTAAATGTATTTGGAGTTAACAGATTGTAAGTATTAAGATTAAAACTACTGAGAGACAAAAAAAATCCTTAAGAGACCAAATTAAGGGGAAATTAATCAAATATATTTGTTGAAATGAATTAAACTGTTGAATAATACATCAGGAAATTAACAATAAGTGTTATATGTAATGGAAAGAGGTAACTCATGTAAGTTTTAGCAGTGAAGGAAGTTTTTTAAAAAAATATATGATGAGAGAAGAGTATAAGAATAATTTTATAGCATTATAGAATCTCAGAATTAAGCAGGACTTGAAAGTTTATCTTGTCTCACCGATTATGTGATATTCAAATTCCTACTTCACTATCCCTTGCCAAGTTGTTATCTAGACTATGCTTTAATATTGCCTATGATGTGGATCATAGTACATTTCAGAGCAACCTATTTTATTTTTGGACAAATCTAATCAATAGAAAAATGTTTAAGCAAACTGAAAAGAAAACGTTTTCTTCTACTTCCCATTAATATTTATTAGTTACCCCTTGAGGATTTGTTTAAAAATCTAAGGTAATAAACTTCCTACTTATTTGCGTTAGGTTTATATTTATTCAGAAAAACTCACCTGGCAGGTAAAAATGCAAAACCAATCTTCAAGAGATGAGTTAGAGCTAGAGAAGGGGTCAGTTAAATTGATGTGATAATTGAAGCCATGAAACTATAGAATTTGTGATAACTACTAAAGGGACAAGATGTTAGATGTTAGTAGTTATTTCTGAAATGTTTAAAATATTTAAACTAATTTTCGTGGAAATCTCCATGGGACCACATTTGAAGTTCTATATGTGTCCTCGGTCTACTAATTTAAAATCAACTACAGCATCATAGAGGGATAGTATTGGCATCAGCTAAAGAAGCCAGAGAGCCTAAACAATACATGTAGATGTTTATAAGTCAAATCAAATTTCCCCTGGTCTGTGAATTTTTGAAATCTATTTGAGAATGTGAATATGAAGTGAATATTTATAAACGAGGCTGATTTCAGTATAAGCCTGCTGAAAAATGTTTTCCCCACCAACTATGGGACAAGATAAAAGGCTTTAATATGATCATGTGCTCAAAATCACAGATAATGGAAATCTTATGTAGGACCTTGCATTTTAGGGATAAAATGAGAATGTTATGAAACATTGAATATATATAAATGTTAGTAATTCCTAAAGTGACTTAAATCCCCAAAAATTGTTTCTTTGAATTTGGCTGCCTCCCCTATATCACTCTGCTGAGTTACTTAGCCATATAGCTTCTTTTAGCTTTTATGTTCTATCTAAATCTCCCTTCACATTTCTGTTGTTAATCAATGTTTAGTGAGTCCTGTAACTGTAACTCTGTTTTTGATTATTAAAATTGATGTCGTGTGTGTGTGTGTGTGTGTGTGTGTGTGTGTTCACATTTGGACATCTCAAAGTATATATGATTCCATGGGTGCCAATGTTCTCCCATCATATCCAGTAAGATTTTCTTTTTTCACAGGTGAATAGTCTGAATTTCATTTCTTCTGATGGTTGTGTTTTTAAGAATTTGGTGAGTGGGAAAATGTTTATTATAAATGTTATTTTTAGCAAATGCTTTAAATAATAAGAAGAAAAAATTCGATAAACATAGGTGGCATAGCTAAGATACCATTCACTGTTTTTTCATGATGACAAAATTATCAAACAATGTAGAACCTATGATGGTATAAATTTACCCCCTCTATAAAATATCATTAAATACCCTCTAGAAAGCTTCACCAAAAATAAAAGATAAATGTTTGCATATTTAAGCATGTATTTTAATGTTGCACCCTTAATATTTTCAAAGGATAATCTGACCTAAAACTAATTTTCTTATTCTTGTTTTAATTGAATATTTTATTGAAAGGGTAGTGGTAAAATGTCTCATGTGATTAACACAGTGACAGAGTGTTTGCTAACAGCCCTACCTCCCTCCCATTTTAAAATACTTTATGATTAATTTTGTAAAAGTTCATTTGAAATGCCATGAAAAGTAGCCAAAATATGTCTACACATATACAAATGATGTATATTTCTGTGTGTTTCTGTATTTGTGTGAGTTAGAAGGATGCAGAATTGGAAATTAATGGATTCCTTATAAAATCTTTGAATTGTTTTGTCTCTAAATTTATCTCTAAAGGGGGAGGCATACCTAGGTTCAAAGATTCTATAGTATAACGAACAAAATAGTTATCCATAAGATATTAAAATTCAGATATATATCCTAAATACATTTTTATTGATATTAGATGGTAAGATTCATAGTGTTAAAAACCCTTGAAACACTCATGTCACAAAGGATCAGACAGATAATTTTTAGGAACTGACCTTTTCTTATGGGCTTAAACCAATGCCCTGGAAAAATAACTTTGTTCAACAATTTAATGGCTGACATTACCTCCCCCTGTGCAAGCACTTTCTATCATTTATAAAAAGGTAGCATGCTTTTAAAATACTAATACCTTTTAGCTCTTATGCTGAAATATATAAAAATTCAAAGCATCCAAGTCTTGAATACTTTTAACATTCCTTAGAGTATTTAGCAATGTAGTTTAAGAAAAGGGAGATTTTTTTTAAAAAAAAAAGGATATACAGTGTCATCTCATGGAAATTCAAAGACTGAAACAAGTATACAGACCTCATGGGAAACATAATTGGAAATTAGGCCACACTTTGTCCGTTTCAGGGTCCAAATGGCCTCCCTGTCACCTCCCTCACTTTCCATCTGTTCTGTACAACAGAAAGAATGATTCTTAAAAATGTAAGCCTGATGTTATCTTCTATAGTAACCATCTAGTGGCTTCCCATCTCTCTAGGTAAAAGCTAGCGTCCTGACACAGGTTCACAAGCCCTGTGCGATCTTCTCGCTCATTCCATATCTGCCTTCATATCCTATTCCCTACTCTCTTGCTCCCACTATTCCAGGCAATTTTCCCCTCTTGCTCTTCCTTTGACTCACCAAGCACACACTTATCTCTGTGCTTTTGCACCTGCCGTGCACTCTGCCCGACATCCCCTTTCCACAAATATCAGCATGGCTGGCACCATCACTGCATTCAGGTTTCCATCCAAAAGACACAAGATCAAATAGGCATTCCTCACCATACTACGCCAGGTGGCAATCCCTCCATTACTCTTAAACTTCATTCCCTGCTTTATTTTTATTTCTACAGTTTTCTCACATAATGAAATATAATTTATATGCTTCTACATATTTACCATTTATCTCCCACTACAAGAATAAGCTTCATGAGATCAGGGACTTTGTTTTAGTCATTGTGGTAGTCCCGGCACCTGGAACAGTGTCTAATACATAATGGAACTCCATATGAATGTATTAGAAGAATTAAGTGAATGAATGGTTTCTCTAATCTCTACTTCTTTTTGAGTCTGCACCATTTTATTTATTTTTTCCTTCTGCTAAGCTGCTTTCTCTGCATCAGCTAACACACAGCTCATAATTGCTACACGGCCTTCCAGCAGCAGTGTTCTCCATCGACTGGCAACTTCTCTCTTTTACTTTAGTTCAAATTCCTGAAAATCTAATTGGACAGGCTTTTTTTTTTTTTTTCCAGTGAGGCCACAGAAACCGTAAGTTTCTGGCCCGTCTCTGGATGTCTTCTTTTTTTGGTCAGGCATATACTCCTGGTCTAATAAGGCTGAGCCACTTCAGAGTATGGATGACCAGGTATGAGGAGCTGAGGACAGGCAGCCAGGGAACGCAGATACGTCTAGTACATAGAGTCATTGCAGCCACATGAGCAACAACGCTCTTCCCTGTCCCAAGTGCTGCTCATGAGTCTGATAACATTCCTCAGTCCAATGCTTTTCCCTGCTGCCCCCATGTCCTTTCCTGATCAAATGACTTCTCTAGTTTTCCTTTGTTATATTTTTTGTTAGATTTAACCATGCATCTACCAAACTTCTATGATAAATATGTCCGTGTCTCTGCCCTGATCCTAAAGGTAGCAAAATGCACCTGTAGTCTCATTCCCACCAGGCTGTTCCGCTTATGCTTTTGGATGATAAGCAAGAAATCTCATGTGTCTCTACACAGATCCTGTTGTCGACACACCCTAAGATGACCCCCCCCCCACAATGTGTAATACCCTTGCATAATCCCCTCTTCTTTAGTGTGGCTGGAACCTGTGACTTGCTTCTACCCAACTGAAAATGGAAAAGGTAAAGATATTTTGCAGATATAATTAAAGTCACAAATAATCAATAGTTGATTTTGAGTTCATGGAAAGGGAGATTTATTCTGGGTCAGTCTGACTTAATCAGGTGAAAGTCCTTAAAAGAGAGACTGGTGCCTCCCTGTAAATGAAGACATGTTTTCCTGGTGGCCTTGAAGAAGTCAAGGAAATGAATTCTGCCAATAACCTGATTGAATTTAGAAACACATTCTTCCCCAATCAAGTCTCCAGACAAGAATACAGCCCAATTGATACCTAGATGCAGCCTGTGAGACGCTGAGCAGCGGGCTCATCAAAGTCGTGCCTGGACCGCGGACCCAAAGATACTGTGAGATAATAAATGCGCTGTAATTTGTTATGTAGCAATAGAACACTAACACAGATCCTTCATCCTAGTTCGTTGTAAAAGACAGATGTTTAGACTCCCCATGTTGTTTTCATTTTTAGACTCCATTGTGTGACTTTGACTTGGATCTGTTTGCTTTCTTTAAGTTTTACATGCTGAATTGTGGAAATGGATATAATTTACTTCCTTAGTATACTCCTATCTGGAGACTTACTCTTTTCCTATATTTTCTCTTGTCTCAGTGTCTTAAGACTAATTTTAGACCTTGACGGCACATGATCATAATACTTTTCTTCTTCCTCTAGCCACGTAATCATCTCTTTTGCATGTAGCATCCAACTTCTATCATTTTTAGCTTTTGGTTATGATGAGGATAGACAAAATATCTTTGGCTATGAAATTCACACATCTACTCCTCTCATTAATATCTCATTTTTTTCTGTGTATGCATGTGAATTTATTTTTCAATAAAATCATTATTGAGATTCTGGGGAGTTTTTACTTAAAGAATGATTTTGTAAGTTCAAAACATTTACAGTGGGAAATTTTATCCCCTAATTTATCTCTTTGTTACATTTAAATGTTCATGTATCAAATTTTACTTGGTAAAAGTTGGGCATAGCTCTGTTTGGTCAGTGCTTATTACTTTATTATTTGTAAATTTCCAAACACTATTTTTCTGCTTGTAGTCTTAAACTGTATATTTGAGTGTCTTGCCTTTTAAGAAGTTCTATGCAACAATAACCATAGTGCAGCATGTAAGTCATATCATGTAGGAGTCAGTTAACTAATATGTTTTCATATTCCACAGTACTAGGAGTTGAGGATATAGAGACATGAAGAGTTAACCTTCTTTTTAATCCCATCAGCACATAAATTTTCAGAGACTTTACAAACTCACAGAAATTATTTGGTACATGCTCTATTTAAAAGAAAAAAAATCTCATTTTTCTTAAGAATATGTTTAACGGTATGCCTTTGAAAAGCCAGTATGTTCATTTATCGTACACATGGAAATAAAAATTGAGATGAACTATTGATGAAACAAATTTCTTCGATGTTTGTCCTGCAAGAAATTCTCAAACACTGATTTGAAATTGAAATGATTAAGAATTTCTATTTCCCAAAGGGGCCTCACAGAGTATATAAGCAAACTCTAGTCCACATTTGCCTGGAAAACCATAAATCACTGTAGATGGGTCCATTATTAAATAGTTTCAAAGTCAAATTTTAATTTTAAAGGAAAAATGAAATCCCCAATCATGACGCTTAGTGGAAATAGGAATAGTGGTCGGGTGTGGGATGACGATGTATATTCATTTTGATCTGTAGGGAGTAATGAAATATTCATTAATCACATTTCTAAATGCGTATCACAATAGGTAAGACTTTAAGGGCTCTATTCAATTAATTAATTAAGCTTATATCTCTTTCAGGTATACCAATTATCCTCTCTAAGGGAAAGAAGCTTAGGGAGATATTTAGAGGGAAATTAATTCAAGGAGCTTTTGTTGAAATATTAAAGTCATGTGAACACCTTATCACATGAACTAGAACTGAAACTGGTTTTCCTTGTTATCATACTCAAGTCAGTATAATGCATTGATAAGGAACACACTAAACATTTCCAGAAGTAAGGTTTGTAATTTTTTAAAGTAGCAGAGCATATTTAACATGCTTGCTTTATGTTAGTTCAGAGACATAGATTTCTCTTTTGGAAAGCTGCCTTTAAGTTAAATACCAAAATCCTGGAAACTTCTGATAGTAGCCAGTGGTCATTATTTTCCTTTGAGATGAGTCAAGAAGAAGCAGAAAATTAATTTTCCATCTCTTGTTACTTGTGCATAAATGAGATCAAAGTTTTCACTTTACTGTGATGCATAAAAGAAATAGAATATTTCATAGGGAACAGAATGAGGCTTTCTTGCATTTTTCCGTCTTTTAAAAAACGTGCACGGGAAACTGTATATAAAAACAGTATGGTTATTTAACAAAATTTGCTGACATTCTTGTTCCACCTAGCTGTTTTACGTTTGCTGCAGCTGCCTGAAGGAGCCTCCAGATGGCGCCCTAGTGCCCGTTCTCTCCGCCCAGTGGCCGACCAGCTGCCGGGGAGAACGAGCTTGGAGCTAGCGGCAGGGCTTAACCTGGTGCGGCTCAGAGGTGGGTTGCTGAAGGATTCGGGGAAGCAGCTGCAACAGGGCATCACTCACTGTCCAAGTATTTCCGTTTCTGAGCGCAAAAGGAAGAACTTGAGCGGGCAGCAGTTGGAGTGAAAATTGCTTTGTAGTATCTAAAAGCAACATGGATCGTGGGCAGCTGAGCTGGTACGTGCGAGAGAAACTACTGAATGGAATTGTGCTGGGTAGGAACCCATCTGATTATTCTTTGTGTACCAAACGTTCTGTGTCCTGAATTGTGCCTATGTGTGTACACTCATTTCGTTTTCACCTGGGTCATGGGGGTTTGGGATAAAATCTTTAATTTTTCCAACATGATATAATACAAGCTTTACAGAAGATTGTTTATTGATAAAATATGACCCAAGTAATGGTCTCAAGAAACACATGACAATGGCACCAAAATACTTTTCTTTTATATTTCTTTGTCAGAGGAAAAAAAGAAAAAAAAAAAAAAAAAAAAAAGGAAAGTAAACCTAAACCATATCACCCTGTAATTTTACCAGATATGACTTTTAAAAGCCAAAAAATATGTATATTTAACTACCATGGACTAAATATTAAATCACTTTTACCTGTAGGTGTAGACATAAACATACCTGTAAAATATGAAGGATTTTCACATCTGTGTGCCAGAAAGAATGTTGTGTAGCTATGAAAACACTAAGGATGGAAAATATGTGTCTTGTGTATGTACATTTTGTGTGGTCTAATATGCCATGTAAATGTGTATTGTGTATGTGTAGACAATAACATGTATGTATATGTGACCCAGATGCAGAAGTATTGCACAGTTATAAAAATGTATGTGTTGGATATTAGATGGATTTTTGCACCTTCACACACACCTATTTCTATTAACTTAGTATGAAAATTATCTATTGAAAAAAACTGAATTTAGAAAATGTACTTGTTTCACTGTTATATTTAAAATTTTCCAAGTTTCATTCAGTTGTGTGCTTAGTTTTCTGTGCTTTTAAATTCTGAGGAAAGGTTTTTTTTTATATTTCGAACATAAAATATTGGCTGAAGTGATTACATGGAAATAGGATGCATAGATATATAAATACGGGTTCCCTGAACTTGAGGTAGCTATAGCCAAAATCCACAAGAGCGCTGAAAACTTGAGAGTTCTGACTAGGAGTTCATATTAGAAACTAGCCAGAAAATGAAAGATTCAAGAGTACAGAACTAAATTGGAAATAACAGATGCTGAGGTTTTACTCTTAGTATTAATAGTCTAAAGCTAATGCTAGACCACTTATAAACTTCTATGTATTCCCTTGTAACAGATGTGTAACATGAAGCAGATACTGAATTTTACATCCTGCCATTGCATAAAAGCAAATGTAACACAATTCAACATAAGAAATATGAACTGAGAGCTAACTATGTAAGATAATATGCTAAATAAAGCCTGAGATGCCAAGAAAAGTTAGAGGCAGTCCCTGACCTCAAAAAGTGACCAATCAAATGACTAGGATGGGCATATTTATGAAAATGAGTATACAGTAAATTACAGATCAAAATAAATGCTATTAGAGAACGGCATGCACAAGGCATATAGCATTTAAATCGAGGGAGAAATCTGATTTAGGGGTTTTAGCAGAGACCATATTGGAAGGCACTCCTCTCAAGGGATGGATGGAAAGAACAATTTTGGTGGGTGAGAATGATAATGTCCAGTCAGACATTTAGTTTGTGTTGGGTACTGCCTTCTAAAATTGGTCTCAGATGTGAGCAGTAAGGGATCATATCATACAGGTGGGTGAGGCAGTATTGGAGATGGCCTTGAACATTAGGCTGAAAATTTTGGATTTTATCATTAGTTTGTGCCCAGTGCCACTAACAATATAGGCATTCAGTACTATTTTAGAAACATTGAGTGCTGTGGATAATAGTGAGAGCCAGTATGAAATTTTACAGTAATTTTATAATGAATTTATTGTGTATTTACCATATTGGAATATGAGTTCCAAGACACAGAAGTCTTTCAATATTATATCCACAGAACCTAGAAATTTCTTGAAAAGTATTCATCGACCATATGAATGAATGAATGGTAAATTAAGATAAGGCCAGGATTCTATATTATTTACATACAGATTTCTTAATACTCAGCAATGATTAACATCCTCAAAAGTTACCAAGTCTTTGGAACTATTGTCCTAGCTGATTGCTTTTATGGCTCAGGTAATGCAAAGCAAGTTCTCTAGAATAACCACTATTGATGTTTAATCTTACTCTTTTTTTTTTTTTAATCTTACTCCATTTTAACCTCTTACATGAATAGTTTTGCCTTCACGTTTTTAAAAGGGTTATGAAAATAGTTATAAACTGTATAATTATTCAGGCAGAATTCACCAGTTCATCTTTATATCTCTTCAGTAGACATATAGTGGATATATAACACATGTTAAGCCAATAAATTTAGGGAAACAGGTGAAGAGTTTGAGGAATGCTTTTGCACTCTATAATAAAGATTTATCTTCTTACATGAACATCAAATATTTGGTTGTCTGCAACTTAGTTGAGGTCATACGCTCTAGAGCTCTTTTGTAATTCTGAGAATACAAAGTAATTTCTTGAGAGATCCTGAGGTATTTGCTTCCACAGTTTTGGGGGGCACTGAGGTAGCCTGCTTGGGGTCCCAGCCTCCATACACAGGTTGTCCTTTTCTCTGTCCCTGTGTAATGTTATCTATACCTTTTATGAACAGTGATAGGTACATGTGAAGAAAAATTTTTGTCATTTGAAAAGATGACACTAGATGAAAATAAACATTTTAAAGAAACTTATGTTATTCAAATTATAAATGGATGTATAGGATGTCTAGTGTCTTACAAATAAAAAGGCCAAATAAACAATGTCATTGAACCAACAGCATAAAAAATTGTACAAAGACCTGGAGTTTCCCCTTTTGTCCAAGACAGACCTTTCTTCTGTGATGACGACTTTTATATCTTAATTTGCTTTCATATAATTTCTCTAAAAGTATAAGAGTGGAATTCTTCAATTTAAAAATATGCGTTGATGGAATTTGTAAGTGTCAGTTAAACTGAGGATGCAGGATTTGTTTCACTGTGAGCTAATCTGCACAGAGTCAGGCTTTTTCTCTCATCAGTGTCAGTAAGACGAATTTCCACACCAGTCCTGCTCTCCATTCTGCTGGATCTGCTGTTACTGTTTTATTTTTAACCCATGTGAGAAGAGGTAGTAAGATATAGTGATGCAAAACTTTCACCTTATTTTAAGCTCTGGGGCGTGGCGTGGCCTGGAGACTAATGGATTAGGGGAAGCTTATCTTGTTCAAATAAAGCTGGATATTCAGTTTCAGAGAAATATACTGCAGTGTGTACTGCGGGATTTTCCCCCTAGTGGTTGAATTAAAGCTGTTGTGTTTCTTATAATAATTGAAATAGACTTTTCTTTATATGTTGGAACTATTGATAGTTTAAGGATTCTCTAACTTACATTTTTAAAAACGTGTTTCAGGAGAGCATAAGATTTTTTTTTTTTAAGTGATCATTTTGAAAGATACAAATACAATACAAAAAAAAAATATTTTTTTTGAAAAATATACCAGAGGCTTTTCTTTATTTGGAAGACTAGGCATTCAAAAAACACAAATACAAAATATATACAAATAATGGAAATTTTCCACTACTGGATCCCATATCATGCTCCTCTTTGCTAGTATAAAGAAAAGTTTTCTTTCTCTGGTGTCCCGATATCACTGTTTTCTGTAGTCAGTCTCCCTGAATCAGTTTAACACGATTTTTAGCTTTTCCAACCGTGCTGTAAACTCCTTAAAGAAAGGAAACAAATTCTGTGTTTCCTTGGAATCTTCCTATTTGACACTGCCAGCCACCAACGGCACTGAAGTTTGTTTATTGACATTAAATAAAGATGAAATTCATTTTTTTTTAATACAAATTCAAATAAGTGGTTGTAGTCCTATAGAAGTGACTTCTAAGGGGCAAAAACGGAAATCTTTCTAAAAGCGCTGTATACTGGGAATGTTATATCTGACACACCACAGCAGAAAAAAGAAAGCTCCTTCTCCTCAAATCAACTGTTTGAAATGAGACTCTTTTAAAAAAATAATATTTGAAATGCGGAGATATCTATAAAGGCACAAAACTTACCTTCACTCAGTAAAGCTATTTACATCTGTAATAGATACCTTCTGGCATACCTGTGTCTCTGGGGTGTTGTGTAAATGCAGGCAGAATATTCCAAAGTCAGAACTGCTAAAAGTTAGGGCAAATCAGAAGAGTTCCTGACAGCAGAAATTAACCTTAAGGAACCTTAGAGGCATTGACATGCTTTAGAGCTGTTCCTGGTGAAAAAAAAATCATGTATTTTTTATAATGAGTATATTTATGAGCATACAACAACCTGCCACAAGGTGGATAAAAATGAGAGTTAGTAGCAGCAAACTTCTATTTTAGGAAGTGCTAGAGGAAAATAACAAAGGATCTGTGGCTGTATTGTTAACAGAAGTGAACTTCTCTTCTATCTCTGGACCAAAGGCTAACAGAAGAGCTCTTAGTTACTAAGATGTATTCTTTTCTGATCTCAGGCTCATTAATGATGGAAGTAGGAGGGAGAGGGTATAAAGCAGCAGCTGCAGCTGTGGGCACTCAGATCGTTTGTCACCTGGCATGAAGTTAATGTTGGCAGCTCCGGAGTTCCAGCACAGAACACCAAGGAGCAAATGCCAACTGATTGCTGTTCCTCAGCAGCTTGTTGGCTAACTCTGCCTCATTCTTCAGATCTCTGTTGAAGTGTAGCTTCCTCCAGGTAGCTTTGTCTGACCTCTCTAGAATACACTTAGAATACACTTAGCACCTTTCGCTCTGCTATTATGGCCTCATATCCTCATCCTTGCCAACACACGTAACGCTTAAAGACCTGCTTGCCCTTCTAACTAGACAAAAAGCAAGAGCTGAGCCTTGTGCAATATTGCTCAGTGTCTGTGTCTGGCTTACAATATGTTGGTGAATATTTACGAATATTGTCTGTTACATGATGGTTTAATGACTACATATGTGCTTCGATGTCAGTAAAAGTTGCATTTGCCTCTTGTTGTCACATATAGCATGAGAAGTAACTAAACTCTTAGTCTCTGCCCTCATCTACTATCTGGGGCAGTTGTATACCTGCCTCTTAAAGGTGGTTCTTAAGGTTAAAAATAATACCTGTTATGATGATGATGATGATGATGATATGATCATTTTCTCCTGGGCTTCCTAAATATTAACTGATTTAATCCTCAAATAAAAAGGCTTATCAAGTTGGTACTATTTTCATTCCATTTTATATAAGAAATAGAGACACAGAAAGATTAAATTACTTGCCCCAGGTCACAGAGAGAATAATGAAAATAAAAGACCAAGAACAGTGCCCAGGAGAGAATGGACTTGTACTAAATGCTGGGATGGGATACCGCCATTTTATTTTAAGAAAGCTGATTCCCATGTAAATGAAAAATTACCTCACACAGTCAAGAACCATTTGTTCCCTGATTTCAGAGCCTTCTGTTGCAGATATTTTATTTGTAGAATTCCCATGGAAGTCAGATATGGTCAGAGAAAAACTAATGTGTATAATCTGAGAGGATCTTTATCTTTTACTAAGTATTTTACGGTTTTGGGTATAACAGAAACTAAAGAAATCCTTGTGAGAAATGTATTCTTGTATAGATGTCAGCATAAAAAGAAGCAAATGATAGCATGGCCCACTTTAATACTTTGCAGCATCTTTTATTTGTTTTATTTATAAATACTTTATCTATAAATTTTATTTTAATGATGTTTACTTTTTTCTCTCTATAAAATGTACACATATTTTTGTAGAAAATGTGTAAAATACAAAAAAAAAAACTACAAAGAAGAAAATAAAAGTAATATGTAATTATTCAACCCAAAGATAACTACTATTACAACTTTGATATATTTCCTATCTTTTGACAAAATTGCAAATACATATGTTTATATACACACATACATTTGTACACACATTTTAATAAGAAATCATGTAATATAACTCACATCTTATTTTGTGCCTATTATTTTGTCAGCAGTTCTTTAAAAATTATAATATTTAGTGCCTGCATATTATTATATTGTGTGGCTGACCTCATAATTTTATTTAAAAATTTTGCTTTTGTTTAATAGTCCCTTAATTTTGGAAATTCTCCCATTGTTTCCAATTTTAGACCCCTTAAACAGGATTGATGTGGTGCTTTGCATAACAGATGTACCTCCTAAATAATCATATTTAGATGACTAATTAACGACTAATGATAAGGTTGTTAAAAAGTAGTAATGCATTTCTACTCAGAAGTAAACAAGCTGAAAGAAGCATTTTAGAATGGGCTCATGCTTAAGGAGAGAAAAAGGAAAACATAGAATTGAGATAGAAATGGATTAATGTTTAAGTGACCATGATATGCTATGACTTATAAAGATCAGCATTATAATCACCACTTTACTGTGACTAACTGGGGCTCAACAAGGTCGAATGACAAGATCAGGCTGTTTTCGTGGAACTGCCAGGATTCAAATCTGTCTCATTTCTGGGCCCTTTATCTTTTTCATCCCACCATACAGCCTACACACCATGCTGGCAGTGCTCATAGCTCCACAAGATACTTAATTTCTTTGCGCCTCAGTTTCCTCTTGTGTAAACTAGAAACAGTAATTCTCACTGCCTAGGGTTTTTGTGATGATTAGTTTGAAAATTGTATGGAAACTGAGATCTTAAAGAATATATCCTAGGGCTCAATGTTAGCATTGAGGCTGATATGTCATAAAGTACTCTCTCACACTGATAGAACTTGGGAATCCCCTGGGAGTTGAGGGACTGGCAAAAGGCTTGTTAATAATCCAGTTTCCCGACATGAATCTAGGAGATTCAGATTCAAGAGTCTGAGATGGGTCACTGTCTTTGTTTTTAACAAGTTCCCTTGGTGATTTTGATGATATTATATTAAAGGCCAAGCTATTTCAGACAAATTACCTACGTAGCCTGCGCTCTTCTGACTATTTCCTTCTGCAGAGGGTCCAGAGCAGGGTGTTGCATGCTTCACATTCAGGTACCTGCAAGACAGGCTTTTCCAGGCCTCCTTGTCTTCTTATTTCTCTTTTAAAAAATAATTTTCCCTGGTTTTAGCTTTATCTAAACTCTTTTCTAGCTGCCACTTCTTGACTTTCTTTACTTGCCTTCTTGCCTCCCACTCTTGACCAGCCACAATCAGAAACAAAGAAATGGCAGCTGAATCTTTAAAAAAATCACTTTAGAGTATGATTTCATATATTCATGATTTTATATGTAAACTTCAGAGACACCTATCATCACTGTCCTTTAGGTATCTAGTGTTCATATGCAGAGCATTGTGCCAAATATTAAGTGGGTTTATAAATAATGCCAAAGAGTAAACCTTGCCCTTGAGGTATATATGTGACAGTAACAATAACATTACCACTCACTTGCTGTGTATTGAATCCTGATAACAATCCTGATGGTAGGTAATATTATGAATGCACTGTAAAAAACAAAACAAAACAGAATTGTCTGACTAAATGATTGTCAGGTTCTTTGGCTGGTCTAATAATTCAGTTGACATAATGCAGATTAATAGGAGCAAAATAGGGCTTCCCTGGTGGCGCAGTGGTTGAGAATCTGCCTGCTAATGCAGGGCACACGGGTTCGAGCCCTGGTCTGGGAAGATCCCACATGCCGCGGAGCGGCTGGGCCCGTGAGCCACAATTACTGAGCCTGCACGTCTGGAGCCTGTGCTCCGCAACAAGAGAGGCCGCGATAGTGAGAGGCCCGCGCACCGCGATGAAGAGTGGCCCCCGCTTGCCGCAACTAGAGAAAGCCCTCGCACGAACCGAGGACCCAGCACAGCCAAAAATAAAATAAATAAATAGGAGCAAAATAAATTTATTTTCATACGTATGGGAGTCCCATAAAAATATGGGACCCAAAGGCAGTCAGGCAAATGAGGCTTATATGCCATCCTAAGATAAGGAAAGAAATAGGGGCCTGGAGCTTCAAAGGGGAAGAGGACAATTCACGGGAAAATGAGAAGAGCAGGTGTGTGGTAATCAGATGTTTGCCCTGCCACGCAAGCAAGTCTTTCCATTAAAAAAGTTATCTTTTGTAATAGCTCTTTTTATGGGCAAGGCCCTCTATCTAAATTCTTTTAGGCAGTCAAGGGAGAGGTAAAAGGTTTTCCTGGGTCGGCCGGGTCTTGATTGTCTTCAGCTCAAAATAATCCACGTGCTAAAGTGGCACATTTTGGGGTGGCATATTCTGCTCTCCATTATGTTCATGCTGATCAGTTCATCTGCTTCCTGAGTAATAACTTTTTGTAGATGTAAAGACCTATCTTTCTGCTTAGAAATTTAACCTGATATCTCTGTTCCTTTAATATGTAATCTTCAGTGATTTCACCACAGTTTTGTCCTACCCAGTTATAGTTACCAAAATGTCCATGTTTTTTCTCATTCTTCTCATTTTTTAAGGTACCTTCTATTCTGGCATGTTTATGCATTTTTCAGTTTGGTAAAGTTGCTAAGGTCTCATTGATTGACACTTTCTACACAGAGTCTTCTAGCCAATGTCAAATGGAGCTTATTATATAGGTTTCTCACATACAGGAAATTAGGTTCACTATAGATTGGCTTTGTCAAATTTATACCTATTTATTAAAATTGGGTATAATTCTTTGCAACAAATTATTCTGATCTATGTTTATGATTTCATCAATTTCAGAGGCACTTTTACTATCTATTGTCCAATTTTTTACAATATTTTTTTTCAGCTTTGTAGATATGTTTTTTACATTTTTTCCCTGTTCTGTGTTGAAATATTCCTGGAAAAATAAAAGTGGAGAGTCACCCTAGCCTTTGTCAGTACTGCAAGATCGGGCAAATTACAAATGGCCAGAGATAATGTGTTGAGTTTGCGAGACATGAAAAACTTCATCAATAAGATAAAGATATTGTTTGTCTGATTTGTTGATCCATATCATGTGGAGAAGAATAAGAAAAACTAGGTTTGTGTAATTATTAGGCTAAATATCAGAAAATGATGCTTTGTAGATTACTCTGCTATATTTTTAACTTTTATTTACCTCTTATAAGCAAACTACAGAGCTTGAGAAATTGCTCTGTTTAATTTTATCTAAAACTCTACTTAAACAGTTTAATTACTGATTTGTGTTTTGTTATAAAAAACATTGTTGAGGAGGAAATTTCTTGTATGACAGGTAGAGAATGAAGTGTTCCAAAATTTTTGTTTGCAGTGGTTTCCTAGGATCTGATTAAAAAAGTAAATGATATCAAAACTAATTTATTACAAAGATAAATGTGAAGTGGAGATTAATAGAAATACAAGAATTTCATCCAATAAAACTCCAGGAAATATGCTCTCTTTGAAAAAAGAAAGTGATAATACAGTGATGATACAGTTGATATCTGGGGCTTCATTTTGATGGGGTAGTCTATTTACTTACTGTCCCAAATGCCAGCAATGTGTGCATGAAGACTCATTTTCAGGTATTAAAACTAAATAGAATACATCAAATTATATTGCAGAAAGGCAAGAATAAGGCCTGGGAAATAGCAGAAAGGCCTTTACCCCCCACCCCATTTTTATTTTGTTATTTTGCTTTTAGTTCTATACAACACCCCCCTCGTCTTCTCTGCTTTCCTTCTCCATCCCACACCTGGAACAATTTGGAGTAAAGAAATCCCTGTGTGAAGAACTCCAATAAGATTAGAACACTGTGAAAATAAGGTAGTGGTGGTGGGATAGGAGAAGCAACCGAAAGGGTTTACTTGCCTTCCAAAATACATGCATCTGCACCTGCAAGAAGACTTTTGCCAGCAGAGTCCACTCTTTATTATTTAGATACGTCTCTGCTTTGTGGAGATTTGGCTGTAACCCCAGACTTGCTTCTCTGCAACACCTAACTCTTCTTGGCTGCCAGCAGTATAAGGTCTCCTTAGGAAAGATTCAGCTTCAACACAGGGAAGAGACTGTTTGGCTACATGTGTGTGACAGCATAAATGAATCCAGATTCCAAATATAAAGGGTTTGGGTGCACTGTTTCGTGCTTTCCCAATCATGCCTCTTTTTCCACCTTTTTAAAAGACATTTTGAGATTTGTGCACCTTAAATACATTTCAATGAAGTGCATACTCAAATATATTTCATGAGGTCTCCCTTAGCTTCACACATAACATTTAACCATCTGTATGTCCAATCATTTCACCGTGGTTACATGCATTAGTTAGTCAAATATTTGTTTTCCTTTCAGTGCTACTCTGTTACTTTTTAACCTTCCTTGAAGAAATTTTAATACTTCATAAAAAGAAAATGTACCATACACAGTGATCCTTTCAGTCCTCCAGTGGGAGAATATAATATATGCTGTAATTTTGGATTCCTGATCTTGGGAAGTATTTATTTGTAAAATCTAAATTTTTAAAAATATGACAAAGCAAAACATAAATATCTGCTAGTATCTTTCTTTTGACTACCAAACATATAAAACAGCTATAATCACTATGATAGGGAAGAGATCATTTTACATTTCTTATTCTTAACATATTCTTCCTGGGAACATCTACTCAGAATTAAAGCCTCATCAGAAACAAGATAATAGATGCTCATGTAAAGATAGTGATATAGTGGGGCATATTTAATGTGAATTCTGCTATCTCCTTCATCCATAAGTGAAAAATATTAGAGCTATGGAATCTCTGTATTTAAAAGGACATTAAAAGCATTACAGTCTAGCATCTAAGGGGAGGAGGTGGTAGTATGGGATGAAACTGTTGAGAGAACTTGGGACCAGATTGTTTAGCACCTTCCATGTCAATTCAAAGTTTGAGCTTTTATTCACTGGACACTGGAGGCTTACCTGTGGTTTATGCATGGGATAATAGGACTGTTGCTTTGTGTGTTAGAAGTTTAATCCTAGCAACAATGTGAAGGATGAATTAGAAAAAAAGTCTTGTTGGGAAAAAATGTGAAACCAAGCTAAGTCAGTGGCAGTAGTGATGGAAAGGAGGGAGAAGATTTAGGAAGGCATTTTAGAAGTATATTAACAGGCAAGGGAAAGTAAAGAGTTAAGGATGACTCTGAGATTTCTAACTCAGGTGATTGGGTAGCTAATGATGCCATTAATCATAATAAGGATCAGCCACTAAGGTTTTTTCAGGGGAGAATTCAGATTTTAAGGGGAAAATGGGATAGTGGAGTGGGACAATGAGTTTTGAGGTGGTCACGCTGAGTTCATTACCTGTGGACATACATGTAAAGCAGTGTTTCTTAACCTTAGGTACTATTAACCTTCTGGGCTGGATAATTCTTTATTGTGGGGAGCTACCTTGTGCATTATAGGATGTTTAGCAGAATCCCTGGCCTCTATCCAATAGATGCAAGCAACATGCCTCTCACTTGTGCCATCCAAAAATGTCTCCAGATTTTTCCAAGTGTCCTCTGAGGCAGGGACAAAATTGCCCTCAGTCGAGAACCACTGATATAGAGACAACAAGGAGGTTGGTGCAATTGTGTGACAAGAATTTAGGATACAGATGAAACTTGAAATCAGTATTTAGAATCATCAATAACAGCAATTTAAGCAACGTGAGAAGATGAGACCGTGCAGGGGAAGAATGTAAATGATTATATAGTTAACCATTTTTTGCTTGAACAGCTCCAGAGACTGAAAATTCCTAAATTCATGAGATAGATTGAGGCAGCTCATTCTATTTCTAGATACTGTCAAATGCTTTATATTATCATTGTTATATGTTTTTGCATATTGAGCCATGTTGAGCCAAAATTAATCTTTTCATAACTTTCATTCTTTGGTCCTGCAATATTGTGATTTATAAGAAAAAATATATATATATATATATATTTGGTCATTCAGATGGAATTTCCTGAGCAGTAGACCACTGAGAACATCTTTGATTATAGTGTTTGGTTTCTAGCCCTCAGTTCCTGAAAATGTTTCAGAGATGTAAAGGTGAAATTGGTGTCTTGTTATTCATAGCAAGCCCTTTCACCACAGCTGGGTTTATGTTAATGAAGGTGGCTTTTGGAGAGCACCTAAGGATGGAGGGCTTGTTGCCAGGGGAACCAACCATGGAATAAAGGGTTGGAACTCTTGCCCCACATTCTGATTTCCAGGAGGGGAGAGGGGCTAGAGGTGGAATCAATCACCAGTGGCCAGTGAGTTTAGTCAATCATGCCTACATAATGAAGCCTCCAAAAAAACCCAAAAAGGAGGGTGTTTGGAGAGCTTCCAGGTTGGGGAACCAGAACACTTTGACGTGCCACAGTGCCAGGCCCCAAGCTCCATAGGGACAGAAGATCCTTTGTTCTGAACCTCACCCTATATACATCTTCATCTGGCTATTGATTCGTATTCTTTAATTCCTTGGTAATTAATTGATAATTTAGTGAATAAATAGGTTTCCTGATTTCTGTGAGTCATTCTAGCGAATTAATCAAATCCAGGGTGGGAATCCTGAGAACTTCTGATTTATAGCCAGTCTGTAAGAAGTATAGGTAAAAGCCTGGACTTGCAATTGGCATCCTGAGCTGGAGGTGGTCATTGGAACCTGCAAATTGTAGCTGGTAGGGTCAGAAACACAGGCAACCTAGACTTGCAATTGGTCTCTGAAGTGGAGGGCATCCTTGTGGGACTGAGTCCTTGACCTGTGGAATCTGATGCTGTGTCCAGGGAGATAATGTCGAATTGAGTTGGACTATAAGATACCCAGCTTGTGTCCTGAGAATCCTTTGTTGGTGTGGAGAAGCTCTCTATTCCCACACACATTGGAATTGGTATCAGAACCTATTTAGGTCCTAATTTTGTTTTCATGGGACACAAAATAAATCTATTAGGACAAGTCAAATTACTGTTCCTAAATCCCTTCACATATTTTAATACAGCTATTGAATTAATTTATAGAATTCACTATTATTGTCTCTTGCTATAGACCCTTAATATTTTCAATTTTTCTTTATATGTTATATTGTGAGACTTTTTGCATCATGAGCACTCTCGATGGTGACCATTTGAAATATCCTTCATAAGGTATAGAGCAGAGAACTGAACAAACTCCATGTTGTCCTGTCCAGTTTAGAGGAAAATAAGCCTCCAGTTTCCTGGGTTTGGTCATAGTCTGTTTATTAAAACATCTCAAAATTGCGTTAGCTTTTTTGTCAGCTGCATTATACCATTGTCTCTTTATTTTTATTTTGTATGAACTTCCTGTTAAATCATATTCCATATCATATACTACTGATTTTTTTTTGTTTCTAACTCAAACATGGAAATTTATATTCATACTTTTAAAAATACACTCTCCTCAACCTAAGTGTCCATCAATAGATGAATGGATAAAGAAGATGTGGCACATATATACAATGGAATATTACTCAGCCATAAAAAGAAACAAAATTGAGTTATTTGTAGTGAGGTGGATGGACCCAGAGTCTGTCATACAGAGTGAAGTAAGTCAGAAAGAGAAAAACAAATACCGTATGCTTACACATATATATGGAATCTAAAAGAAAAAATAGTCATGAAGAACCTAGGGGCAGGACAGGAATAAAGATGCAGACCTACTAGAGAATGGACTTGAGGACACAGGGAGGGGGAAGGGTAAGCTGGCACAAAGTGAGAGAGTGGCATGGACATATGTACACTACCAAATGTAAAACCGATAGCTAGTGGGAAGCAGCCGCATAGCACAGGGAGATCAGCTCGGTGCTTTGTGACCACCTAGAGGGGTGGGATAGGGAGGGTGGGAGGGAGGGAGACGCAAGAAGGAAGAGATATGGGGATATATGTGTACGTATAGCTGATTCACTTTGTTTTAAAACAGAAACTAACACACCATTGTAAAGCAATTATACTCCGATAAAGACGTTAAAAAAAAAAATACACTCCTTTTCATCATTTCAACCTGCCTGATCAGTTTGGATTATGATTTCATCATCCAACATTTTAAAAATTTCTCCCAGTTTCATACCATCTATACAGTTGATCTGCATACCTCACAAACATATTCATCCAAGTCATTAATAAAAATGTAAGTTACATCCAGAGTTAATGGGATTAAATAGTGCTATGGATTTTATCTTCAGTTCTTTTCCAGCTATTTTTTTTTTTTCTTAAAGGTCTTTTTATTTTTATGGAGTACCACAGAAATGAGACTCATATGGATAAACATTATGCTCAGCCTATCCCAGATAAAACTTTCAAATGTAATCCTCCTATATGAAATGGTAAGGTAAAATATGTTCCATTTATAGAATGGAATGGAATATTGTCATGGGGAAAATTATTTTTATTAAGTGATAAAGTAGTGTTAAGTGATAAATGCAGGATACAAATTTGAATTCTAAATATGACATCACCTTTTATAGACAGATGTAGATATATATAAATATAGACCTAGAATTAGGTATAGAGAACACCAGAATCTAAATGATGATTCCCCCTAATGTGGTAATTATGGTTGATGTTTTTTCTTAATATTTTGTAGTCTTAAATGCTATGTAATGAATTTGGTACCTTTATATGCAGAAAATACATATTAAAATATACTTCTACATTATGTAACTCTGAATTAACAAAGTTAAAAGCAGAGAAGTATGTTGGGTGGGTCTGTAGGCAGAAATGGTGAGTCAGAGGCAGGTTGATTAGAGAAGATTTGTGCTGGTCTGAATGGGATGAAGACTTAACACCAAGTGATAAAGAAGGTCACGAAGCTGTAAGCTAGCAGAAAAATTATTTTGCAATTCATCCAAACACATTAATTTCATGTCACTTGTCACATGTCACATTTAAAGGAGAAAAAGCAGTTTATGGACATGAAATAGTTTTTCTATTATCAAGTATGCCCAAAGAAAATGTTGACAAAAGAAAAAAGATGTTTTATTTTTGTTTTTGTTTTTGTAGTGAAGCCTACAGACCTTCAAGTATAATTCAGGGATTAATATTTGAATTCAAATTACTGTCTTTAAAAGCCCAAAGAGCTAATACTATTAAATCATCTATGTATTTTTAATTATTTTTCAAGTAGGCTGAATCCCATATTAAATGTAAAAGCACATTTTCTTACTAAAAAAAGTAAATGGAAAATTACCATTTTCTTTGTAACTTGGGAGATAAGAGAGATTGCTAATGCTAACCACTATATATATAGCTGCAAATGAAAAGCTGTTTATAATGTTTATCCAAAGCAGATATTAGTGTGGTAGATGGTTTTAAGCATTCCATTTAGGAGTTGTCTTTGGGATTTTTCTAGACTTTTACTCCAGTTAATGGAAAAGTCAAATTCTGGGAATCAGAGATTTTGGCTTTACAATATTCTAGCCATCCAGTGCTGTGGTCTCAATTTTCTTAGGTTGTAGAGAGAGTTAAGGTGCCTACCAGTGTCTGGTATACAGAGTTAAAGTTGAAAATGATTACGCTTTTTTTACCTTATCCCTTAAATCCTTCAACCTATTTTTCCACTCTTCAAGAACTAATCCTTATCAAAGTATGATCCAAGAATGGTTTAACTATAAGCCCTTCAAGGTGTAATCTGCACATTTAAAGATGACTGCAGTAAGTCCTCTACATATGAATGAGTTCCATTAGGAGAGCCTGTTCATAAGTCCAACAAAGTTAGCCCAGGTACCCAACTAACACAATCAGCTATATATATATATATTACTGTACTGTAATAGGTTTATAATGCTTTTCATACAAATAATACATAAAAAACCAACAAACACAAAAAATAAAACATTTTTAATCTTATAGTACAGTACCTTGAAAAGTACAGTAGTACAGTACAGGGGCTGGCATCTAGTGAACAGGCAAGAAGAGTTACTAACTGGAGGAGGGAAAGGAGCTGGGAGATGGTAGAGCTGAAGCATCGTCAACAATAGGAGATGGAGGACAAGCTGCAGTTTCACTCATACCTGACGCTGATGGAATGCACGTTCTCATCTTTGAAAGTTCGCACTTGTAGGTTCGTATGTAGGGGACTTACTGTATGTAGATTTAAAGCCACTTCAACTAATAGTCCACCTTTACTTTGAAAATGAGCTCACGTTCTCCCTGAGACCATTTCTTTAGGAGTAAAGAAAGAGAAACAGACAGAAAACTCCAGTCATAGTACATAAGGAAAGAGTTTTTGTAACCATGACATAAAGTTCTCAAACAAATTCTCTTCGTGGCCTGCACAGGGATAAGTGTCGAAGGGAAGCTTCAGGGACTTAGTTATTTTAGTCATCCTGAAGCCCATTTATGAAATTTCAACAAATCAAAATTAGCCTGATGAAGAGGTTATTTGTTATTTATTATTTTGTTGTTGTTGTTCTGGTTTGTTTAAAAGCATTTTATTGTGAAATATATTACACATACAAAGCATGCATAATGTATATGAATACAGCTCAAAGATTAGTGATAAAGTGAACACACCACCTGAAGAAGCAGAGAATTACCAGAACCTTGAAGGCCACATGTGTTCCTGCCCTGATAACCTCCTGCACTCTCTCCCAGAGAGCTGGCCGCTCTTCTGAAATTTGAGATAATCATTCCTTGATTTCCTTTGTTTTTGTCCAGTTTTACTGAAATATAATTGACATACAGCACAGTATAAGTTGAAGGTGTACAGGATAATGATTTGACTTAACATATATCATGAAATGATTACCACAGTAAGTTTAGTGAGCATCTATCATCTCACATAGATACAAAATTAAAGAAAAAGGAAAAAAATATTTTTCTCATTATGAGACCTCTTAGGATTTACTTTCTTAACAACTTTCATATTTGTGCATTTTGTTTTATTTTAATAACCCTGAAGAGCTGAAAGAAAACAGCAGAAGAGGATTGGACTTTTATAGTGGAGATTATTAATTATCTTATTAGTTGATAAGTATATGATGAAGAGGTGAACCACAGAGCAGGGATAGGCAGGATAAAAACGAGATGGGTCTTAAGAGAAATACCAAAGATCTCCTGAGCAGAGACCACTAGAGCCTGCTAACACATTGCTGAAAATATTAGACAACTTTAGTAACTTACTTGCTCCTTCTCTTTCTTCTTTCCTCCTTCTTTCTTTTTTTTATTTAAATTTTTTTTAAATTAATTTATTTATTTTTGCTGTGTTGGGTGTTCGTTTCTGTGCGAGGGCTTTCTCTAGTTGCGGCAAGCGGGGGACCACTCTTCATCGCGGTGCGCGGGCCTCTCACCATCGCGGCCTCTCTTGTTGCGGAGCACAGGCTCCAGACACGCAGGCTCAGTAGTTGTGGCTCACAGGCCCAGTTGCTCCGCGGCATGTGGGATCTTCCCAGACCAGGGCCCGAACCCGTGTCCCCTGCATTGGCAAGCAGACTCTCAACCACTGCGCCACCAGGGAAGCCCTATTTAAATTTTTAAAAAGACTTTTTTAGATGCGTTTTAGGTACCTAGAAAAATTGAGCAGAAGGTGGAGATTTTTCAGACACTCCCCTGTTCCCACACATGGTAGCCTCCCCCATTACCAAATATCCCCCACCCAGGTGGTACATTTTTTGCAACTAATAAACCTACATGGACATATCATAATCACCCAAAATCCATAGTTTACCTTAGAGCTCACTCTTGGTATAGTACATTCTATGTTTTGGGGCAAATACATAATGACGTATATCCATCATTACAGTATCATACAGAGTAGTTTCACTGTCTCAAAAATCCTCCATGTTCTGCTGACACTTTCTACCCCCAACCCCCAGTCCCTGGCAAGTACTGATCTTTTTATTGTCTTCAGAGTTTTGCCTTTTCCAGAATGTTATGTAGTTGGAATTGTATAGTTTATAACCTTTTCAGGTTTCAGATTTTACTTAGTGACATGCATTTAAGGTTCCTCTGTGTCTTTTCATGGTTTGATACCTCATTTTTTTTAGTGTTGATTAATATCCTATTGCCTTTATGTACCACAGTTTATCCATTCTCCTACTGAAGGACATCTTGGTTGCTTCCAAATTTTGGCACTTGTGAATAAAGCTGCTATAAACATCCGTGTGCGGGTTTCTGTGTGGACATGAGTTTTCAGCTCTTTTGAATAAGTACCAAGGAGTGCAATTGGTGCATTGTATGGTAAGCCTATGTTTAGTTTTCTGAGAAGCTGTCAAATTGTCTTCCAAAGTGTCTGTACAGTTTTGCTTTCCCACCAGCAGTGAATGGGAGTTCCCATTGTTCCACATCCTCACCAGCATTTGGTGTTATCAGTGTTCTGATTCTGGCCATTCTAATAGGTGTATAGTGGTAGCTCGTAGCTGTTTTAATTTGCACTTTCCTGGTGACATATGATGTGGAGCATCTTTTCATATGCTTACTTGCCATTTGTATATCTTCTTTGGTGATGTGTCTTTGAGGTCTTTGGCCCATTTTTTAATTGGGTTTAATTGGGTTTATTGTTTAGTTTTAAGAGTTCTTTGTATAATTTGGATGGCAGTCCTTTATCAGATATGTCTTTTTCAAATATCTTCTCCCAACCTGTGGCTTTTCTTCTCATTCTCTTGACATCTTTCACAGAGCAGAGGTTTTTAATTTTAATGAAGTTCAGTATATCAATTATTTATTTCATGGATTGTGTCTTTGGAGTTTTCTCTAAAAAGTCATTGTTAGCTATACTCAAAGTCATCCAGGTTTTCTACTGTCTTATTTTCTAGGAGTTTTATAGTTTTGTGTTTTACACTTAGGTCTCTGAGTTAATTTTTGTGAAGATCACACGATCTGAGTCTAGATTCATTTTTTTTTTTTTTTTTTTTGCCTGCCCATGTCCTGTTGTTCCAGCACTGTTTGTTGAAAAGTCAAGCTTTGTTGCATTGTATTGCTTTTGTCCCTTTGTCAAAGACTGGTTAACTGTATTTATATGGATCTATTTCTGGGCTCTCTATTCTATTCCATTGATCAATTTTCATATTTCTTTCATCAATATCACACTATCTTGATTACTACAGCTTTATTGTGAGTCTTAACGTCAAGTAGTATTAGTCTTCCAACTTTGTTCTTCTCATTCAATATTGCATTGGCTATACTGAGTCTTTCACCTCTCCATATTGACTATATTTATTTATTTAAGTTTCTGCTGGCCTTTATTTTTATTTATTTATTTTTTGAGGTGATATTGTGTTTTTTTAATCTTATTTTATTTATTTTTTATACAGCAGGTTCTTATTAGTTATCTATTTCAAACATATTAGTGTATGTATGTCAATCCCAATCTCCCAATTCATCCTACCACCATCTCCCCAGGGCTTCCCCCCTTGGTGTCCATAACTTTGTTCTCTACATATGTCTCTATTTCTGCCTTGCAAACCAGTTCAACTATACTATTTTTCTAGATTCCACATATATATGTTAATATATGATATTTGTTTTTCTCTTTCTGACTGACTTCACTCTGTATGACAATCTCTAGGTCCATCGACATCTCTACAAATGACCCAATTTCGTTCCTTTTTATGGCTAAGTAATATTCCATTGTATGTATGTACCACATCTTCTTTATCAATCTGTCTGTCGATGGGCATTTAGGTTGCTTCCATGACCTGGCTATTGGCAATACTGCTGCAATGAACATTCGGATGCATGTGTCTTTTTGAATTACGGTTTCCTCAGGGTATATGTCCAGTAGTGGGATTGCTGGTTCACATGGTAATACTATTTTTAGTTTTTTAAGGAACCTCCATACTGTTCTCCATAGTGACTTTATCAATTTACATTCCCACCAACAGTGCAAGAGGGTTCCCTTTTCTCCACACCCTCTCCAGCATTTGTTATTTGTGGATTTTCTGATGATGCCCATTCTAACTGGTGAGAGGTATACCTCATTGTAATTTTGATTTGCATTTCTCTAACAATTAGTGATGTTGAGCAGCTTTTCATGTGCTTCTTGGCCATTTGTATGTCTTCTTTGGAGAAATGTCTATTTAGGTCTTCTGCCCATTTTTTGATTGGGCTGTTTGTTTTTTTGATATTGAGCTGCATGAGTTGCTTGTAAATTACCTTTCTTGATATATGATAATATATGAAAGTAAGTTCAGTCTGTTAGAATGGATACAAATTTTAGTAACTGTCAATGTTATTGTCGTAAAACAATATCTATAACGTTGGTATTCAGGGACAATATATTTTAATATCAATATCATTGGAACATGTCCCTTTATATTTATTTTCTAATGGTTTTGAATTGTCTTAAAGGTATTTTTATATACCTAGTGTTTGTTTTGTTAGAGATTCTGAACCTACTTATAATGGTAAAACATTGGGTTCCGATCTTACCAATTCTTTTTCAGATTTTTCCCCTTGCTTAAAACACCTTGTCTCCAGCCAGAGCATGGCTATATGTGTATCCTCATTTTTAAACTATTACCTACATTTTCCTTCTTTTGACTCGTTCTCGTTTCCTTTCTTATCTTATGCCTCAGTAATGACAACATCTTTAGTTCAGCTAAAATTAACAAGTATTTCATTACATTTAAAGTGCAGAGAAGTACAGAGTGAGAAGATCATGGGTTATTTTAGCTTTATTTTATAAAAATTCTTCTGGTTGTACTGTGGTTCCCTGGAACAAAAGAAATGGCACTGAAGACAGTATTAAATTTCACCTTTAGTTTTAAGTTAACTTTCTTAGGTTGGCAACAAAATTCACTACTTGTTGATCGGGCATTCTGGAATAATAAAACAAAGTGAGAAAAATTCTGAAAAGAGCGACTGCTAGAGACAAAAAAAAAAAAAATCCCTAGTTGGTGAAAATGATAGAAAAGTAAGTAATAATTGACTAATTTTAGAAAATTAACAGATATGAAAGGTATGCATTTTAACCTTTTTAAAATTTAATATCTTCCTTTTGTCTTCAAACATAGATATGTCCTCTGCATTATAATTTTTTAGCTTGACTTGCTATCTCATGCTGTTAAGTCTTTCTAGCTCATTGCTTTATGGTCAAATTGTTTGATGCTTTCTACTTCCACTTTCCATCTTCCCTTTTCTTAAATTCATGCACTCCCATTTCTATCCCACCCCTCTACAGACCACTGCTCTCAGAAAAGGTCAGCACCTTGCATTGACAGGAGTGATCTCCATATATCACTTGCCTTTAACAGCACATCAGGTTATGAACAGTTTGAGAAGAAACCACAGAAACCATTTAGTTGAAGCATTTAGTTTACAGATGAGAAACCCCAAACCCAGAGAGGCTCAATGACCTAATCAAGGCCCCTTAACAAGTTAGTGACTGAGGCAAAGTAGAACTCCTATACCTGATTTCTGATTCAGTGTAGTCATAAGATTAAAAAAAAAGAAATGAGTAAAGATTTGGACATACATTTACTTTGCCATTGAAGATATAGATGGTAAATATAGTCATGAAAAAAGACTATGGCAAAGAAGATTTATGAATAGAGGCTAGGCTCATGAAAAGGTAGTCAACATTTGTCGTTAGGGAAATGCAAATTAAAACCACAGATACCACTATGCACATATTTGAACAGATAACATGTTACTACTACTACTAATTCTGCCACCCTTGTCCCCTGCATTAGAAGCTCAGAGTCTTAACCACTGGACCACCAGGGTAGCCCCCTTTACTCATTTCTTTTTAAGTTGTTTGTTTTCTTATTGATTTTTGAGAGTACTGTATATATAAATTTTGAGAGTACTGTATATATTCTATACACAAGTACTTTATCAGCTATATGAATTACAAATATTGCCCCTCTCTCTGTCTCTGCTTGTCTTTTCATTCTTTTACCAGTGTCCTTTGAAGAATAGAAGTTTTTCATTGTGATAAAGTTCAAATCATCAATCTGATATTTCTTTGATACTGGTTTTGGTATTGTATCTAAGAAACCTTTACCTAACTCAAGGGCACAAAGATTATCATCTATGCTTTTTTCTAGAAGTTTTAGTTTTCACATTTAAATCATGATCCAATTTGAGTTAATTTTTGTGTAAGGTGTTATTCTGAATTGAAGTTTATTTTTTTCTCTCACCTCATTGTTCTTTTCTCTCATATATTACTGTCCTTCATTGCCTGATTCCCAGTGACTTAAAAACCATTGTTTAAATCTTTTCCCCATTTTTTTGTTTGGTTCAGGTGGGAAGGTGAATTAAGTTTCTGTTACTCTATCTTGACCAGAAGGAACATTCAAAAGTTCACTTTTAATTATTAAACATAGGCTACATTTTGTGACTCAAAGTGACTTTATATTATTTGAGAGTGAGTTGAAAATCTTTAAGAAACTGCATGTGTTTTTATTCAAAGATAGGAAAAGGAATACCCACACTAAAGAAATTTAACAAGGTAGTGAGACTCAAACATGAATATGGGCCCTGAGTTCCCCATGTTACATGTAAGAGTTACATAATCTTCAATACTAGAGGCTTTGAGTAATTAACACTTGAAAATTAGGAGATGTTTTCTATTATGATTTTCATAAGTAATAGAAATCCTAAGAATGGCCTTTCAAATCCCTTTTTGTATTATCTGGGAAGTCTCAAGAATTCTTCCAGCCAATCATGCCAGCATTGGGAAAACTAGAAAACATGTTATAAATATTGCAATATAATCAAAATTGATATATACTTCTTTGAAAGTATACAATATTAAAGAAAATGCAAATTAGAATTTCAAACAGCATTTCTAAAGTTTAACATGACCTAATAGTGCCAGTTCTGTACTGAATTCCTCCTACTTTTCAGACCATTTTCTTTCTTTTTTGAGGCTTCCCACTTTGTTAATTCCTCCTATATTCAAGTCACAGATTTACATCTATTTCTAAAAGGCTGTATGAGATCATCTTAAAAGAAATCCATTTTAAGTGTCAGTCATAAGATTAACCTACCTTTATTAATTCAACCCATCTATAAATAATGAAAAAAGTGAGAGACTAGAACCAGTTGGTTGAAAGGCCTGAGCTGAATTAGATGAGTGTGTGTCAGTGTTGGGCACTGATATCAAGGGATGGTCCACATTATTGAACTAAAATTGATTCTTTCTCTCTCTTTTTTTTTTTTAACATTTGACTCACTCTGAAAAGTTTTCAGATGAACTGGAGGTCTTTTTTGGTTGACTTACATATTGAATTTAAAGAAAGTTCTGAGTTGAAATTTAGTGTCCTAACCTTTGTGCTGGTATTATTCACCTTGGTGAATAAGTGAAACACTGGATGCTTTGTAAAGAAATGAAAAAGGGAAGAAGTTTGAAAGTTTGAAAATATTTCAGAAAGAAAAACAATGAGTAGTAGAAAGATTAAAACTTCCAAAGGCAATGAGTTATAATTTTGTCAAACAGAAGGGAAGATTTTGATGTTGGTGTGAGTTTTTATACAGTTAGATGAAGATGAAATGTGTAAAGTTCAAGATACTAATATTGTGTATTAACCTTTTAAAGAAAAAAGAAATCATGGTGTGCTTTTGTTAGAATTGCATATTCCTAAATCATGGTGTTCATTGCAATTTGTTCTGAGTTGTGATCTCTGTGCCTGTGTAGTATTGAAAATAGGGGTTTCTATTTTTAACGGCATTCTTTCCCAAACGTGTTAGAAAACATAGAAATCTGTTAATCTCCAGTGTACTATTTTGAAATTTTTACCCAGAGAAACCCAGGAGTGTGTAATATATAAAACATTGAAATAATACCTGTGGCATGAAAGTATATTCATCATAAAAATAACATCTGTCTTAGAGTAATCTTTGAAATATATATTATAAAACTCAAAACAGCATGAGAGAAAATTGGAAACCATTCATTTAACCATTATCTTCAATTAATAGAAAGTAAATGTTAAATTTAATGTGACTAATTCCTTGACCTGGCTGTCTGTTCTTTAGTACTGAGATGCCTTATGGAGGTCCAAATCAATAAATTAAACTGTAAAATGAGAATGTCAATCTTTTATTTCCTTCTGAGGTTCATTTTGTTACTTTACTCATCCTAAAAATATGTTACGTAAAACTAATTTTAAAAAAAGACATTTTAGTAAAAGTGTTTATCTTTTATTCATTCCAGTATACTTTCCCAATTATGTCAATGCTCTAACAACAACAAAAAAAATAGTAGACAAATAATTCTTTTATGGAGGAAGTGATTTTAAGAGTCAAGGAACCCCACCATAACATGCTGGAGAACAGAATATTTATGTCTTTGGCCCACCCAAGAGTTCAAACGAAATACCTACAGTAATGTTTTATGAGGTGATTTCACAAAACAAGACTGACTGTGGGAACTGAGCCACCAGTAGGTCTTCAAAGTGGTTTTGATACTGTGTCTCTTTTAAAGCTTTCAGAATAAGGAATCATAATTATAGGGGAAAAATTGGCTAGTCTTTAGCAGTAACGTACATAAGTCAGAGTCAAATTTGTCCAAGCCCTCATGCCTGACTACTTTGATACAGCAGTAGAGAATTCTTGAAACCAGTCATGACAGTCTTCAATTTTGTTTTCAAAATCCCTTAATCTTTCTGTTCCTTTTCATAACATATTATACCTTTTTACCTTGGTTTGGCCATCATCTAAAACCTTGCCACTCCAAATGTGTCTGCAGAACACCAGCATTAGTATCAACAGAGAGCTAGTTAACAGTACAGAGTCTGGGGCCTATTTCAGACCTATTGAATCAGAATCTGCATTTTAACAAGATCATCAGATGTTCCTATGCTTATTAACCTGTGAGAAGCACTGGTCTAAAACACCTTATCCTTAGTCTCTGGTAGAAAAACTACTGGTGACATGTAAGATGTGACATTTTCTCTTGACTATCCCTGCTTCTCCCTCTGTCCAGTGAATGCTTTTGTTTTGGAATATTATTTTATCCTACTGATTCAGGAAAAATTTCAAATTAGGTAAAGTTGATCTTTGCTGTATTCTATGTCATTTTTTTTTCCTGTTTTTACTCTTGCCACCCCTCCCTTCTGTATACAGCAGTAATAGTGATGTTTTAAATTTATAAATCTCTCTCTCCATTCTTAGTTCATATTACTCCTCTCATTACTTGTCATTATCCAGCCACACTAGCCTCCTTTCTGTCAGTTGAAAACATCACACTTTTTTCTGGGCCTTGGCCCTTCTTCTTCCCTCTGTTTATAATACACTGTCACTTGCCTCTCCAGGCCCTTAACTTGTCAGTCTCAGCTCAAATATCCTGTCTATAAGGGGCCTTCTTGTATGTAAACCAGATACTTTCTAAATATCAACTTTATCAACTTCATAGTTAATATTACTTCAAAGTACATATCATGATGTGAAACTGATAATTGTGGGTAAGAACCTTGTATATCTTGCTCATCTTTGACTCCTATCACCTGAAACAGTGTTTGCTGTGGAATTAAAACCTTCATAATTATTCATTAAATAATACATCTCCTGTTCTTATGCCCTTTTTATTTATTTCAGGTAATTAACTAAACATATACTGAGCACACACTATGTTCCAATTATTTTCCTAAGTGCTAGTGATAAAGAAAACAGTCTCAGCTTCCAGTATGTTCATGATTTAGAGGAGAAAGATATGTATAATAATGTATTATAATGAGTAGGATTTTAATAAGAGAGGAGGTCATTTAGGCTGAGAAAGGCTATACAAAAGGCTGGTATGAAAGAACCTGATACATTATAGAAATGGTGTCATTCGTTGTGGTTCAAGTATAAATTTACCCACTTTGAATTCTAATAACAAAAGAAATTCACTAGGTATAAGTAGAAGTTAGGAATGATCAGAAAATGCAACAGCTTACATATTACTAGAAGGAATGTCTAGGAAAAGTTTTAGATACTGCAACTCAAATTTGAATGTGCATATGAATAATCTGGGAATCTCGTTTAATGATGAGAGATTGCTCAAGCATAGTTTGTGAGATTGTCTCATGATCTTCAGAGATTGCTGGACTCCTCCACTCACCTCACCTGAATACAAATAAATAAAAACAAAATGAACAAACAGAAAAAGCCATGCAAACAAAGAAAAAGTGAATTTAAAAAGCCATTGTGAAAGACAGAAGTGCACCAAACAAAGATGTGATTTTATTCTGGCTTTTACAGTCAGAAGAATATTCATCAATGGTGAATGTCTCAAAGAAGGAGACAACTAGGGGTTCATAAAGCAAAGGAGTGATTAAAGAAGGATGGAGATGGATTTCATCTTAGAATATGCGTGGGCAACATGGTCTTCTGCAGTTTCTCTGAACACATATGATTGGGGAGGGTCTTAACCTTTTCTGTTTTCAGGGAGTACAGGTCTCAGCTAAAGTTCAACATTGTCACCACAACCTTCTTTCCTTTAAAGGACATACAGGAGTAAATTTTAACCTTTTCATTTTCTTCTGACTCCATCAAATATGTGTGTTATTGGTATGCGTATCTGAGCTACAGCAGTAGTAAGAAGACAAATCAGAATATACAAATCCAGGTAAAGTTGAGATTGAATCAAAACATTTATCATTACCATGAGACATATTTTGGAATATAAAAAAATTGGTAAGCCAAAATAAGTCTTTAATTTTAGAATATTAAACAATTTAAAAACAGTGCAGAATTACTATTAATAGGTAACCATTTACATGTTTGCATCCTTAGCCTATCTGATGTGTCAATGTGTGTATTTGTGATTCCCTGGAAATCCTAAATCCTGCGCCTCCTTTTACTGGCTAGAAAAGCTATGACAATCTGTCACCATACGCTCTGAGAATACCTTGATATTGGTTGCCAATTATCCTTCAATGGAGTAAATATTCTCTAGTTCTAACTAGAATAGACAAAGAAGTGACTTTTACTCTGATATCGGATCTCTGAATATCAGTCCAAAATAACAACATCAAAAGAATTGATAATAGAATAAAGCTGACACAGTACAAAGCTAAATCCTGAAGTCCTAGAACATTATTATGTTTGAGTCTTTGACCCTTTGTCAGTGTTGAAGGAAGAAATGAAAAGAGAAAAAGACTGAAATTTATGTCTTTAAATATGTCTCGAAATATTTTTTCCCTTGGCACATTTGAGAGAGAGAATTTGCTCTCTTTCTTAGCTTAGAGAGTCACAGACATAAAATGTAACTACCCGAAGAGAACATTCCAATTTAAAAAGGGAGAGAAGGGAGATAGTAAATATTGACCATAGGAAGTGATCAAAGAAGGTCAGTCAAAGAAAATGCAGTCAGTGAAGTAAGAGCTAGCGCAAAAGAAAATTATAACTGCTAGATTCCTATCTCTGAGATATTTTGCATTGTAACAAGAAAGATATTTCAAAAGTTGTAGTCACTCACATCAGAGCATTTGTAAAGACAAAGTACATAAAACAAAGCCACTGGAAAGTGTCAATCATTTGAAATTTAAGCAAGAACAAAGAAAAGATGACAATATGAGGAAATAATTGCTACTATGTATGTACATGTACATGTATAAATTGACAGTCATTTCGGAATTATAACTTATAAGACATATTTTGACATTTGGAATTCTTAAGCCATCTCTACACTGGGAAGTTTTTTCTAAATTAAAATTTCCTTCCTCCAGATATTTTTTTCTTTTCTTTCTTTCTTTTTTCTTCCCAGACGTGTTGTCCTTAGTTCTTTTTTAAAACACTTAGGCTGTGTACAATTACTGTAAGGTTGGTCATTTCATGGGACTCTGACCACTTTGTAGAACTGGGTTTAAAAAAGATAAGATTATCAGGTTGACTTAACAGGGAGAAATCTATTTACCATCCTCAAATGAATTTAACTTTAAATCTTCACCATCTTTCCACTTAGCATTAATACCCTCATCAATGAAACGTGAGATCCAGCTAAGCGTACGGTATCAAGAGCCAAGCAGTTAATAAACGAGTGAAGCAATCTTCATAGGGACTGTGGAAAACTGAAGAGGGAGAGCTATAAGGAGTAAGTGTTGGAGATGTAACTTCTGGCTTTCATTTTCATATGTCATGAATAGTTGATGTCCAGTGTTACTAAACATTCCAGTTCTTATTTTTTTTAAAAGCCAGAAATTCATGTTTTAAATGAAATCTCTCAAATGAAACAACAACTGCCTTTTCTGTGTTTTTTCATTTTTGCTTTTGTCTTTTTCCTTTTTGTCTTTTCTTTTTGCGTATAGTGCATTTTACATATCTGGGAGCACTGGTTTGAAATTTCTGGCTCAAGTGATCCAAGTGCTTGACATTTTTCAGAAAGGGTACTAAGTAAGAATATATTAACATTATATTAGAAGTCTATTAGAAATCTATTCAGGTAGTTGGCACTAAGGATTGATATCCCAGAAGCAGCATTTTCTTTAAAGAACCAGAATGTGGCTCTGAGAAACTGTCCAGCCAAGCAAATAAATCTTACATAGAATCCCAAAATAATATTGTTAACTGAGGCAGAGGCTTGTGAGATTTTTATCTATAAAAGTAGTACTTCAGTATGTCAGTTATGGAATTGGGGATAGATTTAGGTAAGATATTTGAGGCAATTAGTTAAAATTTCTATTCATTAATGTTATTAATTAATTTAATTTAAAATTTTAATTATGTATGTCAAGTAAAGTTTTCAAAATTTAATGTGCATCATAGTCATCTGGAGGTCTTGTTTAAACACAGATTCCTCCCATCTACCCCAAGTTTCTGATTTGATAGGTCTGGGGGTTGGGCCTGTGATTTATACTCTTAACAAGTCTCAGGGATGTTGATGCTGCGGGTGGTCCAGGACTACACTTTGAGAAACACTATTCTCCTATACAGAATACCAGATTAAGTGTCAGGTGATCTGGCTAGAGTTTAGGTGAGGACATTTTTAGAAAACGATTTCATCTTTCTTAACCTCCTCACTCATACAATAAAGAAGCTGGACTGTACAATATCATGACAAAGAAATATAGACGCCCCAGATAGGCTAAGGATGAGTATCCTCTCACATTGAAAGTATATTTATTCTTTAGGAGAGGATGAGTTTTTTATGAGAAAAGGGCAAAGAAATATCAGAATAGTCACTCTCTACTCTACTCCAAGCAAATCAAGTAATCCCTAAACTTTTAATATCCAACCAGCGAAACAAAAGCCCAACTAGACCCACTAGCCTTTGATGGTAGTTTAGAGATCTTTGGTCCTCTCCTGGTTGCCATGATATCCTCTAAAACTGCAAACTACTTTTTTAGAGTGCGTTTTCCAATCTCAGGTCTTGCTCTCCCTGAAAGGAGTTTTGGTATTTATAGGTATTAATGTATATTTCTTCAACTCATTAAGTTTCCACAGAGATCTTAGGGGTTGATCTTAAAGATCTACAGGGGTTGCCCCCTCTTAGTTGCTGCGTGACCCACCTTTTAATTCAGTGTTTTAAATTCTCAAGCAGCTCTAGCATTTTGTGTTCTGTATGCAAACTTGGTAGTAGAGGAACTCAAGTGACTTTAGACTTCAGAGCATAGAATGATGGTTGGGCCAGTGGAGGGAGCTGTTTACTTGCAAATGGCTGACCTTGGTCTACAACAGACAGAAGCACGCTTTTCATTGCTAGTGAAGAGCCTAGTGCTAAAACATTCATTGCTCTGAGTCAGCCTTTTCAATGAGCTGAACTGCTTATTTTGTTTTGAATTTGGAAAGATAATCACCTTATATCGATGCCTCAAAGAACTGTACTTGCAATAGCCTTCGTGGCTAAGTGGAAGGTTGGTAAGAGCTGGGCTTGAGAAGAGACAACCAGTAAGATGGGTGAGAGAGGTTCTTTGTTGAATGATGTGAACAGTTCCTTATTTAGTGAGTTTGAGTGTGCTCAGACCTAACTCATTTAAGGTATAAATTACATGTGATTCAAAAGAAAAGTAAAAAACAGTCTTTCTGCCCTAGTGAATATTTGTCTTTAGGGTAATTTTCTTTGGAGTTCCAGAGTTAATTATTTCTTTTTATAGAATGAGTAGATTTAAATAGACCAAACACAGAGTGTTGAATTTTAGGACTGATGAACATTGCCACTAATCTCAAGAAATTTAGGTGTCTGAATAATAGTTAATGATGGCTGGTAAAAATTTAAAATGTGAGGCTTACGTAATGTGAAGCTTGCTTTTTAGACTCAAATTTAAAGTTTTGCTATATGTGTTTACTTTAATTATGCTTCTCTGTGCCATGATGTGGTTCATAAATGTTCAGAATATCTGATAGATTTATAAATGTTCTTTTTACTGAATATTTATGAGCTTAATAACAATGATAAACATAGCTTAGTTTATAAGATATTCAATAGTTTGTTTCTAATTTCTCCAACTATGTAAAGTTTTAGCATAGTTAACATTTAATTGAAAATGATAGCCCAGAATAATGCACTGGAAAAATAGACTGGTAGTCAGGAGACCCTAGGCTCTAGAGCTAGCTTCTTCTCTTCTAACAGTGTGATTTTGTAGAAAGTATTTAATCTCACTGGGCTTGAATCTCCTTAATTTAAAATTATATCTAAAATTGTGGTTAACATTCAACTTCTAGGCATTTACAGTTTCCATATTTTTAATTTTTTCAAATGATTCTTACTTAATGTTAGGCCACTTGATATACTAAGTAAACTGTAAAGCAGCATATCTTAAACCACAGTTTTAAAAAACATTCTTTTGTGAAAAAATAAATTTAATGTTATATAGTTAATAAATACATATATTTTATCTGATAATTTTTGATTGCTTAGTTATTTGAGAGTATAATAGTAGTACACCTTTTACAATATATTTTGTTTCATTATTAAAATAACTATTTCCTTATTATTTTCACATAATATACTTTTATAATTATTACAATCTAGGAAAAAACAAATTCTCAAGAAAACAAGTATCGTTTACCTAGAATTGTTTTTAAGTTGACAATGAAAAGTCAGTCTAGGTTTATATAACAGGATAATATCAAAGAACTTTATATTATATATCACATCATTATAAATATTATTTTTCAGAAAGAAAACTAAATATGCCATGATAAAATTATTGATGGAAACTGAAATGTTAACCACAATTTTAGAAAGCCAACACTAAGTTTTAGAAATCCTACTAATGCCTCTAAAATATTATACCACTCTTAATTTAGACTGAAATAGCCTTGAGAACTGAGTCTCAGTTTAGTCTAACAGATTAAGCTCTATGAATCCTTTGGTTGAGATTTTCTATTGGTAGCTGGCAGTTCTCTGTGATAAAAAAAAAAATCAAGTTCAGAAGCCTTTGTAGGGCAATCTGTTTGGTTTTGCAAGACTCTCTCTCCCTGCTAAAAGATTAAAAATATGACCTATGATTTGTGTCTCTTGCCCAGTATGTTATTATTTCATGGTAATATACAGATTTGGATTTTGATTGCATTTCAAGCAATAAGAGATGTTACTAAAGGTTTTATTTTATATGCAGGTACATGTACAGCTTTTGTTTATATATCTCACTCCTAGGAAGCACTAGTATGATTTTCTTAAAGTCAAAATTTATGAGAAAATAATGGAGAATTATAGGCATAGCCATTATTCATTGATTATCATTATCTTTTATACAAAAGATTCTAAAAATATAACTTGGATTTATATGACAACTACTTTCTCTGTGTTTCCCTGTCTCCTTTTTAAAAAAATAACTTAAGTTTTTGGATTTAGGACTAGAGCCCCCTAATTTCTTGTGTGAAGACATTTCTAAATCTGTTTGTCATGTGTTACTCTTATATGATTCTTAACAATAAATTCAGTATCATAACTCTTAAAACTTCACCTTGACAGCATGCATCAAATTTTATTGTCTCCTCTGCTGGTCTGAAATTACTAACGAGAGCCTGAATGTCACAAGGCAATGAGGATTGCCCATCAGTTGCAGAGCTCAGTCAACTGTGTAATGAACAGACTGTGTTTGTCTGCTTTCTTTTGTATAGCGCTTAGTGAATCGCGGCACATTTTCAGCAGCTTAGTGATATTGCTCATTTCATCACTTCTAAACTTTTTGCATCATTTTACAAACCATTACTGAACTTTATTTCATTCTGTATATCTAGTAAGGCAGTGCCAAAGTAATTGGCACTAGAGCAGCTAATAGGCAGTAAAACAGGATAATATCACTAGTACAAGATAAAGCATCAAAGATGATAAGAAGTTGAAAACTACATTTACCATATTTCTTTACATTTTTTTAAGGGTTTTAACTAAAGTAAAAATAAAATATATGCTTAGTATTAAAAATAAATACATACATAAATAAAAAGATCATAGAACAAAATGTGTAAGTCCCCTTTTGATATATCTTTCCCATTCCTAATTTTAATAGTCTGGTTTGAATCCTTCTCAATGTTTTTCCTTTATAGGCGCAGAGCCTGACTTAATTTGAATTAAAGAAAAAGAAGTAAGGTGTCATACATATATTGCACAGATGAATCCTAGTACCAAAATTTAAATATGTCAGATAAATCTATAAGTAAAATACATTTCCTAGTTTTGATATTATATAAATGAGATTATACTTTTTAAAATCTTCAGATTGTTTTTAAGATAAACATACCATATTTTACTTAACCATTTATCATTGATGGGCATGTAGCATTTTTCATTTTTTCATTCTTGCCAACAATGCTGTAAATAACATACATTGTATATATATTGAGGTATTTCTGTAAGATAGATTCCTTTCTTGGACAAAGAATATGCACATTTAAAACTGTCCTTCAAAAGGTGTGTACCAATATATGCTAAAACTTACACTGTACGCTAGTCCCATTTCTTTAGGATCTCAGTTTAAAAAAAAAAATTGCCAGTACACCAGTTGAAACATATAAACATGAAACATATGAGCATTGTAAACTTGCCTGTTATCTTAGAATCTCACATTATTTTAACTTATCATTTGTGGATAATATTAGATGACAATATAATATCATGTATAATATCAGGAATAGGTACTGAATTAGATCAAATTTTTTTTAGAAGTTGGAGATTTTTGATCACCTTTTCAATTTTATCTAAATTTTTAATTCTATTCAGATATTTTTACATTTTTCATCAAATTTGGTAATTAGGATATAATAAGGAATTGTCTGATAATGTAAAATCTCAAGATTATTCGCTTAAAGTTATACAAAGTCTTCCCTGACATTTAAAAATATGTAATTATAGTTATGTTCTTATCCTATCCCTTATGTAGTTCATTATAGTATTTTTTAAAAATTTTGGCTAGTCCAAAAAATGTTTCTCTTTTGTTTATAATTCTTAAAGCCCACGCTCTGTTTTATTGCTTGAATTTATTATTGTTGTCTAATTAAGACTACTACTGTTACTTCATCTTTATTATTTCATCCTTTCACTTTCATTAGGCTCTTTTTTCCTTTAGTTTCTTGAGATAAAATTTTCATTTCATTTATTTTCAACCTCTATTTTCATGACAAATATTTTAAGACTAAAACTTTTCAGTTGAGTGCGATTTTGGCTAGATTCATCGATTTGTGAGATGGATTATTTTTACTCTTTTATTTCTAAGTGGTCTATAATTTCTGTTTTGATTTCTTTAAACCACCAAGAGTATTCTAAAATTTTGCAAGTTTATTATCCTTTGAGTTTTTTGTTGTTGTTAATTTCTATTAACAAATTAATTTATAGATTTGTTAATTTTGAGTTGCATTTTACTTTGGTTTGATCATATTACCAGTATCATTTCCATTTTTTTCTTTGTGGAATAGCTTGAGATTATCTTCTCAGCCTAATGCATGTTCTTATTTTGTAAAGTTAGCATGACTATTTGAAAAACAAATATTTTTTTTGTATTAGGTACAAAATATCATGGTTATTATTTTTAACACTCAGTTTTTAAATAATTATGATTTTGTCCTGAAAGTCATCTATTTATATATAAGCCTCCAATCTAATTTTTGAATAAAATTTGATTTATGGAGATATTTTTTTCTTTCTATAATTATAAAGATTGAAAATATAAATAATATATTCTATGACAAAATTTATGATTGTTATGTGTTATATATTTTTGATAGTGTCTACTTTTTATTAATATAAACTATCTTTTTTTCCTATTGAATCATTTTGCTTTGAATTCCATTTTCTTAGTATATTTGTGCTTCCCTTTATTTTCCACCTTTTTAACACTCTACTTTAAATACTTGTATATAGAATCTTAGCAATTTTTAGAAGTCCGATCATCATTCTTTATTTTTTAAGTTCAAGAAACGTTAATTACGTCCTATCACATGTGTTCACACACATACATGCACCAAATATTTTAAATACAGAAGACTTTCTGCCTGTAAGAACTAACAATCTACTCTTTTTTTTCATTTTAAAGTTTCCATTTTAATTAATATTTCATAGTATAAATATATTAGTACAGCAGTGGCATGGTTATACTTTATAAATGAGTGAATAATTATACATTTTTGGTATGCCTTCAGCAATTTTTTATTAATAGATCTTTATTGGAGTATAATTGCTTCACAATACTGTGTTAGTTTCTGTTGTACATCAGAGTTAATCAGCCATATGCATACATATATCCCCATATCTCCTCCCTCTTGAGCCTCCCTCCCACCCTCCTTATCCCACCCCTCTACGTCATCGCAAAGCACTGAGCTGATCTCCCTGTGGTGTGCTGCTTCTTCCCACTAGCTAACTATTTTACATTTGGTAGTGTATATATGTCAATGCTACTCACTTCGCCCCAGTTTCCCCCTCCACTACCGCATCCTCAAATCCATTCTCTATGTCTATGTCTTTATTCCTGCCCTCCCACTAGGTTCATCAGTACCTTTTTTTTTTTTTTTTTTTTAAGATTCCATATATATGCGTCAGCATACGGTATTTGTTTTTCTCTTTCTGACTTACTTCACTCTGTATGACAAACTCTAGGTCCATCCACCTCACTACAAATAACTCAATTTCATTTCTTTTTATGGCTAATATTCCACTGTATATATGTGCCACTTCTTCTTTATCCATTCATCTGTTGATGGACATTTAGGTTGGCTCCATTTTCTGGCTATTGTAAATAGCACTGCAATGAACATTATGGTACATGTCTCCCTTTGAATTATGGTTTTCTCAGGGTATTTCCCAGTAGTGGGTTTGCTGGTTCATATGGTAGTTATATTTTTAGTTTTTTAAGGAACCTCCATACTGTTTTCCATAGTGGTTATATCAATTTGCATTCCCACCAACAGTGCAGGAATGTTCTCTTTCACTACACCCTTTCCAGCATTTACTGTTTCTAGATTTTTTGATAATGGCCATTCTGACTGGTGTGAGTTGATACCTCATTGTAGTTTTGATTTGCATTTCTCTAATAATTAGTGATGAGGAGCATCTCTTCATGTGCCTCTTGGCCATCTGTATGTCTTCTTTGGTGAAATGTCTATTTAGGTTTTCCACCCATTTTTTAATTGAATTGTTTGTTTTTTTGATAATGAGCTCCATGAGCTGTTTGTATATTTTGGAGATTAATCCTTTGTCTGTTGTTTCCTTTGCAAATATTTTCTCCCATTCTGAGGGTTGTCTTTTCGTCTTGTTTATGACTTCCTTTGCTATGCAAAAGCTTTTAAGTTTCATTAGGTCCCATTTGTTCATTTTTATTTCCATTTCTCTAGGAGGTGGGTCAAAAAAATCTTGCTGTGGTTTATGTCAAAGAGTGTTTTTCCTATGTTTTCCTCTAAGAGTTTTATAGTGTCTGGTCTTACATTTAGGTCTTTAATCCATTTGGAGTTTATTTTTGTGTATGGTGTTAAGTAGTGTTCTAATTTAATTCTTTTACATGTAGCTGCCCAGTTTTCCCAGCACCACTTATTGAAGAGGCTGTCTTTTCTCTATTGTATGTCCTTTCCTCCTTTGTCTTAATTAGGTGACCATATGTGCATGGGTTTATCTCTGGGCTTTCTATCCTGTACCATTGATCTATATTTCTGTTTTTGTGCCAGTAACATACTGTCTTGATTATGTAGCTTTGTAGTATAGTTTGAAGTCAGGGAGCCTGATTCCTCTAGCTCCGTTTTTCTTTCTCAAGATTGTTTTGGCTATTCGGGGTCTTTTGTGTTTCCATAAAAACTGTAAAATTTTTTGTTCTAATTCTGTGAAGAATGCCATTGGTAGTTGGATAGGGATTTCATTGCTTTGGGTAGTATAGTCATTTTCACAATATTGATTCTTCCAGTCCAAAAATATAGTATATTTCTCCATCTGTTTATGTCATCATTGATTTCTTTCATCAGTGTTTTATAGTTTTCTGAGTACAAGTCTTTTAGGTTTTTACCTTGCTCCTTCATCTGTGACATATATTTTTGCCATCTCATTTTTTTTTTAATATTTATTTATTTATTTATTTTTGGCTGTGTTGGGTCTTCATTTCTATGTGAGGGCTTTCTCTAGTTGCGGCAAGCGGGGGCCACTCTTCATCATGGTGCATGGGCCTCTCACTATCGTGACCTCTCTTGTTGCGGAGCACAGGCTCCAGATGCGCAGGCTCAGTAGTTGTGGCTCATGGCCTAGTTGCTCCACGGCATGTGGGATCTTCCCAGACCAGGGCTCGAACCCGTGTCCCCTGCATTGGCAGGCAGATTCTCAACCACTGCGCAACCAGGGAAGCCCTTTTCTTTTTTTTATGAGTGGGATTGTGTTCCTGTCTTACTGGTTGTTTGGCTTGAGGTTTCCACCACTGGAGTTTGTAGGCTGTTGGGTAGAGCTGGGTCTTTGTGCTAAGATGAGGACCTCTGGGAGATGTCACTCCAATAAATATTCCCTGGGGTCTGAGGTTCTCTGTTATGCCAGTGATTCAGACTCAGGGCTCGCACCACAGGAGCTTCAGCCTGACCCCCAGCTTGTGAATCAAGATCTTACAAGTTGCATGGGGTGGCAAAAAAAAAAAAAAAAAAGAAAAGAGGGCTTCCCTGGTGGCTCAGTGGTTGAGAATCCGCCTGCCAATGCAGGGGACACGGGTTCGAACCCTGGTCTGGGAGGATCCCACATGCTGTGGAGCAACTGGGCCCATGAGCCACAATTACTGAGCCTGCGCGTCTGGAGCCTGTGCTCTGCAACAAGAGAGGCCACGATAGTGAGAGGCCCGCGCACCGTGATGAAGAGTGGCCCTCGCTTGCCGCAACTAGAGAAAGCCCTCGCACAGAAACGAAGACCCAACACAGCCAAAAATAAATAAATAAATAAATAAAAATTAAAAAAGAAAAGAGAAATGAGAACAATAACAAAGTAAAAAGTAAAATTAGACTAGGACACTAACAGATATGTTAGAAAAAATATAAAAATAAAAATATAGATGAAACAACAACGGGAAGGTAAAACAGAACCACAATAGTAAAAAAGAAGAGGAGGAAAAAAAAAAAAAGGTGGAAAAGGCCTTGGCTGTGAAGGGCAAGGCCTAAGCTGGGGGGAGTTTTGGGCGGTGGGCAGGGCCTATGCTTAAGACCCACAGGGCTGGAAAAGGCTCTGGAGGGTGTTGGGGGTTGAGGCTTCGCCTCAACAGAACAGAAAGGACCCAGGCACAGAAGGGAACCAGGCGTGCTTCCTGCCTCTGGCCTCAGAGGGTGGGGGACCCTACTTGGGATCCCAGCAGGCTTCCTGGTCTCCAGTGGGTGGGGCAGTCACCCTCCACTCCTCTCCTGCTCCTCCGGTCCCGGAGGACCCTTCCCTCCTGCTTCTCCTGATCTCCCCGACTACCCTCCAATGTCCCCAGGACCCAGGCAGCCTGGATGGGGATTTAGAGGGCAGAGGACCCGCCTGGGAGCTCAGCAGGCTCCCTGAGCCCTAGTGGCAAGGGCAAACGCCCTCTGCTCCTCTCCCACCTGCCTCTCCTGTTCTCTCCTGGCCTGCCTCTTATGCACTCAGGACCAACCCTGCCCAGAGGGGACCTCTGAGGGCATAGGACCCGGCCCGAGAGCCGGGCAGACTTCCCCTGCGATTGGGCAGGGCAAATGCTGGGCATGCTCCCCCAGATCCAAGCCTCCTGAGGGTCCCTCCTGTTGTGGGAAACTCTCCCCCCTCTCAGCCACCCCTCAGGGTCACTGGTCCTGTCTGGCCTCCACTTCTCCTTCCCCTTCATTCCCCCCATGTCCTACAGGTTCGCTTGGGGGTTCCTCCTGTCTTCCTGGGCATCGGGGTCCCCCACCAGTGTCCAGCAGGTGCCCTAATTGTGGGGACACATAAACTCTGCATCCTCCTACACCACCATCTTGACTCTGCCTCACAATCTACTCTTAATATATTTTTGCTGAGTATTAATCTCATATACCTTCACTAAAAAGAATTAATTTGACAGCACTATTTCTAACAATTGTGTAATCATAGTATTTGTGAACATATTTCTAAACATTTACTGAGACTGCTTCAGAAATGTCTTATAACTGTATTGCCAGATATTAGTCAGTAATCTTGGCTGAAAGCATAAAAAACAGAATGCTTGCAATATAAGCTGAAAATAAATTTATTGAAAGGATATTTAGGAACTAAAAAAAATCACCAAACACAAAATGGCAGGAATAAGGGAAGTTAGGCAGTACCCAGCCCTATAGCCAAAATCATTTCAGCAAAGCGTTCCCCACTGCTAGTGCTGCTAAACACTGGATGCCACAGCTTGCTTTACTGCTACAACATTAGACTCTGGATATGCCCCTTGATGTCACTGCCACTTCCATCCCTGGAAACCACTGCCACCTCCTGGCACCATAATGGATCCGCCACTCTCAGTAAGAGCATCTGAGTCTTGTACTTAGGTCACTTGCTCATGCCTCAAAATAAGGAGGCCTGGGAAGAATTTCTTTGTCTTTCTGAGCTCTTTGACATCTAGAGTCAGGGATCAGTTCTGTCTGCAAGCTAAGACTCATAGAATAGGTATATTCCAATATAGAAGGAAAGTTTGTATTCAAGGTAACAGAAGCAATAACAACAAGAAAAAAACAAATATGCACTAATGTAAAGAAGAAATTAAAGAGACTGATGAGTTAAGATCTGTTGAACTTCGGGGTGTAAGAGGTCCATCTTGGTTTATTAAAATTTAAGCTGTAAGGAACCATGGAAACCATCTAATTTAGCTGCTTCTTTTTTTTTTCCTACGAGACAACTAAGTTTGAGTGTTTAAGTGACTTGTCTATTGAAAACTAGCATGTTGTTCATTAATTCATACATTTAGCAGATACTGAACACCTAATATGTATTAGAAATAATTCCTTTAGATGAAAAAATAGAAAATAATAATAATAATAAAAGGAGGAGGAAGAGACATTTTCTGTCCTACATATCTTATATTCTAATAAAAGAAGACTGATAAAAAGTAAGTAATCAGATTAGAAGTCATTATATTTTCAGTAAGTGATAATTTATGTAATGAGGAGTGACCAGGAAGTGGCTGAGAATGGAAGTCAGAAAGAAAAGTCAGGTTACACTGAAGAAATGCCTTCAGAATCAAAGCTTGGATGATAAACAGGCAGCTTTCAAAGATCCAAGGTAAGGGCATCTCAAGCACAAGAACCAGCTTATTCAAAAGTACCAATGAATGAAAAAGCTTGGGGTGTTCAAGATACAGAAAGAAGGTTTCTATTCTTGCAGCATAATGGTGCAAGGAGGGTAGTGGTTTGAGATTGAAGAGACAAAGTCTAGAATCTAGCTCATTTAGTATATTATAGGTCATGACTGTAGATGAAAATTGAATATGACTACTATTCCCTTGTATGTATTTTTTTTGAAAATGTGCAATTTTCTTTTTATCTTTGTATTCAGTATTCAACAGTTTCACATTTATATGTTTTTCAGGTGATTTTTCTTTATTTTCTTCTGCCATTTGGTGGTACTTTTCAGTCTAAAGACTCTTATCTTTCTTCAGTTCACAGGTATTTTTTCACATTATTTCTTTGATTATTTTCCCCCTCCATCCTGTCCATTTTATGTAATAGAATACCTTGTCAATGGAGACACATATATATGTCATATTTCTTAGCATTTAATTTCAATTTTAGAATATTTTTGCTGGTTCTTCCAGTTTATTGTTATGTATAATTCTGTTTCATTTACTCTTTAGAGTTTATATTAAAAATCAAGTTTTGTTGTTGTTTTGTGTGTGGGAGAATAGATTAGCATTTTATACTGAGTTTTAAAAAAATATTCCATTCTTTCTTATTTTTAAAGTTTTATCATACGATTTTTAAAGTTTTACTTATTTTATTATTTACTGTAAAGTCTATTTATTTTCATACTTCACTTATTTTAATAATACAATACAAACTTAATATAAGATAAAAATTACTTATTTTAATATTTTATTATTTATTTATTTACTTTAAATTTATTTACTTATTTTAATATTTTAGTCTTGTTTTTCTGTTAAATTTTATTATTTTCATTAACTTCATTTCCTTGGACCCTGGTTAGTTCTGTTTTTTTTATTGATGATGGTGATGGTTTTGTTTGTTATTTTTACTTTGGTTAGAAACTTTCTTTAATGTTGCTGTTGTTCTGAAATGCTTGACGTCTCCAGATTTTCCACTCTATTTTAAGGAAAGGAGTTTAAATAGAACCATATTGGCAGCTGGTAGCTAGGGTGGGTTTTCTCAGTAAAGTGAGAGTAAAATATTTTATTTTCATCCAAATTGACTTTCAAGTATATAATCTACAAGCTATTATCAACAGGGAGGATCCTTAGTATTGAACGTAGGTTATGATTCCTAGAAACTTAGTTTCAGTGGTTGAGAAATAGTTAAGTTACAGGAAAGCTTTAAGGAATATAGGTAGCTCACTATCTGTTTATGAGGTTCCACATCCATTGTAATAATACAGCTCATAACATATTTGGGGCCACTGTTCTGCTTCTCTGTTATCATTAATCACTGAGAATCTTCAGTGATTTTACTAAATCACTGAATTTACTAATTTAACGTTAGCTTTTGATGCAGGGAATCCTTAAACTATTTCTTTGAGATTTTAAAAAGCACTTTAATTAATTGCCCAATTACATTGAATTTAATCACATGATTGATTGCAATTTTAATTAATTTAATAGTATGAATGATACATTTTTAAACTAGAATTTTGAGCAAGTGTAAGGGTAGAAGAAGTACATTTTCAACATGCAACAGCTCAACAATTTATCTCCCATCCTTTCTCAAGAAGCTCCGGGAACATCTGTTTGACCAAAACAGTAGAGGATGACAAGAAAGAGGACACCCTGGATATGATGCAAGGAGAAAAGTCTTATTTAAAAATACTATATGTCATTTACCTTTGTAAATTAACTGCTCTAAGCACTTTATACATATTAATTCATTTATATCCCATAACACCCCTGAGGAGTAGGATTTGAACCAGTTAGAATTGGCTGTAAACTCTACAATATGCTGCCTCTTCTTATGCAGTACTGGGAAGGAAGTTCTTAGAATTATGGTAATGGGATATTTGAGGCCACAGCTATGCAGAAGGCTTTGAAAGCTATGTGCCTCCCCAGGTCTTTTGGTGACTAAGGAAAACTCATAGAACATGTGATGTTTGATCTTACAGTTAATTGAATTCACTGTTTTACTTCAATTAAAGAAAGAAGAACAAAAATGTAAATTGAGTGCACTAACTGGGTCAAGGATAACAGTATTTAACTACTCATAATAATGAAAGTACCAAATGCTGATTTAACATTAATGTGACATAATTGTATTGTGATTATAGAATAAGTGAGTATAAGAACTAAATATTTATCTTAATGGGAGGCAATAGGTAATCTATTAATTGATAAGTTCAGAGTTGGTCGAATTTGCATATAATTTCAAAATACAAAAATAATTAAAAGAGCTTCAAGTCTCCTAATCCTGGGGAACAGAATTAGAAGGCAGTGTTCTGTTTGTCTTTTAAATAACTTTTAACATTTTCCCCCTATAATTTGAAATTTTAAAACCAGGACATATCATTTCCTTAAAAAAAAAAATTTAAATGTAATAATAGAGGAGAAAGCAGGAGAGATGAATCGACAGAGGAAAGCTCTTCACAAACCAAAGTAGAGGGGAAAGAAGAGAGAGTCAATTCTGATGGTATTTGATAGATTTTATTGTTAATTTGGGCTTAGAGTTCAATCATTATTATAGCTAATTATATCATTTTACCTTAGCAATTTTGGTAAATTTAATCTCTCCGAATATAGGTCATCATCTTCTGTGCAAAATGTATTCTTCTGTGCTCCCATCTAAGTTAATGCATCACTTCTTCATGTGTCTCATGTCTCAATTATGACATTCACATCTACCAAGTCATCTCAGCCAGAATCTTGGAGTCATCTTTGGTATCTCTACCCTTTTTATGTCCACAGGTCACAGACTCCTGCCAATTCTATCCAATAATACATCCAGTCTCTCCTTTCTATTCCTCTCATTATTGACATGTTTCAAGTCTTCATTGTCTCATCTGTTTTTTTGCAAGACCCTCTAAACTGCAAACTTCAAAATTATCATTTTTATTAACATTCTTATTATGAATAATTTAAAACATATGTGAAAGCAGAAAGAAAAGTCTAATGAATCTGCTCAAGATCTAGTTTAAAATATTATTATTTTACTTTATGTTAATACTAATTAGGCAATCTGTGAGTTTATTTTCATTTACTCTCTGTATTCTTCCCACACCATTTTTTGATAGTTGTATATTTTCACAGAGTATGGACACTATATACTATTTAATTTCCTTATACCATCATTTAATTTTAGGTATGGTTTATACTTAATACTTGCTACAAATCCTTATAGGTACTGATATTTATTCAGTCATATCAGTTGAATGAAGCTTGCTCTCAGAGAAGGGCTCATGAAGAACAGTGTTACCTGTTTATAATAGTTTGTATCTTATTGACTTGAAAGTAAGTATGGCTGTAAATAAAATCTTTGGCTCATATTTTCTTTCCTTGAGTTTCAGAAATACATTATTCTGTTGTTTTCTGGCATGTTAAGGTTGAATAATCTGGTAGTAATCTGAGTTTTTTTCCTTAGTCACTTTGTTTTTTTGCCAGAAAAATTCTCTGTTTTTAATGTTCAGTGGCTTTACTGGTATACGTTTTGTTTTGGCTGTTCTAGGTCAGTCTTCTCAAATATGTCATCTGCCATTTCAATGTGTTGTTTGAAGTCTTTTATTTCAGATAAACGTTTCTTACATTTCATTGCTTTGCTTTTATTTGCCTCTCTCAATATCTTTTAAGGACGTTGTATCTGTTTATTCTCTTCTTTTTGATAAAAACAATTTCCTCCTTTCTATCTTCTACTTCTCTTACACAGAAGTATAAAACTTCTAATTTAGTTTCTATTTCTGAAATGGTTTCTTTTCTTTCCTTCTAATTGTTTCTTAAATTGTGTAAGATCTTTTGTAGTTCTGGCTTCTCCAATCACACCATATATGAGTTTTTCTAATTTCAATGTTTGTTTTTCTTTCATTGTTCTATCATTTTGTTACATTTCTTTAGCTTGTTTTGAAATACTAAGTCAGTTTTTTTTTTTTTCTGGTGTGCCATTATTTGTTGTAGGTAAGTTATTCTGCTCTTGTTTTTATTTAGTTTATAGTATATTTGCGTGGGCTTTACTACAGTCTTTTCTATTGCTCATATATGAATGAAATTAGTCTTCCTTTCTATACTCTTAAAGAAGAGAATATGTCAAGATAGCATTCCTAACTTCATGGCTCTAAAACTTCTTCTGTTATTTTTATAGATGTTAAAAATATAGCCATCACATATATACAGTGGAATATTACTCAGCCATAAAAATGAACGAAATTGAGTTATTTGTAGTGAGGTGGATGGACCTAGAGACTGTCATACAGAGTGAAGTAAGTCAGAAAGAGAAAAATAAATACTGTATGCTAACACATATATATGGAATCTAAAAAAAAAAAAAAAAAAGGTTCTGAAGAACCTAGGGACAGGACAGGAATAAAGATGCAGACATAGAGAATGGACTTGAGGACACGGAGAGGGAGGAAGTGTAAGCTGGGACAAAGTGAGAGAGTGGCATGGACTTATATATACTACCAAATATAAAATAGATAGCTAGTGGGAAGCAGCCGCATAGCACAGGGAGATCAGCTCAGTGCTTTGTGACCACCTAGAGGGGTAGGATAGGGAGGGTGGGAGGGAGACATAAGAGGGAGGAGATATGGGGATATATGTATATGTATAGCTGATTCACTTTGTTATAAAGCAGAAACTAACACACCATTGTAAAGCAATTATACTCTAATAAAGGTGTTAAAATAAAAGTATATATAGCCACGTATTTTTAAAATCTGTTGGCTCTCTTTTTCTTTCACAGTTCTTTGTGAACCTTCTCAATTTAGATTCTATATTCTATAGCTTCTCTTAATGTAGAACTGTTCTAGAAAGGACATCTTGTTAGTGGGTTTCAAGGATCCATAGGGCCCAGCGTCTTCCACCACAGAATTTAGACAGTCTCCTTACAGATGCCTTTGAATTAGAATGTGTACAACCCTGACCCAGTTTTGGCTCCTGTGCTCTGATTAGCTGGTCATCTGTCTGTAGGTGATGTGAAGTTCTCAGGCTCTCAAGTCTATCTAAATTCGCTTTGCCATCCCCCTGCTTCCTTTCTTATAGCAGCTGATACCACATGGATCTTGTTTTGTTTTGTTTTTTGTTTGTTTTTGTGTTGTGTGTGTGTTGTGTAACAGTTTTATTGAGATGTAATTTATGTATCATCAAATTCACATTTTAAAATATACTATTCAATAGTTTTTAGTATATTTATAGAGTTGTGCAGTTATGATTATCTAATATAAGAAATTTCATCACCTTAAAGAGAAATCCATTAGCAGTCACTCTGCATTACCCCTTACAGACAGTCCCTGGAAACCACTAATCTACTATCTCCTCCGTAGATTTGCCTATTCTGGACATTTCATAAAATGGAGTCATAAAGTGTGTGTGTGTGTGTGTGTGTGTGTGTGTGTGTTATAATTGGCTTCTTTCATTTTAGCATAATGTTTTCAAGACTTATCCATATTGTACCATTTTTTATATTGCTGAATAATGTTTCATTATATGGTTATACCACTTTTTGTTTATCCATTCATCAGATGATGAACATTTGGGTTGTTTTATCCAGGTTATGTGTTTACTTTCCAGTAACTCCTTAGAGAATTTTATTGCTTCTAGATCTCTATATTTTGCTGTACCAAGCTCATAGTCACTCTATCAAGTTTTATTTTACCTAAATAAAGACTACTTTGAATCTATTTAAATATGCAAATTCAGAGAAAATATAAGTATAAATGAAAGTAAAAATGAAAAAGTAAGATTTAAATATATTTCAAAAAGCTGTAATTTAGAAACCATAGATGGTTATAAGACTCCAGTTTGAATGGGCTATATTTTAAAGTTCTGAGTGTTTCTTCAATAGAAATCTTCAAACAGTTACTGAATAACAACCTAACAGAAATATTATAGGGAGGTTTCCTGGTCTAGTCTGAAAGTTTAACAAAATGATCAGCAAGATCACATCAAATTCTCTGCTTCTGTGATTTTATATATCCTATAAATTATGAAGTAGATTTAAATAATCATTAACATTTTATGCTGTCAATTGTTATATAGAATTAAGATTTTTGATGGGGTATCTACTCACATAAAATATAGGCATTTCTATCATCTCACAAAATAGTCATTCCTAAAAAATTTTTAGCTCTTTTGCAAAACCTCACATTAATAATGCCAGGGCTTTTTAGTGAAATCAAGGATAGGCAAGACCACTCAAAATCTGTAAAACTTTGCAATTGGAACAGAAACACAAACAAATAATGGCATTCTTTATAAATATACTGGTACAGTTAAAAAGATATATGAAATCTCTAATAAGTATGAGTATTACTGTACAATAGGACTTTATTTACAAAGAAAAGGGGCAAAAAAGGTAGCTCTGGAGTGAGGAGTAAGGAAGGTCTGAGTTAGGTTGCTCTATTATGGAGACAAAAACAAAAATTACAAGGTGTATTAGTTTTCTAGGGGTATCCTAACAGATTACTTGGCACCAAGCACTAAAGTGCTAAGGAATATCATGTATGAACCAACCAATTTATACATCATATTGACATCATTCCCCTGTTTATCAGTTGTGTATGACTAATCTACTTTACAGAAAATACACATTGTAGCAGAAAGTCTCTATCTTTCAGAACAAGCCATAACTCAAATATAAATTAGCTGAAAACTCTGCTCTGGTTCTAAAATTTTAGGTCCCTATCAGTATTAGAATTTTTAGAAGAGCAAAATTATGTTTTAGTTATTGAGAAAAATTGACAGAATGGCATTTTACAAATCACTTAACTAGAATTTGAGGTGCGTGTATACAGCAGGGGGAAAATGATATTTTATCATATGGCACTACAAGTTATATATATAAAATATAACCTTATTCCTAAAGAAAGTAGTTTTTGGAACCATTTAAGTAAGGATATAAAATAATAATACATTGAGAATGGTTCATTTCTCATACATATATTATTTTTCAAAGAAAATATCATCAAAATACAGACTTAATGACTCTTTTCAAGGTTCACAATGAGCTACTAAAATTTAAACTTTTCTAGCTTGGTTTTTTTACCCTTAGACTATTTTTGTCAACTTTAGCAATGTGGAGCATACTGAGATGTAGTATTTCCATTAATACATTTTGTTGACTCAGGCTGAAACAGAATGAAATCCACTGCATGTCTGTGGGGACTAAGGAGGAAATCCTTTCATACTTTATTTCTGTCAGTATTCTTTTAAAGAGAACATAAAATACCTTACAGGTTAAGAAATTATATTTAGAAGAGTCTCTGAAGGATCTGATTACCTTATTGAAACCCTGCACTGTTTTCAGTGAAATCATCTTGAGATATGCTAATACATTACAGAGTGTTTCTTATTTTGGAGTAAAAATAGAGATATTTTGAGATATGACCACAGTAGAGTGACATTGTCTGATACTTGCTTCAACAAATTGACAGTTAAAAATACTTTTTTCCTTACTAAGTAACTACTTAGGCTACATTTTATAATTTCTCTTAGTAGCACAATTATGTTAAATAATGTTCTGTGCTTACAAAAATCAAAATATTTCTAATGAGAAGGATACAAGCTTTGGATTCACAAAAACATGCATACTTTGCACAGATAGTGTAAATAGATTCCCTTTCAGAAGTAAAGTTGGATTTGCTTTTGGAAAGGGCTATCAATATTTATCTTATTATTTATAATGATATCATTTTAATGATTTATTTTATCATTTTTAAGACTAAGGACTTTCAGATATATAGCCTGTACTCTAAAGAAGGGAAGGAATATCGCAGGCAGTCCCCACCATGTATCCCCTTTTGTTTTGCTCCATCACTCAGTCTTAAAACCTTAATTACATTTTTTTATGTCAGTTTACTCATTCATTTGGTGAATTCCAAAAAGTATAATAATACATATTTAAGACCCTTTCCCATGTATGTCTTTAGAAATTTCTTGATTATTATATTTCATGTTAATTCAACAAATTCTACAGTTTTTAGCACTTAGTATTATATATGATGCTCTGTTAATGACTGTGTGGGTAAGTTGGATAGGACATGGTTCCCACCAATATGGCCTTTAGATCAATGCAGAAGAGCCTCACAAGTCAGAGGGCCTTGAATATAACAAATTTATTAAAGAACACATGACAGTTTCTGCTCAGCACACCACATAATCTTAAACATTTGCTGTCATGATTAACACCATTCAGATCCCAGGAAAAGCTTCACTACATATCTTGGCACTTGTTCTTGAAGCAAAAGGTGATTGTATCCAAATGTTTTGAAAATTTGTGGGCTGTACCATTTTCAATGTCAAAGACTGACATACTTCTTCGGAGTGAAGGGAAAGTTTGAAAGGTCAAAGCACTTTAAAAAAAATAGACAAACTATTAATCTTTAAAATCCTTTCTTTCAGCTAACATGAATGTGTGTTAGATTCTTACATAACAAAGTACTGTTTCCCGAGAATGCAGAGTGTTCATTTTCTTGCATCTCTTTGTTCTCCAGTTTGCAATCTTTAAGGTACTTAGAAATAAGAACACTTTTTACAGCTGTTGCACATTCTGGCTGAGGAATTTTTTCAATATTTAACAATTCATATTACTCTTAATTTTGAATAAATGTAGATCTAGAGGTAATATGCATAAAGCTTGATACCAATACTTTACATGGGTTACTAGATGGACACTGAATGACAGACTTGTGAATAGGTCTACTTTTATAAAAATAATTATTTTAAATAAACATTTCATAAAATTTCATAAAATTAAATCTATCTATAAAATCAAAAATTTTTGATAATCATTAATGATCATTTATATATTTATTTTATCTTACAAGAGTATTTTGAATATTTTAGTATATTAAATATATGTGAAAATATATTTTTTTAATTTTTGCATTTAATTTTAATTACATATTTGATTAAAATGTATTGAATTTTCACCTCCTTTGGGATAATGACATTTTATTAATTTCTTTAGATCATTATGTGAAAATCTTGATTATCACCATGATTAGTGACTTTGCTGAAATGTAGGCAAGAAAAATATGTTTTATGAAATAAGTGTATAATAATTTATGAAATATCTATATATGTAGTTTGTGTGTGCATACGTATTTATGCATCTAATGTCTGAAGCTTATCCACACAGCATCAGACATGTGTAGTGATATTTACATTTATTCATCTTTGATATTTACTAACTTTTGAAAATGATAGCTTGACACGTTTTTTTGATTTTGTCATTAGAAGGGTATATTTGCTAAGGTAAGAGGCTAGAACATATATTATTTTACAGTTTGTTTAATTTATAGTTCTAAATATTAAGACATATGATAGGTGGGCCTGCATTTCTACTCATGTCTCAGGGCCTGTTGATATCAGGGCCAGGCCAGATTTACTCTTTTAGGAGATTGCAGGTCAGTTGAGAAGAATGATGTACACAACTGACCCAAGCCAGTATCTGTGAAGGGCTCTAAGGGCATGATCCAAAATGCCAATTAGGCCTAGTTAGGATGAAAAAGTAGACTACCATGACAAAATATACTATATTCACTAGTGCATTTCTTGTATTATAAAAATGAACACTCATTGTGGAAAATTTGACAAATATAGGAAGGTATAACATTTTACAAATAAAAATATCCACAGTGCTAACATCTTGAGAGAAAACTACTGCCAATGTTTTTAGCTGCATTTTTTAATTTAGTTGTGATTATTTATAAAATTTTAAAATATTGACCTTTTTATCTTTTTTGTGTATAAAAAAATTTACTTTGAAAAATGTGTACATTAAAAATACTAAAGTTGTCTAGAATTCTACAAGTCATAAATAGCAACTCAATATTTTTGGTATACTTCTTTTATATTATACTATTCTTATATATGCATATGTGTTTATATACTGAATATTAGTTACTGAAGGAACACCACTGGCCTGAGATTCAAGAGGATATGAAAAGGAGGCTCTACGACAGATAATATTGATGTCATATTCTAAGTGATTTATTATTATTCCTCAATTAAAATAGAAGTAACACAGTGGATCAAGTAATTCAATGTGAGTTTTAATTATCAAGAAAATCATTAATTAAGTTTGTTGGCTATTAAGCTGGCTTTTAAAATTTTTTTTCTAAGCAAACCAATAACTTTGAGAGAGACAAAAAAAAAAAAAAACTTCGGTTTAATAATGCACTGAGCCTAGTAGCTCAATTGTATAGTTTCGATATTGTTAGCAAGTGCCTGGAGGAAAAAGCTGTATTTCATTTTTAAACTTCTATCAACTCAGGAAAAAGATCTTATCTGCACTCTTGATGAAGGAAGTATACTCAAGAGATATTCCCTGGTACAGGGGAAGGAGAAAAAAGAAACAGCTGGAGGTAGTATCACAGGATTAAGCCTCACATTTTAGGCTGCAGAATTTATTTTTGTCTTTAGAATCCAAACAGAATAAGCAGTTATGTTAATCTATTAATATCATGATTTTTTTCATTTTTAAATTGTAAATTATTATCTACTTCCTGATTTTTTTTTTTTTTTTGAGTTAGAGTCAATCCATTTTTATTTTTAAGAAGATTTATTAGTCCCGTTATTTCTGAGCCCATACATATCTGGGGATGTCTTTTAGTTTTCTGCGTGAATGGGAAATAACTTGAAAGGCATAATATTTCTAATTCTTAATATCTTCTTTTAAAATCCTACCACATTACTCCATTGTTTTCTGCAGAGGAGAGATCTGAAACTAACTTGTTATTTACTTCTTTTTCTATATGGATGACTCAGATTTATTTCTTTATAAATTAAAAATTTGCTAGGCTATATATGGTTCAAGTCTCCTTTTATTTATTTATTTTCTTTAGAATGTAGTAATGATTTGGATCTGCATTCTCAGTTCTCTTTAGTCTAAAGAATTTTTATGGTTAATTTATGATGTACATTATTGCTTCTGCTTCAGTTCATCTCATTTCCTTCTTGGAAACATCTCCCATGTTCTCTTCGCTTTTCCTTTCTCTAGGCCAGCTGTCCCCAACCTTTTTGGCACCAGGGGCCAGTTTCGTGGAAGACAATTTTTCCACGGACCTTGGCGGGCGGTGGGGAATGGTTCAGGCGGTAATGGCAGCGATGGGGAGGGCAGATGAAGCTTCGCTGGCTGGCCCGCCGCTCACCTCCTGCTGTGCGGCCCGGTACCTAACAGGCCGCGGACCAGCACCAGTCCATTGCCTGGGGGTTGGGGACCCCTGCTCTAGGCCACGGGAAATGCAAGTTCTTGTGTGATCTCCGTTTTACTGAATTTCTCAAGTCCTAATAGAATCTACTTTCTCTCTCTTTGGCTATTATGCTTGCTGTCTGACTACAGGGATTGATTGTGACCTCTTGAGACATTTTTACATTCTTTCTCTTACCTAGAACATATGTCCCATTGTATACTTTTCTAATTCTCACTGGTATGTTTCTAAACTGGTTACTTCCCTCTCACTCTCAATTCCTAAAAGGAAACCAAACTGCTTTTTAAACATTCTTCAATATATATTTTGAAAAGATTTTGAAGCTATACCAATAGTAATGATAAAATAATCAGAGCCTTTCCCAACAAAATTAAGGTATCAAATATATTTTGTTACTTTAGTAATGGTAATCAGATGTTTCATAATGTCTTCTGCTCTCTCTACTGTTTGTTACATTATGTATTGGGCTTTAGAAAATGTTAGATATCATTCTGTTTATCTCCTTCATTTAGAATTACTGAGGCACAGAGAGATTAAGCTACTTACCTCTATCTCTCAGATTAAGCTACTTACCTCTATCACTCAGATTAAGCTACTTACCTCTATCTCTCAGTTATTAGAGGATATGGAACTTCAGTCCCCTCTTCAAGGACTTTTGTACTAAAACTTATTTTGTCATTCTGGGTGAAAGATGTTTGGCAGGTGTATCATTTTTAGAGTCATTGCTTTCCCTTCATTTCCAATTATCTTATCATATCTTCTGAGAAAACTGGGTAGAATGTTCTAACAACAAGGCAGTGGCCAATATCTGTGGTCCTCATTTACCTGAATGTCACAGGACTGGACTTACATTGGCAAATATTTAATCATCTGTCTGCCTCTTGTTGGTGACTTTGAGCTAGTCAATATCCAGTCATGCATTTATGCCATCTGTATTCAGTTCACCTTCAACCATGGGCCTGATTCTATTTAGATAGATTGGCTTTGGATCTGTTCTACTCTGCACTCCTGTTATTGCTACTATTTCTTATTACTGTAGTTTTCTGAATTCTTGTCTTCTTTTCAGGCTCTCTTCTTCAATGCTGATTCAAGATACCTTTAAAAAAAAGTATCTGATCATACCCACAAAGCAAAAGCCTGGTTTCAGAGATGTAACTCACCAATTAAGATTTAGGATTATAGACTTGAAAAGAACTATAGAGATCTTCTAATCCAGAGCTATAGAGATCTTTTAATCAAAATCTAGGCATCCTGAGATTCTTTCAGGGATACTTCAAGATCAAAACTAATTTTTTAATAATTTAAGGTGTTATTTCCTTTGTACTTTCATTCTCACTTGAGTATCCAGTGGGGCTTTCCAGAGGCTACCTGATTGAATGCCAAAGATATGTTCAGTTGCCTTCTATTAAACCAATAAAGAGATTTGCAAAAATGTAAAATAATATCATACATATCAATATTTTTGTTATGGAACGCATAATTTTGTTTTGTTCTTATAAATGTTTTTATATTAACATGTACAGAGTTTATTTTTGTTATTTTTAAATGAATTAATAAACACATTTTAAATTTTTCTTAGTTTTAACTTCTAATGCAGTAGTAGTTACTGCCCTCTTTAAGCTTTCAGTTTGATTCTTGACTTTAGCATTTACAAGCTACAACTAACTTAGGGCAAGTTAATTAATCATGCTAAGCCTTCTATTTCTACCTAGGAGACTAAAATAGGATCAACTAAACATGCAATAAATGCTATTTATTATTAATAAGTGAGATTCAGGATATTTATGTTGCCTTTCTTTTAGAATTGTGAAAGCATCTTGTAAATGGTAAAATTTTATAAGAATATTTTACCTGATTGTCATTAGCATTCAAGTTTGTAGATGCCTTGAACTAAATCCAATGACATAATTTCTAAAATCAGAATTCCAGGTGCCATGTTAAATTATCTACTCTTTCTGTGCCAGGAAAAGCACCACTTTATCCCATGGCTTTCCATTTTCTAAATTTGGATCTAGAGTTATAGAAAACTATATGTATACAAGAATTCTAAAAAATAATAATATTCCTAATAAAATAGATCTGCTTAGTCACAGAACAACTCAAATAAGCAAAGTGATGAAATAATTGTTCTTTGCATTCTTAAATATTTAAGATAATTCTCCATACTTTCTTTAAAAATTTCCCTTTTTAATGTTCTTTCAAGACTTCAAACTATAAAGTCTCAGTTAGTTGTGTTTTAATGACTGTAACTTGTCTGAATCTCTTTTTAAAGAGAGAGGTGTGTCCTAGTGTATCAACCAGCAACAACTAATTGCAGTTAACAAAGTGATTAGAAGATGGGCTCAGGAATCCTAGGCCCATCTTCTAATGGGCTCAAAATCAGGAATCCTGAATACATAAGTCAGGAGAATCTTTTAATAAAGAGAAAATGTAACATAGAAAAATATAGTATACTTTCAGTGATGCAGGTCCTTTGCTTTGGGCATATCTTCTGTATTATAGCTATTCTGTACATAAAGATTTAGGTTTTAACTAGAAATAAGTAAAGAAAATTTAAACAATGACAAAGACTTTGTGGCTTCACTACCTTTCATATAAAAGGTCCATATAAAAATCCTATCTGCTGTTATCACACTGTTTTTCTATTACATTTTGTACAGTGGCATGCTTTTGCCTATGGCTCTTAGGAACAGTTCAAGTCTAGATAGTCAAACGTTAAACTAGTTGACATTGGAATTAAATTCTTGATCCTATCACTAATAGTGCAATGCTCCAACAAATTTAAGAAGTGGCAGCCTAAAGCACACATTATCCACAGAAATTTAAGGAAAGCAAATGTATATAAAGGAAATCTATGAATTTTAACCCATTCTATAGTGTACATAAATAGAGAAAAAGTAACTGATTTGTTTTTTCTATATTCAATTTGTGAATATTTCTCCTGAATCCCAAGCTTTGAACAGAGTGTATGTGGCAGAGGGAAGGGGAGTGACTCCCCAAATGATGGTCAAGAAACAATCCAATTAAAGTGTCATTTAGTGTTTGTTTTATAAAACTTTTCAATTCTCAAATTATCTCCCCACCCCTAAAATCACCATCATTTCATATAAACAAGAGGGGTGAGGTTTTTGTGTCTTTGCAAACTTGAGGATAAAGGAACTTTGTGTTTGCTTTTGGGTACGTAAAGGGCAATGACTTTTCTTCTTTCTAGGGCCACATCCTGCAGGTGAATTTGCATTCTATTCTTTTATTTGGGTACTGAAGACTTCTCAGCCATCTTCCTGTTGCTGACTCCCCTTCTCCTCAGCACTCTCCAGCTGTCAATCACTGCTATCAGCCCATGGTGTGACAGATATCACCTCACCGCACCATAGCAGATGCCAAGGGGCGCGGAGGGGGAGTGGTCCTGGCTCTCAGTTTACTTCCAATCCATACAGGAAGTAAAATTAAAAAATTTAGAAAGCTAACTTCAAAGCTTCTCCCCCGCCACTCACATTTTGCTCTAGGTTATTTACGACACACCCTGCAAAATCACCCCCTACCAGTGGTTGAATAGGTAGTCAGGGGAGAAATTCCTACTGTTAATGCTCTTTTCAGCAAAGCATTTCTCCTCCTTTCTACCATTTTTCCGGGATCAAAATGGGGTGAATTTTTCTTTTACTTCTTCTAAGTAATACACCCCTTCTTATTGAGTTGAGCTAAGACTTAATTGTAGGCACAGAAGGAGAAATTACTGAGACTGACTCAGCAGGCCTATCCTTGGTGTGTTACATCAGAGCTAAAAAATCTGGTAAATTATCTTTTAAGAAAGTAACCAGGCTCGCAAATTCAAATGTATGTATATATGCATGTGAAAAAAAAAAAAGCACAGCAAAAAGACAAAATAGAAATGTCTCAACCCCTGGATGGTGACGTAATAAGTTACTATTATTTATATTATATTCTTTGCTTTATTTCCCATATTTTACGTTACTTTTATGATCAGAAAAAATATACTAAAATGTCCTTTTATTCTCAGAAATACCACTAAAAAGGACTTTTCCCAGATATCTCTCCCCCCTCACCATAACATAAAATAGAAAATGGAACAAAGAAGAGACAAGATGTGATAGGAATTATTTGGTTATAATCAAGAAATTCTTTAGGATAAAACTATAATATGTAGATGTAACTTATGGATTACTGTGTGTGAAATTTTAAACAAAAAAAATGCTATTTTCTTTCTTTCCTGAATGTGGTAATGCCTGATTGAAGTACAATACCAGTTAGCTGGCCTTATATAATAGTGAGATTGTTTATGTAAAGAAGATATAAGAAACTTACTTAAGTGTACCAAAAAAGGATAAACTTTAATCAGGACAAAAGAGATTTTTCAAAAAGCATCATCTTTCTAAAATCCCTTTTTAATCTCTAAAATAAAAGGGCTGGGCAAATGATCTCTAATGTCCCTTTCTACCACAGTGTTCTCTGATAGCATGAAATCCGACTCCCTAATGAAGGATAATGCTGCACTGAATCAGGCCAAAGAGATTTACTGATAGGAAATAATGAGAAACCCAAATTAATCAGCAGAATGAAGGAAACTAGGACCGGCTTACGGCTTATTTTAATAACAAAAACAAATAAAGTAGAACTGCATCTGAGTTGACATAATGATGCTAAAATAATGTTAACATGTGAAACCAAGAGTTCCAGTATTTCAATGTTAATGTTAGACTAAATTGCACGTATAGATAATATATAATTTTGATTATATTTATGGAATAGCTTTTTAAATATAATCGATACTACAAGCAAAATATTTCATTCTTTTATTTTTTTATATCTCTTATAGGATCAACCAGGTGGGGCTTGATAACATTAATTAATTACAGTGACACTTCATTTGTCAGGAAGCTTCTTTTCTGGCTGACTCACTTGTCTGAAACCCCATAAATTGTGGGAGATTGCCCCAAAACCACTTAAAATCCATGTCACATTAATATAAAAGCTTGAACTCAAAGTAAAATGATAAGAACACAGTAAGAGATGACAGGCCGATAGTAAGGGAGAGGAGAGATAACTACAAACTACAAGCACAAGAGCAAAAAGCTTACTGATTTGAGGCCATCTAATCCAAGAAAATCATTCTTATATACCTGCCTTAATGCCAAATGAGGGATCTTTGTATTTTCTTAGCATAATAATTGAGGCTCATAATGATGGTAATTATTTTTTACAAACAGTGACATTTATAATGTTTGTATAAAAGTTTCATCAAAGATTATTAAAGAAATACAACTTTGGCTCTTAAATGGATATATTTAAATAGTCCAAAAAATACACTTTTGTAAAACTAGTTCATTTCATTGTAACAAATTATAATTAAAGCTAATAGTGTTTTTGAAGTATATTCTCTTTATTCTTTCAGTGGGACAATTTATTATTTTCTATAGAGTCAGCTAATGTTGGTTTCAAGTCTTGCTTTTACATTTGAAATTTTAAATTCTTTTTTAAATTTTATCTCGAAATTTCTTTTTAGTTACAGAGCAGAAGATGTTAAGATTTTGAGAGTATCTCTTTGGATGGTGTTTGATCTAAAAGGCCATTTTTTAAACCCTGCTGTTTGTAACCTGTTGCTAGATCATAGCTAGTATAGGTTAGTAATCCATAAGTGATAGCTATAGGACAAGTAACGCTGTAGGACAACTGGGAATAATGTATTACAAAAATGTTTACTGTAATTATTATGCATTTTGTATGTATTATAAATGAGAACATTTTTATAATATTTAAAGAAGTAAAGAATTCTGCTTAATTCTCTTTCTCCCTTATGTGGAGAACCATTATGAGCAGGACTTGGGGATGAGAAGGGCAGGAACAATTTTACATGAAGTTTCATGGAAATGAATGGTAGATCCAGGGATCTTTTCTTTGAGTGTTGCCAACATTTAAAGCTGGTACAGACAATAGTAAATGTTACCTAGACTAAGTCTAGGAGCCAAGGAATGGAGTTAAACATGGGCAATGGAACCAACAGTATTGAGTGATGAGTAGTAACAGAGAGTAAACAGTAAAAATGTCTGAGAAATTTCCAAAGTGGCATATAGACACCTGAAAAAGTTCTGAGGGGCATTCGTGCGACAGTTGGCATGTGTATGCTGAATATGTGTAAAGAGACTGAGATGGGGTGGGAAATTCTTCTGAGACCTGTACATCTGTGTACCTAGAAGGATATATTTAAATAAAAATTTAATGCCATTTAATTTTTTAAATGTTTTACTTTGTGCACACTTTTATAATACCTCTGAAAATCATTTTTATGTGTAAAATAGTTATATAATATAATATTCCCAGGCATTATTAATAAAAGTACATTAATGGTGTCTTCAAATAATCTTTCCTGAGTATTATTACTGTAAGGCAGTTTGTCATGTCAGCATTAAAAAGACAAATCCTAATTGTTGCAATAAAAACCCATCTAATACTTGTTGCATTAATTATAAGTACCATTTTCTTATAATCTGGAAAATTTGGTAATACATTAATAAAGAGAACATTTTTATTTAATTATACAAATTACTTTTAATCAATTACATCTCTTCATATAGAATGGGAATGCTCTTCATTTTTGAGAACCTGTATAAATTTCTATAAATTTTTCAACTTAAACTCCCAAACCTAAATCTTATATGGACTGCAGTATAGTCACAGTAGCAATAAATTGGCTCTTGCTGAGGCCAATTCAAAATTTTCTTCCAATATCACCATTACCTAGGAGTTGTGCCATTGAATAGTCCTTTTAATTTATCTATTTCTTTGAATATCTAGACTATAAACTCTGTGAAGGCAGGGACCATGTTTGAAAATTCAGCACATAGCACAGTGCTTGGCATATAATAGATATTCATTATATGCCTATCCAGTGACAAAAATAATGAGTGAGTGAGTGGAGTTTTCCCTTCTTTCCCAATTCATTTGGTTGAAAGCTGACTGGTTCTTGAAAGCTAATGCTAATTGAGACCAGATGTCCCAGAATAATGACTCCTCATTTCACCATACTACTCCACTTTCCTGAACAATAACCTGGAATCCCCACTTTTACAGTTAGGTTAGCCTGTTTGATTCCTCAAGTACTAGGCCCTGTAGCTGAATTATTTCCCCATAGCTCAGCTACAATATGTAGGATGAAACAAATAACAATATGTAGAATGTAAGAAATACTCATTCATTGATTTAGATTTTCAAGTAATTGTGCTCTTTGTTCCCAATGTCTTGTGGGTAGTGGCTATGTCTTGTATTAAGTAATTCTATATAACATTTTAAACAGCTTCTCACATGAGCTTGATAATAAATGAATATTTATTTGTATTGATTTACTTTAAATTAATCATAAATATTTCTCTCCTTTGAATAGCAAACATTTGAGGCTTTTAGCCATTTTTGTATCAGATAAAATATAATCTCCAGCGTATATTGTACAGAACTATTAGGTAAATACTATCCATTCATTCATTTTCACATACATTTATTCATTCATAAATATTTACAAAGTATCTACTAAATACAAGATTTCAGGTATGGTAGAATGGTAAGCGCAGTAATAGCCTCAGCAATGACAGTCTGGTCTCTGACCAGATGAGTTTACAGTCTAGTAGAGGATGTAAGAAAACTACTTAGGTGTCAAACAGAACACAGTAGTCATAAAGGGTGTAATGCTGTGTTTATAAAAGAGTTGAAGGATCTGGTCTTATTCACTTCCTCAGTCTAGCACAAAGTCTCCTCAGTTCTAGCACAAAGTCTAACTCTTTTTATTAAAACAGTGCATTTTTTTCTTGTTTTTAATTATTTTTGATGATCTAATTATTTTTGATGATGATTACATAACTTACTAAGACACACTTATTCAACATTTTAGAGGCAAAATGGAGACGTACGGTTTTCATACCCTTTCTATTGCTGATGAAGCCTTTTCTAGTATCACCCTATTAATCATTAGACCAGTTAAACTCATATTATATTCTTACATAGTACATTAGCACATTTCTTCTATGCATAAATGGAAAGGATTGTAGTCTAGGGCTTCAATCTCGGCATGTGTGTTAAGGTTGATCACCAGCAGCTCAGTATTGTGCTTTCCTATTGGAGTCTTGTCTGACAAGGTTTATTTTCCTTAAGGTCTAAATATCTGTTTATGCATCTTTTTTCCCTCTCTCTTTAGTAGAGATTTAGAAAACATCACCACTCTTTCACCTTTTGGCTTTGGATCAGAAGCTTTCCTTTTCTCTTTGGATCAGTCTCATGTCTTCCACATTAACATCTAACAAATTATCCCATAGTAGATATTTCATCTACTCAATCTTGTCCTGGGAGAAACTGAAGTTGCTTACCTGAAATCATCAGTACAGAGGTTATAGCAAATGCATGGAACACTTTAGCATTTTTTTTAAATGGAGAACTGTGGGTTTTTTTTTTTTTAAATATACAATTTTTTAAAATAAATTTATTTATTCATTTATTTAAATTTTGGCTGCGCACGGGCTTTCTTTTAGTTGCGGCGAGCGGGGGCTACTCTTGGTTTTGGTGTGTGGGCTTCTCATTGCGGTGGCTTCTCTTGTTGCGAGCACTGACTCTAGGCACATGGGTTTCAGTAGTTATGGCAGTCGGGCTCAGTAGTTGTGGCTTGCAGGCTCTAGAGTGCAGTCTCAGTAGCTGTGGCACACGGGCTTAGTTGCTCCGAGGCATGTGGGATCTTCCCAGACCAGAGCTCAAACCCGTGTCCCCTGTATTGGCAGGAGGATTCTTAAACACTGTGCCACCAGGGAAGCCCAGAACTGTGGTATTGATTTCACAATGTCTGGGTCCTTATGGTCTCTAATGCCAGCTTCAAGCAAACAACACAGCAGTGTTGATATAAAGGACTTAATATTTTTTTAAAAATACCAAATATTCTGTTAACAAAGCTAAATCTGCCCCACCCCAAACTTAAAGAACCATAAAGTTGTCCTAATACCTAAAACAGCCAGTATTACAAATAGAATCCTCACATATTTAAGCTATGGTAGTAATAATTATAGGAAAGAAATTTTATTGGCCTTGGAGTGTTTCCCTAAATATTACTGCAACTCTTTTTTTTGCTCAGCAAAGGTCTCTTATAGAAACATTGTCATTCTATCTTCACTCCATAAATAGAACTTAATTTTTTTCCTTTCATATTTTGTTTTCCTTTCTTATTTGTGCTTTTTTTCCCATTCTTTTCTCAATGAGAGATTCACTAATCCAACAGCAAGAAATACTCCAAAATGAATAGAGAAACCAGGTCAAATTTAAAAAGTGTTAATAGAGGAGATGAAGTAGAAATTTTTCTATATTCAGAAGTTAGAGTCACATTTGTAAAATAAGAAAGCTGCTATAATAAGAATTTTAAAACATTAAAAAATTTGTGTGAATACCAGTGCTAAAATAAAACAAACAAACAAACAAATGTAAGGGCTAGATAAGGAAATAAAAACACAAAATGAACAAATTAGTCATCTGGAAATTGAACCAAAGTATTTTCCCCACCATCATTTTTTTTTTTTTGTGGTAATTATCATAAGTTGACTTAAAATAGTCACCAAATTAGAATTCTTATAAGAAATAGTCTTCAATCAAATGTAATTGATAAACAGAATAGTTGCAAAAATATTAAACCAACTTAGAAAAAATTTAATCTTCTGAAATACTTTTGGATTAAGAAAAAACCAAAACTGAAGTTGCAGAATATTTAAAATGAAAGTATTTTGAAAATGCAGCTAATTAACACCCATAGTGTAAGGCCTGAACAGGATTCAGGAGAAAATTATCTTTCAACATGCTCATTATAGAAGAAGAGACTAAAAATATGTGAACAAAACACTCAACAACAATAAAAATCTAGAAAGAGAAAAATGAATGAAACCAAAAGAAGATATTGGATTAGTGTGCAAAAACCAACAGCTTTAGCACTCTTATGAAAGATAACATTAAGGTTAAAAAAATAAAAAAGGGAAACTTTCCAATAGCAATATAAACCATAATACTCCAGAACTGTATGAAGAAAAATATAATTTCTTTACTGCTAGTCATAATTAAAGACCAGAATAAATGGAGATGACCATCAAGGTAAAATGAATTGATATTGTGAAGTTGTGGTGGACAGTGTGATGCACTGTCCAGATTCTTCTTCGATGAAAGAGTTGTTCCCATAACTGCTAATGGTGCTATTGACAGATAGTCTTCAGTTCTCTTCCCCTTTATAAATTGTCTCAGCTGAAGAGAGCCACCTTGCCCAGGGTCATGCCCTGCCTTGGTCTTTCATTCCCAATGACTGATCCATGAGGGAATTGGGCTATTTCTGCCTAACTTTGGAAATCTCTGACTGGCCGGGGGCCATTCTAACTCCAGAGCTCCCAGTGAGGTTGACTGAGGCTGTTACTGGACCTGCAACATCTCATCTCCTCCTTCTGACACTTACTGTTTACTTTGTTCTCTTTTGAGAATATAGTGCATGCTCTCTTGGTCTCCAAGTCTCTTTTCCAGTGAACGTAGCCTATGACATTTACAGTTATCCCTTCTTCCCCAATTCATTTAACAAATTTAACTTCCTCAATCTATGAGAGGAAGTAATTGCAATTGAATTCCAGAAGGATTGGTGTGTATGTGTGGCAGGGGGAAAGGGGTTACATGATAGCTTTAAGGTTTAAGATTTGTTTAGATTTGTATGTCAGACTTTGTTGTTTTATTATTATTATTATATTAAAATTACTGGCATGGAGATAAGGAGTAACACTTTGAAACAAATATAAAAAATTCTTAAAAATGACTGTAGCTGCTCAGATGCCACAAGCATAGAGTTAGACAAGTAAATGAGTGAAAGAATCCAAAATCTTATCTATGTGTATTTGTGAATATACTATATGATGACTTTGAATGGATGAGGAAAGATAGAATATGAAATAAAACTATTGGGAAAAATTGCTTTGGGGGAGAAAACTTTGTGGATGCCTGTCTCAAATCATATCCCAAATGAAATGCCAGGTGGATTAAAGACATAAGCATTTAAACAACTATGAAATATGGAAGAATATTTTCAATTATCTTCTCATGGAGAAAGCCTCCCTTAAAGAGATAGCAAAGTTAGAACTCTAAAGGACAACGATTTAGATTTTAACTAATCAAATTTAACATTTATGATTGGCAAAGCATATCATAACCACCACACATATTAAGAGATAAAGCACAGAATCAGAATATGTTTGCAAAACATATATATGGTAAGTGATTGGAATCCTTAGTATAAAAAGCCCTCCAACAAGTCAGTCTACGAACATCGCTCATGTCTTCCTTGACTTTCATGGGAAGTGCACAGCATTTACAACGTTAATTTTAAGTTTAAATGTTCAGTAAATTCACAATAGTAACTTATAATTTCTGTCCATTTTTCTATTTCCAAGTTGGAGTTTCTTGTCTTTATTGCTATTCTGATGATGTAACTCTCTGCTGCCTTTATTCTCTTCATGCTAAACCTTGGCATTTAGTCCACAGTCTTGCTGCTTCCCATCATTATTTCCTCAAACAACAAAGTAGATTATAGAAGTCCTCCTTTATCCTTGAGGGATACATTCCACGACCCTGGGTGGATGCCTGAAACCACGAATACTATGAAACCTTACATATAATATGTTTTTCCCTGTACTAACCGGCAAGTAGCTTATACAGGATGGATACACTGGACAGAAGAATGACTCACCTCTGGGTGGGACAAAGCCAGACAGCGCAAGATTTCATCACACTACTCTGAACAACATGGCAATTTAAAAGTTACAAATTATTTATTTCTGGAACTTCAATTTAATATTTTCAGACTGCAGTTGACCACAGGTAACTGCAACTGCAGAAAGTAGGACTGCAGATGAGGAGGGACTAATGTACTCCATTTAAAAATTTTTCCTGGAGGTTATAGAGATCTTTATTACCTACCATAAGTTGAGTAATAGTATAAGTTGAGTAACTAGTACTACTCAACTACTAGTAGTTGAGTAACTGCTATAAATTGAATAACTACTTAATATCAGTTGAGTAGACAACTTATATTGAGGCTTAGGCATCTTACTTCCTTGTCCAGGCCCATCTTGTAGGCCTGGATACCCTATAGCAGAATCTGAAATACAACCTCATGTTTGGCCAGTAAATACTGAGTTATAAGTCTATTTTACCCAAGCCCAGATATCCTAACTTACCCAAGAGCTTCTTGAAGAGATTGCACTAGGGACCAGAGTTATTTTTCACAAGGCATTCCAGATACTGACTGTCAAGAGAGCATTTGACACTCATCTAACAGTTGCTGAAGGCTGCTTTTGGGGAAATTTGAGATTCCAGTACAGCTTGATGCTAATATGTGAGTTTTAGTAACCCTTCTCCAGGTAGAAATAGCCTTTCAGTTATAAAAATTGAGAAGTCCAGAGACTGAGGCATTTTTATAGAAATGGCACATTAGCTTTTATTTTCTGCAAGGGCATGCTCAACATGCCCTGGAACACACAATAAAAGCTACACAATTTTTTGAAATCACACCTTTATGTACATTATTGTGCTCTTTGTGTCTCTGTTGTACCTTAACCCCATTCCCGAAACTCTAGAATCAACTAAATTCTAGAATATAGTATTTTTTAAAATTTTTATTGGAGTATAGTTGATTTACAGTTTTGTGTTAGTTTCAGGTGTATAGCAAAGTGAATCAGTCATACACACACACACATATATATATATATATATATTCACTCTTTTTTAGACTCTTTTCCCATATAGGCCATTACAGAGTATTGAGTAGAGTTCCCTGTACTATATAGTAGGTCCTTATAAGTTATCTATTTTATATATAGTAGTGTATATATGTCGGTCCCAATCACCCAATTTATCCCTCCCCCGCCTTACCTCCTGGTAACCGTAAGTTCGTTTTCTATAGATGTAGAATATAGTCTTATAAAGTAACTGCCTACAACACACATTCAACTATTCCATAATATTTTGGACAAGGGATTGACTAAGAGTAGGGATTTAGCATTTAATGTGAACGCTGCTGACTTGACACTTATTATCCTTTGGCATGCCCCTGGCCCAATTTGAAGCCTGTGATTAATATCTGGACAGTTTCTGCTCCTGTTGTCATCGTGGTTTCTCCCTTGACCTTCTTATCTAGGCTTTTTCTTTAAAAACAACACATCCTTATCATGATGTATAGTCTTTCTCTTTCTTAGTATAAATTATTAATGTACTATAAGAGTAAACTACTATTTTTATGTGAGTACTATATGTGGGGCTAGTACCATTCTAATAACTTTTTAGAATATTAGCTAATGTGTTTATTTAGTTTTAACTGATTTCTTATAATGTACTAAGACCTTTATCTACATTACCATATTTTAATCTTATAAAACCCTATAAAGTGTGTACTAACCCTGTTTACATATCATGAAAATAATGACCAGAGCTTAAATAATTTGGCCAGAGTTATGAAGTTTTGCAATGTTCGAGTTTAGAGTTTATACCTAGGTCTCTTTGAATAGCAAGAACCAGAACACCATCTCCTGAAACTGACCATTAGTGCTACGTCCTTTACACTGTGGCAGTTACGCCCATAGTCCATCCCAGGACGCATCCTCTGATGGAAAATTCATGTTGTCTTGGGACCATCCAAGCTCAACTTCTCTTTCCTTCAGTGAAGTTCAGGTAGCCATGCTTCCGTTCACTCTGACTTCATTTAGCTCCTTATTTTTTACAGTTAAGGATTTTAAGACTCTGGGGTCATAACAAAATAATTACTCATCCCCAAATTATTTATAACCTTTTTCTTAATAGCTTGAGTTACTTTATAATCTTTTATTCTTGGTTAGAGCATACAGTATCTTTCCTATGTCAAAAATATTGTAGTTCTCAAATTTAAAAATTGTTGTAGTTCTCACTGTTTTGACAATTTTTTTTTGCTTGACCAAACTTTAGTCAGGCTCCTGAACTTTCTCCTAGGCACATCTGTGCACTTCTTTGTAAAATCTAAAATTTTAGCAAGAACCCTGCTAAGTTAGGTTAACCACCACCCCTCCCTCAATACCTGCTCACCCTTAATATCTAATCAGGTTCCTCATTCTCCACCATTCCCCAGGTGTAGTCTCAACACCCTGGTCAGCAAGAATCCTGTTAAGTTAGTTTAGTCAAACTCCCTCTTATCTATGATGTTTCCTCTTAGTAATTTTCCATCCACTGGCCCCCACCCTTTGCTATGCCTATAAATTCCCATTTGCCTGTGCTGTATTCAGAATTAAACCCAATGTCTCTCCCCCACTGTAAAATCCCTTTGTAGTGATCCCTGTAACCTATTGAGATGGTCCTGAGTAAAATCCACCTTACTGGGACTTCCCTGGTGGTCCAGTGTTTAGGACTCTGCGCTTCCACTACAAAGGGCATGGGTTCATGGGTGCGATCCCTGATTGGGGAATTAAGATCCCACAAGCCATGCAGTGAGGCCAAAAAAAAAAGAAAGAAAGAAAAAAGAAATCTGCCTTACCATCTTCAACAAGCATCATTGAATTTTTTTTTCTTTGACAGTTTAATGAAATCCAGGTATGGAGTATTGATAGTCATTTCTCCCTCTTCTTCTATCTTCTTCTTCTTTGCTTTTTCATTGCCATTAATCCATTAAAAAATACTTTCTTGACTAAGTAGGCTGAGAGATCTCTCACTCCAACTCTTTTTCTTCTTGTTTTTTGAATATATGCTAACAATATATGTTCTACACCTTTCTTAGAATTAGTTCTTATTTTATTTTTCATGAATTTTCCTTTTGAGATACTTATGAAACACATTTCTTCTTACATTTAATTAAAGCACTGGTTATCTAATTTTCACTTTGGTAGTAGTTTGTACAGAAAGATCCACTTATATACTTTGAAGGACTTCAGAGTAGGTGAGAAACTAAGTAAATTGGAAAATGAAGTGTTTAACCAAAATTCTCACACTGCATTGCTCTTAATCTTAGTAGAAGAAAGCAGAACATTGATTTATTTCAGGAAAGCATACAACTGTTAGAATAGTTAGTAGGATAAATTTGAATAAATAATATAGAGAGAGAAGAGGATGTTGGCTCTCTCTTGTTTCAGTAGATTAACAAATTTCAGTATTTCAAAGAGTAGCAATATAAATTGGCTCTTCTGTAATATTGTATTTTCTTTATTCCTGTAGACTGTTCTTCCTCTTTGATTCTTGACATTAATCTCATTCATCTACTTTGCAGAACACTACAAAAAACTATTCTTACAGCTGTCTTAAAACTATTTTAGTACATTTGAAAAATGCTCTTATTTGCCTTAGCTATGACTTTGACATTTGATTTTATTTTTAATGTGGATAAAATTGAAGTTTGTTTGCTTGTTTGTTTGCTTGTTTGTTTTGGCCACACCACGAAGCATAAGAGATCTCAGTTCCCCGACCAGGGATGAACCCGTTCTCCCTGCAATGGAAGCGCAGAGTCCCGACCACTGGACCTCCAGGGAATTCCCTGAAGTATATTTAAATAAGAGATTTTCTAATACTGGATATGTTAAACTGTAGCCACTTGTTCTCTCATAACAATGAATCTTTTACCTCTTTCTAAATAAGGTGGAAACAATGTGTTATTCTGTTCTTATCTTGTTCAATCTGCTCTCAAATTACACTTTTACTGGTGAGTATGCACTTGAGTGTTTTATTCCCTTTATTTGTTTTTCTTTTTCTTCTGTCACAAGGAAAGGGAATCTTTTAAAATAAATTGTATAATTGTTGCATTTATATTAAGGACTGCATCAAAGAAGCGGAATTAGCACAATTTGAGGACCTATTTAGTATGTGAGAATGATTGGTGTCAGGTTTCCCAATGGTAAGAACTTAGTGATTAATAAGAATTTAACAGATATTTGTTGAATGAATAAATAAAATTAGTCTTCCCCTGGATGAGCTCAATGTCTTGGAAAAGATGAATTGCCAGACAGGCAGAGAGCAGAATCACCTGAGCCTTTGTCGTCTTCCTCCTCCACCACCCCATCCTCTGTGCTGGAATGTGATCAAATGGATCTTCCTCTTTCCATTCACAGCCTTTTCACAAGTTTTAATAGTTTTATTTGTTGCTTTACTTATTTTGTGTCTGTCATCCCTACTGGGATGTAACCTTCAGGTGAGCCAAGAGCCATGTCTACCTTGTTCAAATTTTTAGCCCAGTGAATGCGAAGAGGAAGCACTTAGTTAAAATGTGTTGATGGAATGAATTAGCTTCTGCATGAGTTCATTTTCATTCTACTAGAAAAAGAAAAGTGATTTTACACTGGAAAAATCTGTTTCTTGTCTGGTGCATATGTCTGATCTGTGCACCAAACTTGCCATAAACTCATGTTGGCCATCAACTTTGCAGTGTGTTTTCAATGACAATTACCCTCAACAAAACCAGAATATTTGTTTACTAGACTAATTATTTAACTAAATATGTAGTGCTACTGGCATTTATAACTGCCATTCAGGTACAGCTGAAAACTAATTGCCCAAAACCATTTGGCACTCATATATTTTGTTTGGGAAATTTTGTATGCAAGTCTGGATTCTTGTTAACCCCCTCCCAGCAATTTAAGAATTGCTAAACTCTGGGAACCTAAATTTTTCATCCTTTTTGAAATCTTGACAGGAGAATATATGATAAAGGGACCTAGTCTTATTCTCATTGGAGACAAAGAGAAGTGTCTCCTACAGTTGCCGAGGATAAGGTAGTGGAGAGACACAATCTCATGATTTACTGGGGTTTCTCCAAAGATGGGAGATTGCTTCTGCTAACTGTGATGGCTGCTACTTGAGTAGAGTACCCAGCAGAAAATGCAAAAATGAGAATAATGGGTGTAAGATAGCAAAGGCAAAGTGGAGGTTTCTTATTGTCCAAATAACAGTGCTTTATAAATTTATACGGGACACATCAGGTGGCTCTTGAAAGATTCCAGCCATAGAAATGTGCAAGAAAGCTAACACTTGACCTTACCCTGTCCTTGCCTAACTGTAATTCAGGAGAGTCTCTCTCGGCCTCTGCTTCTCTCCACTTTCAGCATCACTGCCAAAGTTGAACTCATTATTCCTCACGGGGGCTTTCATAACTGCTTACCCTTTGGTCTACCTAATACTGCTTATCTTTTGGTCTTCTTGCCTCTTGTGTTTCCTTGTGTTAATCTTCTCCCACTTTAGTTACTTTTAAAAAGGTAATTTATACTCCCCAGTAGCTTAAAAAAGTATATCAGACTTTCTTAGGCTAGCAAATGGGCCTCTTCCCAGTCTGGTGATCTTTACCTTTCTCCAGTTCATTGCCCTCTGTCATATCCCTTGTCTTCTCCTCTGTAAACATTATGCCATTCATACCTTTCTTACCCATTTACAAATGGTCTTTTTCTTAGACTGTGTCTGTTGCCATTCTATTTTTCTTTTCAGATTCACTTCCCCTCTCTATCTGGCAAACTGCCTTTGAGCGCCATCTTAAGTGTCATTATCTACTGTGAGGCTTCTTTGACTCACACAGAGGTGGACACTCTGAAGCACTAAATTTATACCTCTGTCATAGTAAACATCACTTATATTGCAACTCATCTGTTTATATGGCAATCTTCACCACTAGTCTGAGAACTCATGAGTCATTTTCACTTGCGACTACTTTATCTTTATAAACCTGACATATTTGCTGATCCTCATCAAACTTTTGTTGAATGAACAAATTATCTTGAGAGGCCAGCCCCTCAGCAACAACAACAACAACAAAGATAATTTCCTAGCTTTGTTGGAAGACTTTGTCTAGAAACAATAATCTAGAGTATTCAAACCATATTAAATAATAAGTCACTGAAACAAAAATCTTACATCAAGCATAGGGAGAGTACAATCCTAGAAACAGTACAGAAGGCTTGTAATAATTACCTACTGGTTTCAGAGTTTTATATCATATTAGGTAGAATTATACTTTTAAGAGTTTATTGAATGTCCCAGTAAAGAAGTACTAACTCACCAAGGCTTTAATTTCCACAGAAGTAACTGTTACTAATAGATTCTTCAAGAATTGGTGTCCGAGAAAATCTGAGTACATGAATTCAGAGTGAATGTGGATTAATTGGTTGCCCAAGAGAGATTATATAAATGAATAAATGCAGAGGGCTGAAATCAGAAACCTGAGTACTGACAACATTTTTGGAATAGTCAGAAGAAAGTCATTTGCTAAGTAAACTTATATCTGCTAGAGTGGATTGATGGACTGATACCCCCATCTAGCTATTCATTTACTTGTTTAAAATATTTATCTCCTACTATTTACCTGGTTGTGCTTGGAATGGTCTTATAGAAGCATAATTGTGCATGACATGCTAGCATCACATTTAAACTAAGGTATCATCATCATCATCATCATTTGAAACTTGCCTTCATCTACCCAGACCCAACACATGCTAACTACTTTTTCCTACTTGAGTTATACTGTTGGCTTAAGCCATTTCTTGACTGAGTTTAAAGCAAAACAACTAAGAGACTTGGAAAATTCCCAGGTTCCTATTCATACGTACAGAATAATTGGCTGATTATGCTCTAGGAATGATTCTGGAAAGTCTATAATTCCCCAATTTAAATTCTAATACTAAACACTTATACTCCAAGGTATTAAGTTGTTCTTTAACACATGTATTTCCTAGGATAAATATGAACATTCACACGTGATTTGTTGTTCTAGAGCATTTTGATTTTGGTTAGTAAGTATAAGATCATATAAGTATTAATTTCTAAATTGAGGACTAGAAAAGTCTTAAAATAAGTGATTTTCTATGTAGTGATTCTATTCAATTAATGAAATTCTAGAGTATGAACTCTTAAGAGGGTATAGATTAAGTTGTGCATGTTTATTTGGATATGTCAGAATCCAAAATTCAATTTAATTATATTATAATTATAGTTAATAGGACATATTCTCTCATTTGGAGACATTTTAGGATCCCAGAAGATTTAAAATATTTAAAATCAGTGATAGTTTTGCATATTTATTTGACATAATTTCCATATAGTCAGGAAAATAAATCCATAATGACATACAAATCTATATGAAATATAAATACTATTATTTGTATATTATATCACATGAAGGGAAACAACATAACACAAATTATTGCAGCACTATAGAGAGAAAACAGTTACAACAAGAGCCAATATATTTGTATCATATAAATAGAAAATGCAACCTTGTGGTAACTGCTAAAAGCAAGTGTTGTCACAGTATATGAACAATTCTGTTTAGTTCTGTTGCATTGTTACTTCTGAGGTACCTTGTTATTTTACATGCTACATGGTAGAATTATGTGGTAGCAAAAGCACCATAATATGATGTGACAGAAAATACATAGGTAAAATTTATCTGCTTATGTGTCTCTGATGCTTACTTTCAGTTTAAGTCAGAATTTTGAGTTATGGGTAGAGTTGACAGTTGTAGGCAAGGGTAGGACTTCTGGCTTATAGGTTTCTGTACCTTTGGAACACTTTTTTAAAAAAAAAATTTTGCACACTTTTTTCTCTCTTTAATATTAATGTAATTTAAAGAACTTGTTTTCACATATGTACTTCCTAGTAAATCACATTTCCCTTTATACAAGATGCAATTTTTTGAACATAGTTGTACGGTTATGTTGTTGACCCCTGGAAGTTCTATTTACTAGCCTCATATTTCTGTAGTGTTAAATCTGTGACTGATTAACTCACAAAATCTGACACGGGGGCATCTTCGGATGGCCTGTGGTGCTGTGTCTTTCAAGAATGTCTGAATGTAATTTTAGTGAAATGTGTGTTTATTCTAAGTGCTCTTCTTCTGTTTTTTTTTTAAGAGAGATGTTTTAAAGGATTAAAACAAGGATTTTGCATTTTTGTATTAAAAACTATGTTTTATGAAAGAGGAAAACATTTATTCTGTAGGAATTTTATTTTAACATAGTTATTTTAATAACTGAAATGATACAGATAATTTTTTTCATTTCTGTTAATACCTGGGCCCTTTTTTATTTAGCAGCATCAGCAAAACATGCAGTAAATCCAGTGCTAATGAAATGGAAGTGATAATGATCTTATCTTAAAATAGGAACAATGTAGCCATGTAGTAAGGAGTAGCAGTTCCTTTAGTGTATGCCCTAGGGATACAATTCTGCTATGTCACATCCCTGCTAATCATAGACTCAGGGCTGGTAGAAACTAGATGAATGTGGGAGAACCTTTGTTCGATTAACTCGAGTGAAGGAAAACTCACTACTTCATGAGTTCTCAATTTCTCTTGAGATGTTGACAACTCCATTAATAGAATATAGCATTGAAATGTGTCAGATGCGCCTGAGTTAGAGATCTGCAAAATTAATTTTGAACTCCAGCTAAAGAAATAATTTAAATTCAAGTTTTTGGGAGTCATCAGGTCTATTTATATCCTGTTGTACTAATACAAGTTAAATCAAATGTGTGTGTGTGAGTGTGTGTGTGTGTGTGTGTGTGTGTGTGTGTGTTTGTGTGTGTAGGTAAAAGATGTAAGAATAGACACAAGAGATGATATCTTTCATACTGAGAGAAGGAATGAATGACACATCGCACTTCACTGCTCTGCCCTAATCTATAACTTAAGATTTACTGAGTAACCTCAATATTACATGTTCCATCTATTATGAGACAGGCATGCTCTGAAGTCCTTAGGTTCTGCATCAACTAAGCTTTCCTGTCTGTGCCTTCATAAAACCAGATGGAGAATATTACCTGCTAATTTATGATTTCAATAAGAAAATTTAAAAATAATCTCTCCTAGGTATGATGACAGATTATTGGTGCATTGCTGTAGATAAGAAGGCCAACTTTGTAACAGACTACTGAATTGTAAAAATAAATAAAATATAATGATTTATTGAAAATATTTCCTCATAATTCTGTATTTTTTGTTATGCTTTATGTCATTGTTCTCTGAGCTAGATAGATGACAATCACTTTAGATAAAAGCTAATCAGATTGACTTCAATTTCCTCGTGAGCACAAGTAATAAGTTAAACACAAACATAATACATATTTTTGAATGGAAAAATCTGTAAGTCAGTATTTTTAAGCCTATCAAAAGTGAGTTGCAGGTAAAGAAGAAAATTGGATTTTGTCCTGGGTCTGAAAATTCATAGGGACACCAATAGTTCTATAAGGAAGAGTACTTACCACTCACCTCAACACTGCTTTTTGTTTATCCCTTGTTTTAGTATTTATTGCAGGCTAATTATGTGCCTGGCTCTTACTTAGGTACCTTCTGAGATACCCAGTTATTTCTCTCAAGGATCTAAAAATATAGAAAAACAGGGATTACTTGAACACAAAGAGTTATATAATAGCAATATGTGATAACTGCCATATATAAAACATACATGTCCTATGCATATAAAATCTTGTAAATGTGTAAATACATGGTAATAAATGTTTTAATATTCATAATGTTAAATGCTATATACCTTTAAACTGTGAAGCCATGTAGCACCTCACTGCCCTCTTCTGCAAAAAGGGATGCTAAAAATAAGACCTAACTCATAGAATTATCTTGAGATTAAAATGAGATAATAAAAGTTCATATCACAGTACTTGTTCAAAAAACATCAATTATCATTAAAGATGTCTTAGTTTCTTTGAATATTTTCTAAATATAGTTCTCATTTCTATGTTTTCTACAGATTTTAATTAAAATTGTAAGTAACATTTTTGTATATTAATGCCACATTTTCAATTTCCTTCCACCATTCCTTTAGGCAGAATTCTATACCTTGAATATATACAACAAAAATATCCTTATTTTCTTTACTGGCATGAAAGAGAGTGAAGAATATAGGTTAAAAAGGAAAAAATATTGGAAATAATTTTAAAAAATGATCCATGTCCCCAGAAAGGCAGTATTTTGCAATAAAAAACAATGTTCACTAGACATGAGAAAACAGACGTTTATTAACTAGGAGAGTAGTCTTGGGTAAGTCACTTCATTATAAGCCTTACTTTCTTCTTCTGTAAAAATAAGAGGCAAATATATTACAAAAAAGCTTAAGGAAAATTTGCCAGGCAAACTAAACAAGCATATTTAAATTATAGAAGCAAATGAGTTTATGCTTTACTTTAAAAAAAAAGCTTTACCTTAAAAAAATAAATGTAACTAAGAATGGTCTTCTTTCCAAAAAATGAATGCATGCATTCTGCAGATGAATTATAATTTTTTAAAGCTCTTGTATCTCATCTACCATGGGTTCAAAGCCATGTTCTGGTCCTCTTTAGAGAACACAGTATTTTGGGATATATCCCAGCTAATAATCAACGCAAGACCCTGTGGCAAAAACTCAACACAGATGCTTAGATGGATGCTGATCTCATGATATCTGCAGAATTTCACTAACCCTGGTTTAGCTACTAATAAATGAATGCTTGAGTAGTTTAATACACAAGGGCTGAAAGCAAGTAGAGGAGATGGTCCCAACAGATGTCAGGAATGATAAATGCTAAAAACCTAGAAATGTATTTGTTGATGGCCTGAGATATTGTTCCAGCACAGTGAGTCCCAGAAACTGACAGTCAGATATCAAAGTGAGAAAGATCACTTTTAGATTTTTATGTAACTAGGGGAAAAAAAGCCTTTGCACAGGAACTACAGACGTATATAAGCAGTATGTTATGAGAAAGTCATTTTCAAAGGCTACAGGGATTTGTGATTTTGTGGTAACTATTAATGCACTTTTGTGATAGATTTTATATACCAAAGAAGATGACCGTAGCTGAACCTTGCCCTGAAATCAAGAGTTATAAATTTGTTAACATTTTCAGTTTAACTGCTTTCTGTTAACGCAATTTTTCTCACTAAATCTCCTTTTTGGATGCTTGTTTGTAAGAGCTTGGAGGACAGAGACCAGTACTCTATTCTTTCTATATTTTCATAGCCTAGGAAATGCCTAGGAAAGTAATTAGTACATGATGAGCTCACACTGATAAAGCGTTATATTTAAAAATGCTCTCAAATATATTTATATACCTTTTTCTTAGAACAGTCTCATAGTGAAAACAAAACAGATATTTTCCATGTTTTACAGAGGGAAAATACACGGAAGTTCACAGATTTTAAATGACTTGGTTGAGGTCAACAGCTCCTAAATGATGTAGGTAGTACTTAAGTTCCATTCTCTTCTTTTTAAACTTAAAGCTTCGGTCATCATATCACCCTGATTTTCCCCATTTCATCATGTGTGCTAACTTATATTCAGAAACCCTAAATGGTTTCCTCTGTGTGACATAACTAACAAGGAGGTGAGGCAGAAGAGAATCCTATGACTACATATAAGTTAATCATGTTATTATGGGGTTGGTAGAAAGGCTATACTGAACATCAAAGGTATATCATTCTACTGAACTCTTTAAATGGGAATACAGTTTGTCTCTGGAGAGCCTGTCTAAAGAGATTTCTGGCTTAATTTATATCAGTTTCTTTGGACATTAAAAAAAAGTAATTGTAGAAGGGAATATTAGGGAAGGAATTTAGGGAAATTAAGTGTGAGGAAGTCTCGACAGCATGAGAAGAAAGGCTCTTTCAGTAAAAATAGCAAAGAAATAAAAAATCAGATTGTATTCACTGGACTAAGAAATAAACTAGTTTCTGAAAGACAGGAAACAAGTTACTTCTTTCTCCTGGATAGGTGTCCTGTCCTCATCTGTAAAATGGGTATAGCAATGTGAAATTTCTTCTTGTACTAATTGGAAAGGTTGACTTGGTTTTAGATATATTTAACTTTTCACATATTGACCCTTTATAGTTTAAATAAGACTAAGATTAGCCATTTGGTTATTTTTTTTATTGTACATATATATGTATAATTAGTTTTATATATATATATATATATATATATATATATATATATATATATATATATATATATAACTAATTCCTCTTGGATGGTGGGTACCACAAGCTATATTCTCTAGGAGTATCACTCTATTCTAGCAAACTTCCACAAGTTTGCTTTTGGGCCCAGAGGGTGAGTCAGAATTGTTTGGACACTCCTGAATTTACTTATATACGTGGTTCTCTCATTAAAGAGCAAATCTCTGTAATAACTCTTGGTAAGTAGTTTAGTATTGAGGCATAAAGTCTGGCACAATCTACAAAACCCAGAGTTATGGGCATGTCATTTTTAGCTCTAATGATATGCAATATTATGAAAGATATCACAGTTTGTCTTCATCACCTTTCCTTTTGATAAATCTTCCCTTTACTTTTGTACTCCTTCCTAGGCTTTCCTGCTACCTCTCTGGAATTCTGGAGTACTGTCTATGCCTGAATGTCCTTGGTTCTTTTTGTTCTTTCTCTATCAGAGCTATTACAATGTTAGGATTGTAAATGACACCCTAATTATGAAATTCTTATGAAAATATTAACTTTATGTTCCCTATCCACATCTAATTGATGTCTCTCTTCCATTGTAAACTCACAATTAATAAAAGTACTGGTGAAATAATTCATGCTAAGATCTTTATAGCTATTCCTAAGTGAATGTGTAACCTATAAGGCAGTACTTACACTTAAGTAGGGTATTGTTGCCAAACCCCAACTAATAGTGAGATTTCATATATTAACACATATTGTGCATTGTAAGGGGTGTTTCCATATATTAGCATATATTCCAAGCATCCTTCAAGCACACTGTCTTGGGTAATCACCTACTCCACCCTCCCTATAAAGCCAACCCTTCCCCCAGCCCCAAAATGTCCATTAGAGAGCTCAGCTGCTGCCGGACTATCAGGCATGTAGCCAGTTGGCTTAAGCCTGCAGGTTTCAGTGCCAGAATGTCACAGGATCCTCTCGAAGTTGTCTGGTAAAGTGTACACTAAGATTACCTATAATATCTACTTTCTTTTCCTTACAGAAATGTGTCATGAGAATAAATGAGATAATTTAGGAGAAGCACTTTGAGATTCTAGGAAGAAAATGCATGCTATTTATTCAGGTTATTGTCATTTTTAGTATTATTAATAAATACTACCTTGAAGGTGCCCTGAAGTTAAGGTCTGACACTTTACTATAGCTGTATTTGAATATAAAGCTTCTGCGCAATTGGTTGCAGTTTGCTTCCATACTACCAAGATGTGGTGGGTCTTTCATTTTGTTGGATTCCAAGTTGTGGAATAGCTTTACTTTCTAAGTCTGTTTGTAATGTAAACAATTTGCTTTGTAAATAAACGGCATCTTTCGTAGCTGACATGTTGTAATTTCCAACAGAAGTGTAAGCTAAATTGATGAATTCATTAGAAGGCATATTGTTAGGTGATGCTCATTTATTTTCAAGGGATGAATGCTACATGAATGCCTAGTTTGCTTTTATTTTTGTTTTCGTACGTGCTAAACAATGGAGAAAACTCAACTAGCCAAAGGAGGAAAAATAGGCCATTAGGACCTTGTGAATTGGAGAAAAAAAAAAGAAAGACTTGCTATGGAAAAGATTGTATTAATTTAAAAGCAATCTTTTCTTTTTTGTGCAAGTGTAGAAGGCAGATCCTTTTCTGTTCTGAGACATCCCTACATTCCTGTTTTCTCAGATTAACTCTCCTACTTTCCCAACTGCCTAAGCCCTACAGAGAGCACTAGTCAAGGCTGCTCAACATCAGAGCATAAATGCAGGCTCTAAACAGCAGGAGGTCTGAGAATTACTTTAGCCTCATGACAGGCCAAATTTTTTTCCCTTTAATCATCTCCTTCTTTATTCTCATTGTATCATTTGTATCTGACAGGGAACAGCCTGCCTTCCAGAGCAGGAATGTCCTTATTTATCCCTGAACCAGACCCTCCCAGAAGCAGAATTTCCTCTTCAAGAACAAGTTAAGGATTCTCTCTCATTTGACGTTTCTGGATTAACAAAAGATAGAAAGTTTTCCTCCATTCTCAATTTTTTTTTTCCTGCAAAGAAATAGACTGAGTCCCACAAATTGTCACAACATGTTCCTTATTTGAAATGTTAATGAATTACAAAAAGAATTATGACCCATAAAATAATGTCTGCAATAAAATGCATACAATGGAACAAAACATAATAAAAGTGCTGATATAATCCTTATATAGGCATAAATCTCTTTGAATTCAAATGCATATGTCAAATGATAACTCCCTCAAATATTAGAAAATGATATGCATTATCTTTATGAATAGTTATAATGAGACTACCATTTTCATGTCTGTATTCTAATAACACTATCAATATAATGTGCTCATATTATTAGAGTTAGAAATGCTAATTCAAATTTACATTACTTTACCAGAAAATGTGAAAATGGATGCCAACTTCTGTTTTAAGAAAATGAACCCAAGGCCAGAGACACTTGTATTTTATATTTCCAAATAGTTGCCAAAAAAATAAAGAAAGAATGTATATATTTTGTTACAGAGATGAGTACTTTAAAATTGTGTGGGTAATTTATTATTATAACCAATGGAATTTTATTTCCCTTTATGCTTGAGATAATTTTTGGCAGGAAATTACTCACCTAGGAAACCATCAATTTTCTTAGACCACTAGAATCTCTTATAGTGCAAGGCTCCTCAAACTTCGACACATTTTTTGATTGCTTCTAAATCACTGATTGCGTGTAGATGCTCACAGTAATGTTTCTGAACCTGAGATAAGGTGGGGAGGAAGGGTAAGTTGAGGATCACCTATATTTTCCTGTTAGAAATGACTACAATCTGCAAAGAAGGAGTTTGAGGGTAATCTTTCTCCAAGCCCCCTTTATAGTATGAATAGCTCTATGTTGGGAGCAGAGGTTGTAGTAGCTACTGACCTATGCTCAAAATTTACAAATTCTCAAGATTCACTGTTGAAGGATCTTTAACTTAGTATATTATTTATGTTTCAAATAGTGGATCCATGGATATTGAGACAGAAACACATATAGAGACATGTGTATGCATATAAATCCTACATATTTGAATATTTGTAATTATATAGCAATATTTCACCTATAAATGGACTTTGACCCAAGTACAGTAAAAAAATTTTTTAAGTAAGAAGCACGTATTGAAAGAAATGTTCTATGATTATAGGGCCACTTTTATGATAGTGTGGGCTTCGCTCTTCAAAAATCTAGGGAGTTGCCTTTACATCTTTATCAATATGAATGATGACTCTAGTGTATATAGTCTGTGGAAATAACGAAATTTTCTCTCCCACCATGTGGAGCCCAGGGTTCTTGTAGATAAAAGAAAGAATTAAAGAAATGGTAAAAATCATTATTTCCACCATTTTGTTTAAAAAAATTAGTTAAAAGTTCATTGCTATAAATTAAAACAGGTAGAAAGCAACTAAATGTTGAGTAAATTCAAGAGAATAAAATTTAAGTGAGAACTTGAGTAAAAGATGGTGTCCTTGAGAAGATAGTGCATCATCTTGGCCAGGAAGGAAATCTAGATATAAATTGGTGAGGTGTATCCCAGAAATAAAGACCATTAAGAAAGGGACAATTTAAGAAAGAAACGTTATGTGCAGAGGGGATAGTGAAAATACTGGATTGACTGTAACTGTGTGTGCGTATTAGAGAGTAACTGCTTATTCATCCTTGATAGGATAGGTTAAATTAGATCAGGCAAGTCTTGAAAGCTAGACAGAAAAGTCTGCACTTGATGCAGTGGGCAATAGGACAATTGCAGATTATTGAACAGGAAATAATAGCAGTGGTTTCGGCAGATAAACCAGTGATAAGAATAGAAACTTTTTAGAAAGAAGATTCTGGAAAGGCAACCAGATTTTATGTATTGAAAAGATAATAGATGGGTTGATGGAGTGAGGAAATAATGGACGTATATCATGTCCAGAAGGGTTTTGTCACTGCTAGAAAACCAGTGAGCAATGGAAGAGAAAGAAAATTAAAAGCTTTTCTTTCCTCTTTGATTTGTTTAAAATTGAAGGACCCTTTAATGTGCTTATAGTAGGAATGAAAGGAGACCTTGAAGAAAGCCTGATGGAAATGGTAAAGAGGGAATGGGAAGAATTGGGGACTGGATTTCCCGAGACTATAGGAATTGATGAGTTTAGAATACTGATGGAAAGAAAAGAGAACTGAGTAAAAATGAAAAAATAAAGTTAGGAACAGTGCTCTCTAAGAGTCTATTAAGTAGAAATTTCTAGTTATATGATTACTGATTTTTAAATAATCCAGAGCACTAAAATATCTTGAATTGCTTTCTAAATCTTAAGTTATTAAGTTGCACTCAAATTAGATTTAGTGGATACTGATGTATGCTAATTCTATGAAAATAGGCAAGTCACATATACATACATGAAAACTGTATAGCAACCAGAATATATGAAAATTGAAAATGCTTTTTTTAATAAGAATGAATAATAGAGTTTATTTATCTTTGCTTATGCCAAATAAGCATTAGAAACTATGTAATTTATTAATATAATTCTGAAACATTTTCTCAAATTTTCTTTGTTGTAAAAGCAATCTTTGAAACTTAAACTAACTTTTAAAAATATTTTGTCCTACATACTTGGGGGAAAATCTTATTCTTTTGTAATAAACTTCAAAATTAAAAATAAAAGGGACTTCCCTGGTGGTCCAGTGGTTAAGAATCCACCTTCCAACCCACAGGGGACACGGGTTCAATCCCTGGTCAGGGAAGTAAGATCCCACATGCTGCAGGGCAACTAAGCCCTCGCGCCACAACTAGAGAAGCCCGTGTGCCACAACGAAGAGCCCACATGCAGCAACAAAAGATCCCACATGCCACAGTGAAGATCCCATGTGCTGCAACTAAGACCTGATGCAGCCAAATAAAACAAACAAACAACAACAACAAAAAACAAAATTAAAAAAAAAGTCCCTACTTGATGGGCCTGAAAAGAAAATTCAGAACGCCATTGGCTTGTATTCTCTGTTTGAGTTCCATCATAATTTATGCTATCAGAGCCATGTTATTATTAATGTAAATAACCAAATTTATTTTCTTAGGAATAGGACTAATGTAAGGTCAGGGTCAGACTATTATCAGGTTTATTTCTTATATGAAATTACTTTAAGAGAGACAATCACTTATGAACTGAATAGGAATGCTTCTCTAAAACCTGCTTTCTATAAGAAAAATGTGATATATTCAATTCAACTATTTGTAATATACAAACATAATTTATCTTAATAGTTGAGAGGCTTTTGTTTAATTAAATGAGTTTTGTTTTTAAGTATAAACAGGATTCTAATTAATGAATTGCTGACATTCCACTTTTGCACTTATTTTCCATGACTTGTCTTTGATTTTTATGTAAACAAAAATTAGATAGTAGGCAGGTTTAAGAGGGTTGATAATGACCATTTCAGTATGAGGACAACTAAACTAACATCTATCACTTTGTGAGTCCTTACTTTATGCCACGCATCATGGTAAGTTCTTTATATACAGTATTTGATTTTTTTCAAAACTGAAGGGTATGTAATATTTTACTCATTTAAATTGAGAAAAATAACTTTGGAAGGTTTAATAAATGCTTACACAGTTACTAAATGTCAGAGCCAGTTTTAAATCCAAGTGTGAATGATTTTCATAATCATGAGTTTAACCACTTTTTTGTACTACCTTTTGATATCCAGTTCAGAATGAGGAAATGAATTGCCTGACACGGTACTATAAGTGGTCAGCTGGTGTTTGTAATCTGGGAGAAAACAAAACACACAAGAATGTAAAAACTGTATAGAAGCATGAAAATTTAAAGCTGAGAAAAATGTTTTGAGTTCATATGGTCCAAACCCTCTAACTGAGAAAACTCAGACTCAAAATGGCCAAATGGCAATACAGACAAGTCACATCAAACAGCATTTAATTTATCAGCTACTTTTATCATCTAACTCTGTGGCTAAAATGTCATGAGACCAGTCTCTTACTGCATTAAAGAGTTAATGGAGGAGGGGAGATTATGTTAGGGAACACAGAGCTAGAGTATCGAGAATCTAGTCACCAAGTCCTTCTCCGCAGTTTTTGAAAGAAAAAAAAAAAGCTGTTGTGGTAAAAATTAGGCAAAATCTAATTTCAAATTTAGAAAAAACTTACTGAGCATCTTCAATGCACCCAACACTGTATTAGATAATTCCACATTTATTATCTCATTTAATCCTCACAGCCACATATGGAACTATTAACATATACAGTTATATAGGGTTAGCACTAAACCTTGTTGACAAGCATATTAATTTTAGAATTATCTACTCATTCCCCATTCACAGTTAGAAATTAATTATTAAATCTTAACAGCAGTCTGGTGTGAATAGTTGTGCTTTGGCAAATAGAATTGCCTTTAGTTAAATATGGCTTCATATATCTAAGTATTTCTTAAGCCATAGGGTGTGTTTATATTACTATACAAGATATATACCCCACCACATCATACTCTAATTTATAGTTGATTTATGGGAGCTTCAAGGACAGTTTTGATTACACATGATTTTTCCATGACTTTATTACTTAATCTCCAACTTAACTATATACTGTTATTAGAAAAAAATATTGAATAAATGTACACATGAACCAGAACCAAAGTTTCTAGATCACTGTTGCTGCCATTGCAGTCCTCAGAAACCTGCATCATAATTACCTGAGCTGTTACCGGAAATGCAGATTCCTGGGTCCACCCCCGATCAACTGAATCAGAATCTCTGAGGGCTTGAGCCATGTTTGTGCATTTTTAACAAACCTGTGGGTGGTTTCTATGCACACTAAAGTTTAAAAACCTTGTTCTATATTCTCAATCCAAAACCTTCCCACACTGCCACCAAAGGGTTAAGTCAGCAGCTGTATAAGGTTTTTCTTTTTATTTCTGCATTAATATAATGTGGGAGATCCCATCTGGTATGAATCAGGAAGGAACTTGTCTTGAGAGGAAAAATTCTCATTGTGGGGAACAATTATTTTCTCATTTTTTTGAAATGTGTATATATCTACATATTTGTGCATGTGTATGTGTGTGTCAAATAGAGAGAAAAAGTGCTTCCCTCATTCTCACATGAAGAAAACCTTTGTACAAATTAGGTAAATAACTTCAAGAAGAGATGCCACGTTTGTCTGCATTTTGTACTTATTTTTGCTTCCTCTGTCTACACAATCCATCTTAGTGGATAATGGAAGTCCTGTCTTCTTTTGTAATACAGTCTTTGAATTGCAGTCATGGAAATTGTCTTAAAAAGTCATCTTGTCCTTCCCTTGACCTCAAAGCCTCAAATATTTAAAATTCTATTTTTAAAAATTTTCCACAGTTAAATGTTCTGATATCCCTTGGGAACCAATTTAGTGTTGAACAGCCTCTTGCATTATCAAAAGCTTCTTTCTTTCTTTCCTTGTTTTGCTATTAAAATTCATTTTTGCCGGTTATGTTTTCAGCAAAAACAAAAAGAGCTGGTCACCACAATCTGTGGAATAGCTCTTCATTGAAGACTATTAATGATGACGTTTCTATCAGCTCTTTAAATAATATAAATCCTTTTTACCTTTCTTGTAGTTCTCATTTTCTAACCCTTCAATTATTTTCTTCTTCTATCCTGAACTCTCTTCATTCTTCTCAAGTTCCGAGATGTGAAACTAGACACAGGAAGATCTTACCATTGCTGAATATGATAGGATTACCTGGCTGCTCGTATTTACTCTACTCCTATTTATGCATCCCGTAGAACTCTGAGAGGTGCAGATCAGATGTAAATGGGTGTCCCATGATGTTCATGGTCTTGAATAATTTCATAACACTTTTCATAAAGATATGGTTGTTATTCCCAGGAACCTGGGTAGTTTGTATCATAGATAATTACTTTCTGCCTATCTATAGCATTTTAAGTTTCAGTTAGATGAATTATTCTTCACTTCCACACGCAAAGCCATTATTATAAAAAGTTGTTTGAGCAGAACACGACAACTCTGCATTTTAACAGAGGGAGAAAAGACCACTTTATATCCAGCCTGTAAAGAGTCTAGCATTCCTTAGGGGGTTGAAATGATACAGAGTCCTGCTTTCCCAACCTAATGCACACAGTCCAACATGCTCTTTATATTTTCTTTTATATTATTATCTTGCTTAGCTATCCTAAATCCTATCAAGAAAATCTACCTTGACAGTAGTATTTATTTACTAATTCTAGTGAAATTTTAAGTAAAAAATGTTTAAACTAGAACATGAAATTGACAAAGCTGTAAATCAGGTTTACACTTGTTTCATCAATTTAAGTAAAAATGCAGAGGACTTACTTCTGGTTTTGCTTTTTGTTTGTTGTCTTGTTCCATATTGGAAATGGCCAATAAAATTATATATTCATTGTTCTATAAAAATATATTGAACACTTATTATGTCAATGCATGCAATCAGTTTAACTGCTGTCAGAGAAAGTCTAAAACAGATTAGCACAGTCTGGGTTTCCATGGGTTCTCTTTCTTATTTTCTATTGAAATAGATTTTTTTTTGCATTTTGTTTATTTATTTTTAAATGTCTTCAGTGTCATCTCATTTATTGAAACTCCAAGGCTTTTCTTTTTGCATTCTCTCCCACCCAACTTTGAAATTCCAGGTCTTTGTTTTAACTTACTTGGCTCTGCATGCAGTCCAGAGGCTCTTGGATGTAGCCAGTTTTTGTTGTACAGAAGGATGATATCACTAACACATCCTTATCTCATTTCTCAGCTCTTTACTCTCTTTTCTACCCAGCTACATTCTTCTCATTCTCAAGTGGGCTTATGCGAACTTAGGGAAGTTTTACAAAGACATTGAATGTTTGAGATGTATCTTCAAAACACAAATGTCATCTTGCCATACCCTACCTTTAATAGAAACTGTTGCTTGTAGGATAAAATCTATACTCTTTTCTATGCACTTGATAATTTGACACCATGTTACATCAAAATATCCCCCTTTTTAGTTTCTCTGCCTTCTTCCACACACACCCCCAATTTGCTATTTTCCAGCTTATGCCTGTGGTCCACCTTTCAGTCTGAAAGGTATGAGTGAAAAATTATGTAATCATCCCTCTATTCAGGTGCAGCTCATACATTTAATTCATTTGTGAAACTTCTCTAAGTTTCCATCAGCAGAACATTGTTTCCTTCTTTATGTTCCTATAGCAGTTAAAAAAATGCCTGCTATAACATTTAACAATTGAAGAATGTGCTTTTAGATGCCAGGACTATATAATGATTCATTCATTCATTCAATAAATATTTTATTAAGACATACTAGAAGTCAGGTACTGTTGGGTGATACAGTTAATGCTGATGAAAAAAACTAACAAGGACCATGTTTTCATGTTGCTTTTATCCTTCCTTCCTTCCTTCCTCCCTCCCTCCCCTTCTCCCTCTCTCTTTCTCTCTATCTCTCTTTCTATCTTTCTTTCTTTCTTTCTTTCTTTCAGAGGAGGAGCCTGCAGATAATTGGACAAATAAATTCATTTCAAGTTGTCATAGAAAATAAAATAGAATAATGTAATAAAAGTAGAGTTCAGATTTGGTCTCAGTTAAAGAAACTGTTCAGGAAAAGCATACCTGAGGATGTGATCCTTAAGCTGGAAACTGAATGATGAGACTATGTTAGCACCATGAAGATTTGGGAGAAGGGATTTCTAGACAGAGGGGAGGCCCAGAACAACAGGAATGAGCTTGGTGGTTTGAGGAATTGAGAGAAGGCCTGTTGTGACTAGAATATGTACAGAAAGGTGGAGGAGCATAGTCAGAGATAGCATGGGAGATACAGTCAAGAACTGTATGAACTATGCTATTAATAGAGGTTTATCAGTAAATGTTTTTTCTTTAATGAATAGTAATTGTAATTGATATGATAATAATTTAATGTTTTAATGGTATAATGAAGGGCAGTGGATGAAATGAAATTGATTAATAATAGATTTAGGTCCATAATCTTTAAATATTTCAACCCAATAATGGCCAAAGCACTATTATAAGTATGTAGTACAGTGTAGGATCCACATCACAGACAATGTAGTTTTTACAGCATAAATACAAAAAAAATGTGTCTGAAAAAAAAAATGTGTCTGAAGTTATAAAAGAATTTTACTGTAGACAGTCATGCACACTCTTTTTTTGTGATTCTAAAATAATTTGTAAAGGAGAGACTAAAATGAATTTTGATGTCAGAGGAAGAGATACATTAAAGATGAGGAAACAAACTGGGTAATTTGTGAATATAAATCTTTCTATGGATATATTCAAAATGCATTAGACTATAGTATCTTAAAGGATAGGAACTATTTTTGTTTTATCAGTCTTTGTATAATATTAAATTAATATCTTTTACACAGATGTTTAATTAAATAAAAATATATATCCCAAATTATATTTTAAAAATTCAACTTTGTTTCCTTAAGCAATTAAGATAATTTTTAAAAACCTCAAAGATTGAAGTATAACTTTTTGTTCATTAGTCTCTTCATAGCAATTTTAAATAATTTTACTTTTTTAAAATAAAATGTGTTTGGATCAACTCCAAAATAATTTTGCATATTATTTTTTTTTTCTTTTATAGAAATAATCATTGAGAGTGGCCTAGCATAATTAACAAGCAAAAAAACACAAAATAATATTCTAAAGACAAAGAAAAATTCAACATTACAGAATTGTTTTCCCTCATGAAATATCAGGCAGATGGTAGAGGTCACTGTGGTTCTTGATGAGTGGGAAGTAAGAACATCTCCACATTGTACCATGGAGAAGTGTCAGCAAACAAGTACATTTTTAGTGTAAAATTTAATGGAACCCAATATTCCACTTTTATAGTAAAGTGTCTGTGCTCAAATAATCCTTATTTTGAGATTCTCTAATTATGCTTGATCCATATCTTAGGCCGGGAATTCCCTGTAATATTTCATTAGGTTTGTCAACCAGATTTATTCATAAATGAGAATAAATGAACATGTCAGCATAAGTTATTGTGGTAATTTGTGAAACTGTTAATGAGATATTTTCTGAGCTCATAAAAGGAAAGAGCTATGTCATTAAATTACTGCATAATAATTTTATTTTGATACAGTAAGTGAGCTGATACTTTATCAAAAACGACACCCTGATGCATCAGTGAACTGAAGATGAACAATTAAATGTTCCAATGAAGGAGGTCTGATGTTATTTAGATGTAGTTAAGACGGAATGTGGAGTTAAAAAAAAAAAGGTTATCATTTTGAATTAATTATATATGTTTTTAAACTTTTTAGAATGTAATTAGGAAACAATAATAAGAATTGCCCTATTAAAAAAAGATGCACTCAAACATTTTACAGTGTAACAAGTATGTGGTGTTCTTGAATGTAGACACAAACGTTAAGTGTTTACAGGATGCTTAAGGGATAAACAAGTCTTACAGTGAGCCTATAGGGACAATCAGATAATCATGAGTGTTAAATTTGGGTTCTGCTGTGCTATAAGGAAAGAAGGAAAAGGACATGGACACAAGAGAAAGAAGAATATGTGTGTTTATCTCAATTTGAGCAGTATTTAAAAACAAACTGTATAAGTATTCTAGCAAGAAAGGGAGGGTGGTGATGTTAGTAGACACCACAGGGCATTCTATAAGAAGGAGGGAAAAATTGAGTATTGGAATGGAAGACATCTCTCCCTGGATGGAAAAGAGGGAGCACCTGTAGTTTACTAGATGTTGACATTGGAGATACAGGGTTTGTGAAGAAACCAGTTCATTCAGTGTGTTCTTCAACCCTTTATTGTCATCACTATGGTATCCAGGGAACCTGTAGAATTTTTGTGATGCCTCTGGGAACATTAGAAACCAACTCATCAAGGTTTGAACCTCTCAAAGGCAATACACAAAATGTTTACAACCTCTGCATATAAGGACCTAAGAGTAAAAACAGTAAAACATACATATAGATAGATCTTCATAGTACATCATTATAAGTATAGCTCATCAATACTCTTTTTTTTCCCTTAAACTGTGTTTTCATTTTGTCTCCTTTAATGTTCCTGGGTAGATGAACACCTTTCTAAAATTTCTCCTACCTGTGGCTTTTATTTAACTCAGTAAGAATATCATTACTGGCTCTCTTCCTCAAATAAAAGCTAAGTCAGACTCATAAGGTTTGGAGTGGACTGATCTTAAACCTGAGTGATACATGTAATCACAGATTTCATAAGAAAATATTTACTGGGTGCTTGCTGGCTAGATGGCTGTAAGTAAGAAGCTGGGGATACACTTAAATATAAGAGATTCCCTGTGCTGTAGATCCTATAACTTAAGTAGGAATATAGGAGACACACGTAAAAAGAAAAATGAGTTATTAAATGAGTGCATTAAAAGTGCCATAATTCTTTAGAAAGGCCACAAACATAGAGGTATATGATAGTTAAGAAGGCTTTGTGGGGAGAAATGCCTTCAGTTGGAACATAAAGCAAAGACAGTAATAACTTAGCATGCTTTACATTTGTATAAAAATTTTATATGTGTTATTTAATTTGCTTGTTACAAGAACCATGAACATTTTTACTTTGCTCATTTTTTTAAGCTACTGAACCTCAAAGAATTTATGGTAGAGTTGGGAGTCAAATTCGGGCATTTTGTTTTGTTACTTATTCTATTTGATACAGTGCCATTCAATGGAGGATGCAGACCATCAGATAAACTCTTTATAGGAACTTTATTACCAAAATCATGGAGGTAGTATAATAGTAAACAGCATGGGACCTGGTGTTCATATCCTGGCTTTATTCCACTTTAGCTATGTGACCTCTGAGAAATTTTTATACCTCTATTTCATCTATAAATCATGAAAATAATATTACTCATATGGTTGTTTTGAGGATTAATGAAGTAATACCTGCAAAGTCCTTAGACTAGTATCTAGCTGTATCAGGTCAATTGTTCTCAAATTTTGGGTTTTAGGACCCTTTTACAAACTTAAAAACTGTAGTGCATCCTAAGAAATGTATATGTGGGTCATAGCTATCAATACTTGCCATATTAGAATTTTAAAATAAGTCTCAATTAATTAAAAATTACAACAATATACCCCTTACAAGCTTAAATAAATAACATTTTTTAAGGAAAAGTAACTGTATTTTCCAGACAAAAAAATTTAGTTAAAAGAGTGGCTTTGTTACATTGTTACATTTTTGCAAGTCTCTACTATTTTCTGTAATGAAACAGAGATGGATTGTCATATCTTTTTCTGTATGCAATCTGTGGTGATATGTTGTTCTTGTAGAAGCATATGAAGAGAATCTGGTCATACATAGATATGTAGTTGGAAAATGGAGAAGTATTTTTAAAAGCTTTTTTCATAATTGTGGATTTTCTTTGATAGTACACCAAATCTTGACAAATGATAGTTTCTTAAAGGTCTGTTGCAATGTGGAATTTGAAATCATATTAGTGAACTTTTAGAGCTCTGTTACATGAAAATCCATTGATCTATCATGTACTTTGAATGGGTTTTTTACTGATGAATAGTTTTATAGCATCATGCGTTGGTCACTTGAAAAATGTTGGTTAACTTAATTATGCTGATCTCCCAAATGTTGCCACATTTCATTATGCAATATCTAAAAATCACATTCATTAATGTCACCACCAATTACATTAGATTTTTTTTTTCATTATTGGGAAGCTCTTATTTAATTATTGGGAAGCTCTTAAGTCTATTATGGTAGATGCAAGTTTTTTATACTTCTTATTTTTGTTTGAAATCCTGAATTTTATTATTAATAAATGATTGTTTTCCGTGAAGTATAAACTCACTTTGTTCGTTTCTGTGAAAATTTCTGCCAAATAACCATCTGAATAATTGTAGTTTGTCTATCAGTTGTTCTTTCAAGTAAAAATTCCTTTCCATGTAAAAAGCAGCTAGTACCACTCAACATAATCACACATCTGATTTTTCTGGAGATGATCATCTTATGTTAGTATGCAGCAGAAATGCATATGTAAATTTCCCATTTTATCACAGGGAAGAGTAAAAAAGACATATTCATGGGTTGTGATTCAATAAAATTAATAATTTTTATTGTTCTGTGGATATTCTTAAATGAATCTGGCTTTTTTTTTTTTTTTTTTTTAACTGTGTATGTGGTGGTAAAGGATACAGTTTTGTACCAGTGCCCTGGTTTGTGCTGAGACACTAGCAATGTTCTCCACCATTGCTTTCGCATCTTCCACAGTGAAAATGGCAAACAACATTTTAGTGCTACAAAAATAGATTTGAGCTCATGAACCCCATAAAAGTGTCTTGGGTTCCTCCAAGATCCTTGACCACACTTTGAGAACCACTGTACTAGGCATTCATGTTAAATATATTATTATTAAGAAAGAAGATCCAAGGTCTGTGCAAAGAATTAGTAGCATAGGTAAATGTGAATGGCAGATTCCTATCGGAAATACACTTGGGAGAAGTAAGAGCCAGTTGTAGAGAGTTCTGTTTTATAAAGGACTCTGTATTAAACAATTAAACAAAGCAAGACCTAACATTTTAGTTGTTTTTAAGGCTGTATCAGGATGTCTCCATGAAGCATAGCAGAATAATTCTATCCAAAAAATGGATAGGCCGTATAACTGTATAATCCACATAGTGTTTGCAGGTTTGAGTTGTTCACTGTTGTTCAAGTGTATTACTTTTGTATACATAATTTTGTCGTACTAGATGTGCATGCCTTTATGTAATATGTATCCTTCATGCCACTCAGCCCAAAGGGCAAGGTATATATATATACTTATTGAAAAATTATTTGCTACCACACAAGCCATATTTTATAGTCAAACTTGGTATGCGGTTCTGTAACATAGACCCAGAAAGAGTGATTGTGTACTTAGTAGATGTAATCTTTGGAAGTTATATCTAGATGGCATTTCTTTTATATGTTTCTAAAAGAAAAGTATTATCCTATTACTTCTATATGATCTCTCATTTACAATATTTATCTGGAAAGGAAAATTCACTAGGGTATTCACATCCATTAGGTTCATTGTACTGGAACCATTCTTAAAATTTAGAATTAACTTATTTATATAGAACTTTGTATTTTACAGTAAACTTCTTTTTTAGAATAAATAAACAAATCTATTTTTTTTTAAAAGGATATAAGTAGGAGGGTAATGAAAATATTGGGTTGACCAAAAGATTTATTTGGTTTTTTCTGTGCAATGGCTCTAGCAGCACTTAGTTGTCTTTAACTTCATTCAAAATAATTTTGTTAGACTGACTGTGACAACTGTCGTATCAGCGTGCATTTAAAAAAATACATCAAAATTGGTGAATTTTTGTGTAGCCATTTTAATATTGAAGATGGAAGAAAAAAAGCAACATTTTTGGCATATTATGCTTTATTATTTCAAGAAAGGTAAAAACGCAACTGAAACACACAAAAAGATTTGTGCAGTGTATGGAGAAGGTGCTGTGACTGATCGAACATGTCAAAAGTGGTTTGCGAAGTTTCGTGCTGGAGGTTTCTCTCTGGACGATGCTCCACGGTCGGGTAGACCAGTTGAAGTTGATACCGATCAAATCAAGACATTAAATGAGGACAATCAACGTTATACCACGCAGGAGATAGCTGACATACTCAAAATATTCAAATCAAGGGTTGAAAATCATTTGCACCAGTTTGGCTATGTTAATCGCTTTGATGTTTGGGTTCCACAGAAGTTAAGCGAAAAAAAAACCTTCTTGACCATATTTCCTCATGAGATTCTCTACTTAAACATAATGAAAACGCTCCGTTTTTAAAACAAATTGTGACAGGCAATGAAAAGTAGATACTGTACAATAATGTGGAATGGAAGAGACCGTGGGGCAAGCGAATGAACCACCACCAACCACACCAAAGGCTGGTCTTCAACCAAAGAAGGTGATGTTGTGTATATGGTGGGATTGGAAGGGAGTCCTCTATTTTGAGCTCTTTCTGGAAAACCAAAATGATTAATTCCAACAAGTACTGCTCCCAATTAGACCAACTGAAAGCAGTACTCTATGAAAAGTGTCCAGTATTAGTCAACAGAAAACACATAATCTTCCATCAGGATAATGCAAGACAGCATGTTTCTTTGATGATTAGGCAAAAATCTGTTACAGCTTGGCTGAGAAGTTCTAATTCATCCACCATATTCACCAGACATTGTACCTTCGGATCTCTAATAATTTAGGTCTTTACAAAGTTCTCTTAATGGAAAATATATCAATTCCCTGGAAGCAAAGGAAAAAAAGGCACCTGGAACAGTTCCTTGTTCAAAAAAATAAAAAGTTTTGGGAAGATGGAATTATGAAGTTGCCTGAAAAATGGCAGAAAGTAGTGGAACAAAAGGGTGAATACGTTGTTCAATAAAGTTCTTGATCAAAATGAAAAATGTGCCTTTTACCTTTACTTAGACACCGAAGGCACTTTTTGGCCAACCCAATAAATAGTTAAACTATGTCTTCAAGCACTTTCTTTTCTTCAAGAACCTTTAAATTTTGTTTTAACATGAATTTTTTTTTCTTACACATGCCTATTTTATTACAGTAAACTTCCTGATACATCATCCTCTCATTCAATATTATTAAAATCCTGTGAAATCTGAGCTCTTATCTTTAACTGTTCTTCCTAAGTGACCCTCAGGCCACAAAGCTGAGAATCAAGAATCAAGCATTTTTTAAAAATCTTATGAATTTTGTTTAGTCCTAAAACAAACATACTATACTTACCCACATTTTATATTAAAAATGTGCAATTTGTCACAATTCTGTATACAACAAAAATGTTAGAACCTTCCCCAAAACATACTTTTTAATCTGACATGGTCAAAAGACATTGTAAAACTATGGTAAAAATGTTTGCAGCTCAGCCTCTGTTTGCCAGCAGAGGTTGCTCTTAGGTTAGTGATTACCTTGAGATTACATGATATCAAGAATATTAAGCAGCTGAATGGAAGCTACATTATGATGTAATTATGCAGAAGTTAGATTTAAATTGAATAATAACTACTTGAGTGACCCTTACACGTGTGTTAATCTCCGTATCATCAGAAGTTATGCTCTTTACAAAGATACCTCTGTAGCAGAGCAGAAAGCGACATTCGTGAAATGAAAACTGTTTATGGCTTGCCAGGAGCTAAGAATTGCTAATTTAGAAAATCGGAAAAAACTTGAGGCTAATCAAGATGGATTTATAAAATCATACACTTATTCTAATCATAGCATTTCTTTGGCTTGCTAAAAAAATGTGCAAACCTGTGCACATCTGTTTAAACAAATGTAAAAGTAGAGGTAATTGCACATATATTGCACAAATATTTTGTTATAACTTTTAAATTTAAAAAATATTTACTTGGTGATAAGCAGAATGGATAAAACTAGCAGTGATGTGCAGCCTATTTCATTTTCTTACATAGATCCGTGAATGTGCCAAGTTCATTTCACAAAGAATAATTGTAGAGTTTGAAGTCCCTTGTGGTAATTCCAACATATAAAATTAATTAAATCCAATACTTCATTAAAATGGTACTTTAAAAACCTATTTAATTAAAAAAAATTTAATGTCAGAGAACATTATGAAATAGAACTTATATCTTCATTGTTAGGAATTTGAAGCTTTGAAGAAAGAAAAACTTCCAAGAGTAATATGATATTTATTTTGCAAATATACATTTGAAACCAAGAAGCATATGAAATACCATTTTAAACCACTTTGTTAGTAATAATAGATTATCTGTAACAACGCTCTATATTGGAGTTCAGCAAACTTTTCCTATAAAGAGCCAAGTAATAAATAATTTAAGTTTTGTAGGCCATATGGTCTCTATAATAACTATTTAGACACACTGTAGCACAAAATCAGCCATAGATCGTATGTAAAAGAATGAATGTAGCTTTGTTTCAATAAAACTTTATTTACAAAACAGCTGGTGGACCAGATCTGGTTTGTGGACAGTAGTTTGCCAATCCCTGAGCTATATCATCATATTACAGAAAAAAAAAAACTAAATGATTTTTATCAATAAATTTTTATTTCAACTCCACTTGTCATTGTTTCATAACATCTGTTGGGGACATGACATTTTTTGTTCTACTTTACAATATGTTACAATTAGATTAATGTGTTTCCATTATCAATATTTTTACACCTGATGCCATAGATTATACACTTTAAATATACAGTATATATATTTTTTCATTCCAGTGTTATTACCTTTTATAAGTAAAAATTATAAACAAAATTTAATTTTAAAATGTCACTCTTGGGAAAAATTTTCATATGTCCTATAGTTAAAGTTACTAGAAATTATAGCCCTTGTTTTCTTTCTTTTCCTTTTTTTTTTTTTCAGAAATGTTTATTTTATCCCAGATTATGTTTGCTAATTTTTTGTTATTTTATGGTAATATATTAAAAATAATATATTAATATATGACTCATATTGGTTTTATATTAGACAGGCAATAATAGAGTTTCAGTGTTAAGATATTCTGTAAGAATATGGATAAGTAAGGTATTTTAAACTCCTTCACAGAAGAGCTCACATTCTATCTTTGTTATTTTATTTTATTTTAAAAATTACTATTGCTGTGATCATTTGGCTATTATAAGGAGAAATTTTGATTGAGCCATTCTCAGCATTGCTCATCCAATTGACAGGCCTGATGATAGTTGATCATATCAAATATTATTTAGAAGCCATAGTCCCAATAATGTCTAACCAGTAGTAATGGGAGTACTAATACAAATAGTAACAATTGGAAACAACTGTATTTCACTTTATGATTGCCTGCTTGAGTACCTTGCAAAAGAAGAAAAAGAGTCTTAGAAAAATTTGCTTATTTGTTTAGTCAACCTACCAAAACTATTTATTGAGCTTTTTAGGTATATAGGCAGGAGCAAGTTATACAACTTGCTCAAAAAAGTGAGATGACAGAGTTGTGATTCACAATACAGCAGTCTGTGGCCGACTGATTCTCAGTTGGGAAACAACATGGGTCTCATATGACTTTGCCTTGGTTCAGAAACATCTGACTTCTGAATTTATATACAAATCCTATTTGTTTATATTATTATCACATCACTACTGATTTAAACATATAGCTGCTACGTTACCATATGCATTGGTATTAAAGATATAAACAACATACAAGTCTACATATACATTTTAAATACTTTTAAATATTGAAATATCTGAACACTATCTTCTAAAAAGATGTTTCTTAAATTTAATATATTTAAGGATATGTTTTAATGAATTCTTTAGAACCAACAAAATTAAAAGGTGAGCTTCGACAGTATTTGTTACTAAGCCCTCTATGTATCATGTAAGAATTTTTATAGTTCTTGTAAAGAGTCATTGTTTATTTAGAATTTAATATATGTTAAAATATTTTTCTGTCACAAATATTACCTCACAACAAAATTTTTAAACCTGAACTTTTAAACTAATTTCATGTTAATTTCAGTTAACCGTGGGTCTGAAAACCATATAAATGTAATTTTTTTAATTCAAATTTAACTTTGAAAACTGCCCTTTGGTAAACTAAATGCATGCTTTCTTCAAACCCTTAAAATGATTACATAACTATCTTAAAATATTTTATTTGCTTAATATGTAAAAATATTTTCCTATGAGGTATTAATACTTTAATACTGACATTAAAATGAATGTTTTTCCATTAGGAAAAAAAGTGCTGTCATTCATGCATAGAGTGTTTTTGGACTTCCATTTCTTTAGTGGAGAAAACAATGTCACAAATAATTTAGAAGAAAATTTAGATCACAATTGGCTTTTCTGCCAAGAAATGAAAAAAAAAAAAAAATTTAAATTTTAGCTTCCTGATATGCATTCAGGATATGCATATATTCAAATATAGGTAATTTTCATCTAAGAGCCCAAGAAATATGCATGTTAATATAAGACATTTTAAATACCATATCTTGATTTCATACTATGCATACTTAAGTACATGTGACTTGTTTCTGTTGAAATAAAGCATTAATTTTGGTCACATTCAAATGTTACCAAGAATATACATTGTATTTGGATCTATTGGAGCTGTCACTGGTTGTATGTTATCCTGGTTTATGGTAAGGGAGGGTAATATGGAATAAACTTGAGCCTAGACCTAAACTTCCTCCATGAATGAACATATTTACCTGTATACTCTAGGATTAAGTCCATGCCTCCAGACAGTACTCACTACTTAAAAGCCATTTGAAAATAAAAGTGGGTTTTGTATTTGGCTCCTCAGTTTATCCTCACAAAAATTTAGCACTACAATCACTTCAGTTAATCTGTAAAGTGTGTATATCCAAGCAATATGACTAGACCATCTTTCTAAACTAAATTTTATGTACAGTATTTTATTGAACTGTTAACTAGTGAGAAAATATTTAAAAATAAATAAAAGAGAGAGAAAGGAAAAAAGAGAGACAGAGATAGAGAGAAATCAGTTATTAGATTTAAAAATAAAATAGCTGGGGGAGATTAGGGCTTGGCAGCTGAAGATCTATCATATTCACAGTTGCCATAAAGTACTTTATTTTTATTTATTTTTTTAACATCTTTATTGGAGTATAATTGCTTTACAATGGTGTGTTAGTTTCTACTGTATAACAAAATGAATCAGCTATATGTATACATATATCCCCACATCCCCTCCCTCTTGCATCTCCCTCCCACCCTCCCTACCCCACCCCTCTAGGTGGTCACAAAGCACTGAGCTGATCTCCCTGTGCTATGCGGCTGCTTCCCACTAGCTAGCTATTTTACATTTGCTAGTGTATATATGTCCAAGCCACTCTCTCACTTCGTCCCAGCTTACCCTTCCCCCTCCCTGTGTCCTCAAGTCCATTTTCTACGTCTGCGTCTTTATTCCTGTCCTGCCCCTAGGTTCTTCAGAACCATTTTTTTTCTTTTTTTTTTTTAGATTCTATATATATGTGTTAGCATAAGGTATTTGATTTTCTCTTTCTGACTTATTTCACTCTGTATGAGAGTCTCTAGGTCCATCCAACAATAACTCAATTTCATTTCTTTTTATGGCTGAGTAATATTCCATTGTATATACATGCCACATCTTCTTTATCCATTCATCTGTCTATGGACACCTAGGTTGCTTGGATATCCTGGCTATTGTAAATAGAGCTGCAGTGAACATGTTGGTACATGACTCTTTTTGAATTATGGTTTTCTCAGGGTATATGCCCAGTAGTGGGATTGCTGGGTCGTATGGTAGTTCTATTTTTAGTTTTTTAAGGAACCTCCATGCTGTTCTCCATAGTGACTGTATCAGTTTACATTCCCACCAACAGTGCAAGAGGGTTCCCTTTTAAAAATATGGAACACTTCACGAATTTGCGTTGTCATCCTTGCGTAGGGGCCATGCTAATCTCTGTATTGTTCCAATTTTAGTACATGTGCTGCCGAAGCAAGCACGCCATAATGTACTTTAAGTATAGGCCTTGACACAATAGATATGCAATGAATATTTGCTGAATAGCAAATGATTGAACAGTATAGGATTTTGATCCTCCAAATCTTTATAGAAGGTTTCTTGTATTTTTTAAATAAACAAAGACGAGTACATATAATATGCTGGCAGTTTTCTAAGCATTTTATGAAAATTAATTTATTTAATCTTCCTCAAAATTGTATTAGGTAGGTACCAATTTTATTCCTATTTTATGATAGAAAGATTGGTTAACTTGCCCAAGATCAAAGCTAGACAGACTCTGTGCAGAGTCTGTGCTCTTAATCACATCACTAATTCTACTTCACATAACTGATACTGAACTGTGTGCCATCCAAATTTTATCAAAAGTCCAGCTGAGATTGTGAGTTTGTATGTGTGTTTATATATGTGTGTCAGGAAGGGAGGTGGTGCTTAAGAGATGTGGCCTCTTCCCATATCTCAATGCCAGCGTTCTCACCCTTTTTTCTTTCCTCTAACATAACTGGAGTATGAACTACTTGGATTGGATTGTGCATACCAGAGAAAATACTCTCTTAGTGAGCATTTTAGTCTCAGGGGTGAAAAATGGTAGAGTTAAAAATTGATCTCCCCCTATCAGTTTCTTCCCAGGTGAAGCATTCCTCTCTTTTATTCTTCTTTCTCCATTCCAATGCAAATGTATTTTCTGAAAATCAGTATTACATTTATTACAAGGAGGTTGTTGGGATGCATCACATCACTTAGCATCTCCTAAAGAGAGATGTTCCTAAGTGCCAACACATCTATTGCTTTCCTCAAACAATTGAAATGCTTATATTCTGTAGACATTGTAAACTGAGAGGCAGATCATGTTCCATTTTTTGCTTTGACTACCATAATATGATATTTAAAAGTTGCAACTCTTTTTTTAAAAGTTTTTATAAATGTAATGACCTGCACAAACCTGGTCTAGTTTTCACCCAGTCTGCATTTTCCCTTAGCCCTAATGCTCAGCAATTTAACTGTAGGTATTTTAAAGGCAGCCTTAATTTTTTAATGAAGCAGTGTAAAATAAATAAAATACCAAGGGTAAGAGAAAAAATATAGTAGTCAAAACAGTTGCTCAATGTCAAAAAATTGGAAATAGGATGCTTCTATAGGCAGGTGGTGGGGAATCCAGGGACAAGGCAATAACTGAATGTCTAAGTTAGCACGTTTCAGCTGACTCCTAAAAGAATGTAGTGTGGGGCAAATTACCAAGACAAGCACTTATTGGTCAAGCACCCAGGTTTAAGAGCTAGTACATAACACTAAGGAAAGTCTAGTTGAGAAACCCAAAAGTCATTCTTGATGACTCTCTCACCCTTAACCCTATTTTTAAGTTATCAAATCTAGCTGATCCTGTCTGGGAAACCTTCTCATATGCTTTTCTTTATGTTTATCTCCTGTGGCAACAGTCTCACCTGGAATACTGCAATGGCCTCATAGTTGGTTTCCTCTTCCTTCTTTTGTCTTCCTAATGAAATCTTCATATTTTAGCCAGAATTATCTTTTTAAAAATCACTGCCATAAATATGTCTCTACCATGTTTATATTCTTTCAGTGGCTCCCAGTTTCTGTTAAAAGGAAATCTGGGGACTGATTTGTCTTTTTGTTTTCCATTCCTTGCCACTCTTCTAGCTACTCGTTTCACACCACTTTCCCTTGTGATTCAGCCACACTCACCAGACTCAGGTTTCTAGAATAAGTCCTTTTCCTTCCTGCCTTAGGGCTACTGCACCTAGTGCTTCTCTCTCCCTTCTCCCCTCCCTTCCCCCTACTTACAGTCTTCCTCCTGCCCTATGTCTGGTTAATTCTCTTTCATCTTTTGCATCTTCATCTCGTAAGCCACTTCTGTAGTGATGAATTCTCCCTTGACCTCTCAGCCTGGGTCAGAGCCCTTGCTCTATGCTGTCAGTGCACGCTGTATTTCTGTTGTGTGTCAGTAATGTCTATATTGCCAGCACCTAGCAGTCTTGGGCATGCAGTCATTCCTGTATAAATTGTTGTTTAATAAAAGAATGAGTGACTAGCAGCAATGATGATTTCATACTGATTTTCATTTAGTTGAACTAAACATCTTAAATTCTTCCCGGTTAAGGTCAGAAATGGTCTTGGTGGCAGAGTGAGGCTAAGCAAGTAACCAGGATTTTCATGATTCCAGAGCTAAGGGGAGAAGAGACAAGGCCTGATAGATTGCTTCTATATTCAGATTAAGACTCCAATCAGCTAGTAGATTTTAGAGACAGGTACTCCATGATTCTGAACTATGATGTCAACATGCTTTCTTAGCTACCAGCATTCCAGTTAAAAGAACTTACACAGCTGATGTCTTTCATAGTGTACAAGTATAGGATTCTCCTGAAATCTTGGAGTGAAGTTTTGCTGTGAAATATAGCAAAATTATTCCTGGGTGCCCTTTAAGTGAGAAAGAGACAGAGAGAGAGAGACTATGAATCTTGGTCACTGAGGATCCCAAGCAATCTTATGATGACCATTTTGTCTTCATTCCCATTACTTCATTTTGGAAGTTAATCTATGAAATGCTATGTGCTTTTTTGCACTTAAACTAGTGAGAAAAGATTCATCTTTAAATGCCATTACTTACGGGTGAGTATGTTAATTTATTTCTCTGATGTATTTTGTACTAATTCATGAAATAAGATCAGGACTCATTCCTTGATTGGCTTAATGAATAATGGAACCTGTTGATTTTAAAGAAGACTGGCATGTTTTAGCAAAATATTTTTAATTATAAAAATCATATAGGCCAATAATAGAAAGTTTGGAAACTTTAGAACACTGAAGATTAGTCCAGCTACCCAAAAGCCAGTACTGTTACTTCTCTGGCACTTTGTCATGTGTCTTTTAAAGGAAACCTCTGAACTTGAAATACAACCTCAGAAACACCAAAGGATACACAATATTAAGAAAGAGATAAGGCAGCTTACTAAAAGGACCTAAGGCTGTAAACTCACTGTGGCTTGGCAGAAGCTGTGTGTCAATCATATAGCTTACAGGAGAAAAGATGTGGCAGGGTAGAAATGAAAATGTTGGTTTAGTTAATTTAAATAAACTTTACAGTATTTATTTTCAATTAAAAATTGAACTATGTTGTCACTACTGAAACTGCTTATTTCATTTATATATACACACATATATATGTTATAAATAAATATAACATTTTACATAGATGTCTGCCATAAAGGAAACAAAGTTTTAGCATAAATAGCACTGAAATTTGAATTGTTAATTATTATTATAACATAATTGTCATTTTTAAAGTTTTTGAATTATTTGCTATCTATTTCCAACATTAAAACTTGTGATTGATCTCAACATCCTTGAGACTGTGCCCTGACCCACTTCCAAGAAAAGAGGAATGGCCAGTCACATGTCACCATTTAACCTGATAAGAAAATTACGTATGCTTTTGCTGTTGAGTGGATCTTTACATAATCAGATTACAAGAAAATATAAGGTAGTATTTATAATTTATTTTTTGTAGTTTGTTTTATTTGTTCTGCTTTTGCTACCCTAAATGGTCTAGGTCAGCCGTCTCCAACATTTTTGGCACCAGGGACCGGTTTCATGGAAGACAATTTTTCCATGGGTGTGGGGGTGGGGGTGGTTCAGGCGGTAATGTGAGCGATGGGGAGCGATGGGGAGCGATGGGGAGGGCAGATGAAGCTTTGTTCACTCGCCCGCCACTCACCTCCTGCTGTGAAGCCCGGTTCCTAACAGGCTGTGGACCGGTACCGGTCTGCGGCTTGGGGGTTGGGGACCCCTGGTCTAGGTAATGGGAAAGAAAAATTTCATATTGCCAATATTATATGCATATTGCAATACATCCTTAGATATTTGGAATACCTAGAATTTATATTACTGGAATCAGAAATGTAACTCATATGCCACAATCTATTTGTACTGATTGTTTTGACAGACATCTTTTTGTAATAACCCTCTACCCTTCCTTAGTAAATAGGTGATTCTGAATGTAATTTATACTTCTCTTTATGAGTTTTTAAAAAAAATATTTATTTATTTATCTTTGGCTGCATTGGGTCTTCGTCGCTGTGTGTGGACACTCTCCAGCTGCAGCGAGCGGGGGCCACTCTTCGCTGTGGTGTGTGGGCCTCTCATTGCGGTGGCCTCTCCTGTTGCAGAGCGTGGGCTCTAGGTTCATGGGCTCCAGTAGTTGTGGCTTGCGGGCTCAGTAGTTGTGGCACATGGGCCTAGCCACTCCGTGGCATGCGGGACCCTCCCGGACCAGGGCTCGAACCCATGTTCCCCGCATTGGCAGGCGGATTCCCAACCACTGCGCCACCAGGGAAGCCCCCTCTTTATGATTTTTGAGTCCTAGCTCTCACCTCTTTTCTAAGGAAAATATCTTCATTATATTCCACAATGTATTCTATGCCACATCCTTTGAGTTTCGCTGCTACAACTGGTAACTTTGGTAGCAGTACCATTAGCATACCTGCAATAGTGGTAGCAGTACATTGGATAAACCAAATTGATGAGATTAAGAAGAGGAAGAGGTTAAAATAAAATAAAAACAGCACAGAACACTAAATTGAGAATTTTATGGAGAAAAGTTTCTATTTTTGCCTCCGATTGCTGAGTATTTCATCAGCTCCCTCACGTAAATTTGCTCCACACAGTACCTTTCTTTTCTTATCTTTCTCTTCTTTTACTTCAAGTCAGTATATCTGATTAAGGAATCATGCCTGTTTCTTGGCAGCAGTGGAGACCTGAAATCATAGAGAAGGAAATTCCTTCCAACATACGAAGTGTGTTCAAAAGGTGCTGGACAGCTGAAAAAGCATGTTGACACTGTGTACTGCGTGATCATTCCTGTCTGGCTGGAGTATAAAACTCATTTTGCAGAATAGTATAAAATTCTAAAAATAGAGCTGACAAATTCAAATTCAGGGGAGTCTTATGCATCAGACTAATGAATTGAGACGATTTGGCAAATGAGGTACTGTCAGGGAAGGAAATGATATAATAGTGCATTGTTTTTAGAAGATTAAGTTGGCAATAATATATGGAAGAGAAATAAGAGCAGAATCAAAGTAGTTAAGAGGTGTTTGCAACAGTGAAATTAAGATATCTCATGAGTCCTGCCTTTTCAGTCCTGGTGGCAGCATAAATGAAAAGAGGTGGAGGACAGTACAATGAGATATATATATATATATATATATATATATATATATATATATATATATATATATATATATACTGTGCAAGTAGATTTTAAAGAAATTGACAATGATGTGAAGGTAAGTGAAAAAAATGATCTAAAAGTTGAGGCTGGTTCTATGTTAAGTATATGGAAAGAGAGTAGAGCAAGGTGATGGATTAGATTTTTGTCTTAATAAGGGTTTGTAGTAGAACACTCAGGTGGACATTCAGTTTTGGGGGATAGACATCAACGAGGAAGGGGCTAAGTGTATGGTAAAGCAAGCATTTTAAAATATAAATGTTGGGAGGAGAGATACCTCTTTCTCTGAGACCAAATGATAGAATAAGAGATAAATATGGTAAAAGTAATTTGCTGAGTTAGGGAGGATATTACCTGAGGAAGTTCACACTGGGAGTTGTTATTAAAGTGTGTGTGAATTGGGGATTTAAAGAGATATGGCAATGTGTAAATTTTGGTATTGTTTTCTTGGAAGTGTGCTAGGGAATGAGAAAAAAACGTGTGAACTAAATAATGTTTTGCAATAGTGAGTCCTACTAAAAGATGAAGGCCATGTTTTGTCTCGTTTTTTTTAAGGGGAATTTGGCTTCATGTATTTAAATCTTTAATCAACAATAATTTATGGCCTGGAAGTAGAGAAAGGACAATAAACTCTGGGAAAATATGAGCTTAGGGTGGGTGCAGTGATGGAAATAAAGGTCGTGATGTGTTCTGCAGTCTATAACTAGAGATTAAAGAACTGAGTAAATTAGCACGATTGAGCAATAGGAGTTTATACTGAAAATATAAAAAGCTGATTTATTGAACCTGAAAGAAAGAAAAGATAAAGGGTTTATGATAATAGAGAGAAAGCATCTAATTTAAGATCTTGAAGGTGGAGAAGTTCCGTGTGATATCCATGCTGATAAGAATATGATGTGGGGCTTGAAAAACATAACTGATTTTAAGGAAAGAAGTTACTAGGTAGACGATGGATTGGCAACAAAAGATATGGGATTGAAAGTATGATGAGGAACATGGAAAAAGAAGAAAAATAATCCAGGTGTTCATTTTATTTTAGCTGAAGAAGTCACATTTCTAAGGGATTCCATGTGTTTAGTAGATGGGAAAGTTACAAAACTTCTAAAAGGATCATAAACAGCCTGATTGAATTTGAAGCATCAGGAAAAGGCTGAGCTTTCAAAGTTGAAAGCGCACACATTTACAAGTAAAAGAGGTTTAAATAGGCTGAAACAGGCAGGATGAATATGAAGAAGTTATTGTTTTATAGCTTGGGAATCCACCTTTTCTATCCCCATCCCCTTTAGCAATATGTCTCCTAATTGATATTGGAAGCCAATGGAAAGATGAGTTTCTTTGTTTTTTAATCATTTTACATTTCATGTTCTCTTGTTCTAAGAATATCTATGTATAAAATCAGGCCAAGATGTACATATTTATTAAGGATATATTCTTTTTTTTAATTTATTCATTTTTAATTTTTATTTTTTTTAACATCTTTATTGGAGTATAATTGCCTTACAATGGTGTGTTAGTTTCTGCTTTATAACAAAGTGAATCAGTTATACATATACATATGTTCTCATATCTCTTCCCTCTTGCATCTCCCTCCCTCCCACCCTCCCTATCCCACCCTTCTAGGTGGTCACAAAGTCCCAAGCTGATCTCCCTGCACTATGCAGCTGCTTCCAACTAGCTATCTATTTTACGTTTGGTAGTGTATATATGTCCATGCCACTCTCTCACTTTGTCCCAGCTTCCCCTTTCCCTTCCCCGTATCCTCAAGTCCATTCTCTAGTAGGTATGCATCTTTATTCCCGTCTTGCCCCTTGCCCCTAGGTTCTTCATGACCATTTTTTTTTTTTTTTACATTCCATGTATATGTGTTAGCATACGGTATTTGTTTTTCTCTTTCTGACTTACTTCACTCTGTATGACAGACTCTATGTCCATCCACCTCACTACAAATAACTCAGTTTCGTTCCTTTTTATGGCTGATTAATATTCAATTTACATATGTGCCACATCTTCTTTATCCACTCATCTGTTGATGGACACTTCAGTTGGTTCCACATCCTGGCTATTGTAAATAGAGCTGCAATGAACATTTTGGTACATGACTCTTTTTGAATTATGGTTTTCTCAGGGTATATGCCCAGTAGTGGGATTGCTGGGTTGTATGGTAGTTATATTTTTAGTTTCTTAAGGAACCTCCATACTGTTCTCCATGGTGGCTGTATCAATTTACATTCCCACCGACAGTGCAAGAGGGTTCCCTTTTCTCCACACCCTCTCCAGCATTTATTGATTGTAGATTTTTTGATGATGGCCATTCTGACCGGTGTGAGATGATATCTCCTTGTAGTTTTGATTTGCATTTCTCTAATGATTAATGATGTTGAGCATTCTTTCATGTGTCTGTTGGCAATCTGTATATCTTCTTTGGAAAAATGTCTATTTAGGTCTTCTGCCCATTTATGGATTGGCTTGTTTGTTTTTTTAATATTGAGCTGCTTACAAATTTAGGAGATTAATCCTTTGTCAGTTGCTTCATTTGCAAATATTTTCTCCCATTCTGAGGGTTGTCTTTTGGTCTTGTTTATGGTTTCCTTTGCTGTGCAAAAGCTTTTAAGTTTCATTAGGTCCCATTTGTTTATTTGTGTTCTTATTTCCATTTCTCTGGGAGCTGGGTCAAAAAGAATCTTGCTGTGATGTATGTCATAGAGTGTTCTGACTATGTTTTCCTCTAAGAGTTTGACGGTGTCTGGCCTTACATTTAGGTCTTTAATCCATTTTGAGTTTGTTTTTGTGTATGGTGTCAAGGAGTGTTCTAATTTCATTCTTTTACATGTAGCTGTCCAGTTTTCCCAGCACCACTTATTGAAGAGGTAATCTTTTTGCCACTGTATATTCTTGCCTCCTTTATCAAAGATAAGGTGACCATATGTGTGTGGGTGTATCTCTGGGCTTTCTATCCTGTTCCATTGATCTATATTTCTGTTTCTGTACCAGTACCATACTGTCTTGATTACTGTAGCTTTGTAGTATAGTCTGAAGTCAGGGAGCCTGATTCCTCCAGCTCCATTTTTCGTTCTCAAGATTGCTTTGGCTGTTCGGGGTCTTTTGTGGTTCCATACAAATTGTGAATTTTTTTGTTCCAGTTCTATGAAAAATTCCAGTGGTAGTTTGATAGGGATTTCACTGAATCTGTAGATTGCTTTGGGTAGTAGAGTCATTTTCACAATGTTGATTCTTCCAGTCCAAGAACATGATATATCTCTCCATCTATTTGTATCATCTTTAATTTCTTTCATCAGTGTCTTATAATTTTCTGCATACAGGTCTTCTCTTTCCTTAAGTAGGTTTATTCCTAGATATTTTATTCTTTTTGTTGCAATGGTAAATGGGAGTGTTTTCTTAATTTCACTTTCAGATTTTTCATCATTAGTGTATAGGAATGCAAGAGATTTCTGTGCATTAATTTTGTATCATGCTACTTTACCAAATTCATTGATTAGCTCTAGTAGTTTTCTGGTAGCATCTTTAGGATTCTTTATGTATAGTATCATGTCATCTGCAAATAGTGACAGCTTCACTTCTTTTCCAATTTGGATTCCTTTTACTTCTTTTTCTTCTCTGATTGCTGTAGCTAAAACTTCCAAAACTATGTTAAATAATAGGGGTGAGAGTGGGCAACCTTGTCTAGTTCCTGATCTTAGAAGAAATGGTTTCAATTTTTCACCATTGAGAACGATGTTGGCTGTGGGTTTGTCGTATATGGCCTTTATTATGTTGAGGAAAGTTCCCTCTATGCCTACTTTGTGGAGGGTTTTTATCATAAATGGATGTTGAATTTTGTCGAAAGCTTTCTCTGCATCTAATGAGATGATCATATGGTTTTTCTCCTTCAATTTGTTAATATGGTGCATCACGTTGATTGATTTGCGTATATTGAAGAAGCCTTACATTCCTGGGGTAAACCCCACTTGATCATAGTGTATGATGCTTTTAATGTGCTGTTGGATTCTGTTTGCTAGTATTTTGTTGAGGATTTTTGCATCTATGTTCATCAGTGATTTTGGCCTGTAGTGTTTCGTTCGTTGTGACATCTTTGTCTGGTTTTTGTATCAGAGTGATGGTGGCCTTGTAAAATGAGTTTGGGAGTGTTCCTCCCTCTGCTATATTTTAGAAGAGTTTGAGAAGGATAGGTGTTAACTCTTCTCTAAATGTTTAATAGAATTTGCCTGTGAAGCCATCTGGTCCTGGGCTTTTGTTTGTAGGAAGATTTTTTGTCACAGTTTCAATTTCAGTGCTTCTGATTGGTCTGTTCATATTTTCTATTTCTTCCTGGTTCAGTCTCAGAAGTTTGTGCATTTCTAAGAATTTGTCCATTTCTTCCAGTTGTCCATTTTATTGGCATATAGTTGCTTGTAGTAATCTCTCATGACCCTTTGTGTTTCTGCAGTGTCAGTTGTTGCTTCTCCTTTTTCATTTCTAATTCTATTGATTTGAGTCTTCTCCCTTTTTTTCTTGATAAGTCTGGCTAATGGTTTCTCAATTTTGTTTATCTTCTCAAAGAACCAGCTTTTAGTTTTATTGATCTTTTCTATCATTTCCTTCATTTCTTTTTCACTTATTTATGTTCTGATCTTTATGATTTCTTTCCTTCTGCTAACTTTGGGGTTTTTTTGTTCTCTTAGCTTTTGCTTCTCTGTAAAGGTTTTAATTTCTCCATCAAATCTGAATGAGATCCTTGCTAAGTAGAGTAATCTTGGTTTTAGGCTTTTCTCCTTCATCACTTTAAATATGTCCTGCCACTCCTTTCTGGCTTGCAGAGTTTCTGCTGAAAGATCAGCTGTTAGGCTTATGGGGATTCCCTTGTGTGTTATTTGTTGTTCTCCCCTTGCTGCTTTTAATATTTTTTTCTTTGTATTTAATTTTTGATAGTTTGATTAATATGTGTCTTGGTGTATTTCTCCTTGGATTTATCCTGTATGGGACTCTCTGTGCTTCCCGGACTTGATTAAATATTTCCTTTCCCATATTAGGGAAGTTTTCAACTATAATCTCTTCAAATATTTTCTCAGTCCCTTTCTTTTTCTCTTCTTCTTCTGGGAACCCTATAATTCGAATGTTGGTGCATTTAATGTTGTCCCAGAGGTCTCTGAGATTGTCCTCAATTATTTTCATTCTTTTTCCTTTAGTCTGCTGTGCAGTAGTTATTTCCACTATTTTATCTTCCAGGTCACTTATCCGTTCTTCTTTCTCAGTTATTCTGCTATTGATCCTTTCTAGAGAATTTTTAATTTCATTTATTGTGTTGTTCATCACAGTGTGTTTGCTCTTTAGTTCTTCTAAATCCTAGTTAAACGTTTCTTGTATTTTCTCCATTCTATTTCCAAGATTTTGGATCATCTTTACTATCATTATTCTGAATTGTTTTTCACGTAGACTGCCTATTTCCTCTTCATTTGTTAGGTCTGGTGGGTTTTTGCCTTGCTCCTTCATCTGCTGTGTGTTTCTCTGTCTTCTCATTTTGCTTAACTTACTGTGTTTGGGGTCTCCTTTTCGCAGGCTGCTGGTTCATAGTTCCCGTTGTTTTTGGTGTCTGTCCCCAGTGGCTAAGGTTGGTTCAGTGGGTTGTGTAGGCTTCCTGGTGGAGGGGACTAGTGCCTGTGTTCTGGTGGATGAGGCTGGATCTTGTCTTTCTGGTGGGCACGTCCATGTCTGGTGGTGTGTTTGGGGGTGTCTGTGGCCTTATTATGATTTTAGGCAGCCTCTCTGCTAATGGATGGGGTTGTGTTCCTGTCTTGTTAGTTGTTTGGCATAGGGTGTCCAGCTCTGTAGCTTGCTGGTCATTGAGTGAAGCTGGGTCTTGGCATTGAGATGGAGATCTCTGGGAGATTTTTGCCATTTGATATTACATGGAGCTGGGAGGTCTCTTGTGGACCAGTGTCCTGAACCTGGCTCTCCCACCTCAGTGGCACAGTCCTGACGCCTGGCTGGAGCATCAAGAGCCTGTCCTCCACACAGCCCAGAATAAAAGGGAGGAAAAAAAGAAAGAAAGAAAGAAGAAGATAAAATAAAATAAAGTAAAATAAAATAACATTATTTAAATAAAACATAATTATTAAGAAAAGAAAATTTTTAAGTAATAAAAAAAAAAAAAATGGACAGACAGAATCCTAGGACAAATGGTAAAAGCAAAGCTATACAGGCAAAATCACACACAGAAGCATACATATACACCCTCACAAAAAGAGAAAAAGGGAAAAATATATATATATATATATCTTTGCTCCCCAAGTTCACCTCCTCAATTTGGGATGATTCGTTGTCTATTCAGGTATTCCACAGATGCAGGTACATCAAGTTGATTGTGGAGCTTTAATCCGCGCTTCTGAGGCTGCTGGGAGAAATTTCCCTTTCTCTTCTTTGTTCGCACAGCTCCCGGGGCTCAGCTTTGGATTTGGACCCGCCTCTGCGCGTAGGTCGCCTGAGGGCACCTGTTCCCCGCCCAGACAGGACGGGGTTAAAGGAGCAGCTGCTTAGCGGGCTCTGGCTCACTCAGGCTGGGGGGAGGGAAGGGTACGGAGGAGGCGGGGCGAGCCTGCGGCGTCAGAGGCCGGCGTGACGTTGCACCAGCCTGAGGCGCGCAGTGCGTTCTCTGGGGGAAGTTGTCGTTGTCGCCGGATCACGGGAGACTGGCCGTGGCGGACTGCACAGGCTTCCGGGAGGGGCGGTGTGGAGAGTCACCTGTGCTCGCACACAGGCTTCTTGGTGGCTGCAGCAGCAGCCTTAGTGTCTCACGCCTGTCTCTGGGGTCCACGCTGATAGCTGCGGCTGGCGCCCATTTCTGGAGCTCGTTTAAGCGGCGCTCTGAATCCCCTTTCCTCGTGCACCAGGAAACAGAGGTAAGAAAAAGTCTCTTGCCTCTTCAGCAGCTGCAGACTTTTTCCCGGACTCCCTCCTGGCTAGCTGTGGTGCACTAGCCCCCTTCAGGCTGTGTTCACGCTGCCAACCCCAGTCCTCTCCCTGCGATCCGACCGAAGCCCGAGCCTCAGCTCCCAGCCCCCGCCCGCCCCGGCGGGGGAGCAGACAAGCCTCTCGGGCTGGTGAGTGCTGCTCGGCGCCGAGCCTCTGTGCGGGAACCTCTCCGCTTTGCCCTCCGCACCCCTGTGGCTGCGCTCTCCTCCGTGGTTCCGAAGCTTCCCCTCCACCACCCGCTCTCTCCGCCCGCAAAGGGGCTTCCAAGTGTGTGGAAACCTTTCCTCCTTCACAGCTCCTTCCCGCTGGTGCAGGTCCCGTCCCTATTCTTTTGTCTCTTTTTTTTCTCTTTTCTTTTGCCCTACCCAGGTACATGGGGAGTTTCTTGCCTTTTGGGAGGTCTGAGGTCTTCTGCCAGCGTTCAGTAGGTGTTCTGTAGGAGCAGTTCCACGTGTAGATGTATTTCTGATGTATTTGTGGGGAGGAAGGTGATCTCCGCGTCTTACTCTTCCGCCATCTTGAAGCTCTATTAAGGATATATTCTTAAATTTGGAAAATGTTTATATGAATGTATATCTTTATTCAATAATAATTTTCAGCTAATTATCTCTTCTACATACATCTCCACCTACTTCTTTAAACATACCCTGAATTCTCAACTCTACTGTTTTCTGTTCCCCATTTTCCTTTGTGTAACCCTGGGCGTGAAATACTTGTTCATGTTTCTCTACTGAATAGGCTTTCCCCAACTTGCCTCTTTCCCATTCTAAATGTTGAAATTATAGATGCCATTTATGAAAGCTATTTTCACCATTCTTTTCTAAATTCTTTAATCAAACACATGTGATTTCTTCCTATCTTGATACCTGTGTCTACTGAAAAAAAAAAAAGGAAAGCACAGCCTAAAAGTTGAGAGTTATGTTTTATTCGGTGGACGTTCTGAGAACATCAATCCCTCGAGACAGGACTCTCAGATCGCTCTGAGGGACTACTCCAAAGAGACAAGGGGGAGCCAGGATATGTAGGAGTTTTCGCAGCAGAGACCAGGTAATCAGAACATCAAAAGATTACTGTTAATTAAAGAAAACCAGATATCTCAAGTTAAGGAATTTAGCTCTTCTCTATGTATGGGAAAATGCAAGAGTCTGGGCTCACTGAAATCATTCCTTTCATATGCACCTTAGCTACCTGGGGCCAGTATACTGTGTTTTCTCATCCTGAGTTTCCCCAGGGTGCACGGTTAAGGTGGCTACAGCATCTGACTGCTAGATGTGGGGATATCCTGCCTCCATCCTGAGTTCCCTCTGGACTCACCAGCAGGGTGGCTATAATGTGATGGCTTGATGACTGCAACATCTTTTGTTTACTGATATGGCAGGCAATATTTTTCACTCACACCTGCTAGTATTTGTCAATATTTTTTATACTTAAAATATCCTCTGTTTCTTATACTTACTATATCCTGGTTTTTGTACACTTTTCTTCCTTGTATATGAAATTGTAAACTTACTCATCTTTGTATTCCCTGAAATGCTTAGCATGAGGTTTTATGGATAATAAGCGTCCATATTTGTTTGAAGATTTGCTATAATTGTGACTATAGTTTTTAATTTGATCCTATGTCTCCTTTTAATTTATTCAACTATATCATCTTTCAGATTATACCATATATTCTGAACATATTAACATAGTGTCATTCATTTTCTTTATATTCTCAATACCTCAGGAAATGTGGTTTTAAATACACTAAAGATAGTCTTTGTTCTTGATAATAGTTATATTAACTCACTGATGAATTTACTTTTAAATGTTTCTTCTGCCTGTGGTGATATTGGATAAAAAGAATTACAGTAACAATAGTGGTAATTGTAGTTTGCCTCACATAATCTGGACTACCACTCTTTTCAGTGATTTCAAAGACCTCTATGTCTCCTCCAACAAATAGAAATATTTTAAAAGCCATGAAAAGATCAAATTAGTTCAAACAATGTTTCAAAAGGAGAATGTGTCCTTATTAGAGAATGCCATAAATAATTATAATCTAATTTTTAAAACATCTAAAGTATCAATTACAGTTGAAGGTAAATAGTGGTCCTATAATAGTTACTAGAAAATACTGCAACAAAGAAACTTTTTTCATTTAAAAAAATCTTTCTGGAAGAAAAATTTAGTAATAATTTATATCATTATAGTATAACCCTGACAAAATTTCTGGTTATAAATGCCAAGATAAATAAAGAGAGGTCTTAATATTTGTTTGAGATTATTAAAGCAAAACAAACACAAACATTTGATATTATATCACAATGCAATCTATGCCAAGTTAAACCTTGAACAATTTACTCATGTGATACTAGACTTATTTTTTATTATGTCATGTTCTCAGACCTAACTAGCCTGGGGGTGCAGTAGCAAAACAAGAGTAAAATAATATCTCTTGCTTAAACTTCTTAACAAAATATAAAACTCCAAAATATGAGATTGGTATTGTTACCAATATTCATTTTTCAAATGAGAAAATCTATGGTTACCCTCGGTGAGGTATATCACAGGTTGAGTTCTCCAGGAAGCTGACTTGAGATGAAGTTTAAGGTACAAGACATTTATTAGGAATGGTCCTTGAAATTGGTATCTGTGAAAGGGATGAGAAAGAAGCAAGATTAGGCAGAGAGAAAGGTCTGGCTTTGATGCAGTTTGGACAGCCTCAGCGGGCCGTACAGGAGCTCTGGAGCTAAAATTGACCTGTCAGAATTGTCCCAGGTTGGACTGAAATTGAAATGGTTCCAAGTTTATAGGCTGCCTCCAATGCATGTGGCCTCCAGGAAGGTTGTAACCTTGGGAGAAGTCTGCAGCTCAAACAATCCCTTAAGGACTGACAGCTGCAGACTTTCTGCCCACAGCACTTCCAATAGCTTAGCAATGAGTCCTTCCTTGACAGTGCATCTGGGCAGAGCATCTCTATGTTCATGACAAGGTTGCTTGACAAAAATCACATAGTTTCTGGAAGAACCTAGTTTCAAACTAACCATATTTATATCCAAAGACTGTGTTCTTTACCACTATGTTACACATCCCTTGTCTCCCTCTCCTCTGCAGGTCCTGAGACCCACCTACTAAGCTGAAAGCCTTTACCCTCAATCTAGCTATTGCTTCTATTGGCAGTACCATGGCTCATTTTTCACTGCCCACTGAGCATGCTTCAGGACTGTAGAAAGATAATCATGCTCAGATTCATGAGATCACCTTATTGAGCTTCTAATACTTTCAGTTTAAGAGAACTTATAGCTATATATGTTTATATATTATATACATGTACATATATGTGTTTATATATTATATGTATTATATATGTATTTATATATCAAGCATTTACTAAGTAACAAGTATTTGCCAACAACTTGAAAACCCTAGTTTGTGAATAGAATGAAGAGAATAGTAGAATGGTCTTGATTCACAGAGCATTTTCATTTCATTTGTTCTTTAAATTAATCACAGTTCCTTTGATTCTAGGAACCTGAGAATAAGTCAGATCACAGATTTTATACTTACCTACTGCTACTCTCAAAAGCATTCCTTCTCTCTGGCACCCACCAGCATCTTCAAACCATGGATCTGGACTCTCTACCTCAAGTCGGGTTTCTTTCCCAATCCTTTTATGCCATAGTAAATGAGAGTCATTGTTTTTTTCTGAATTTTTGGTCATGTGCTTCAACAATCATAGAACTCTACTAACTACATTTCCCACGGGACTCACGGGTGTTCATGTAAATAAAATTCTGGTTGATCATGGTGCCCCACCAGTCTTCGACTTGCCCAGAATTTGGTGTGTTCTATTTTTAGGAATCTACTATGGGGCCATGGATACTTGGATATGGAAAAATGAATTTGATAGAACATTATATTAATTACAAGACAAATATTTCTACTGTAATGGAAATATTTGGTTATTTGGAATTTTCAATAGTTATTTTAGAAATCTCATAATGGATGAAAATGCATTGTAGAGGTCATACCAGGAGCAGCTGGCCTTGCTTTGTTTCACTGACACTTTCCTTCATGTTGGTGTATCTTTCATAGGCGGAGTCTGGCTAATCGCCTTCCAGACTCAGAACCCAAATGTGTCAGCCACCCTAGAGGCAGTCTCTCTTTCATGAGTGTCATTCTAATTTGGCTAACACAACACAATTTTACAGCTTGTTTCTCCTTTTTCTTCCCTACTATATGAATTGGAAAACATAAACCCTCATTCTTCCAATATTTTTACTGGTAGAAGTGGGCATGTTAAATAGTTCTGGCCAACATTGGCAAAGGAATTTCTGGAAAAGCTTTCTCTTCCCTGATAAAATATCTAGATATCAGAGACACAGACCTTTCCTCTTAATTATTTTTTTTCTTTTTTTAAATAATTTTTTAAAATTTATTTTATTTTTAGCTGCATTGGGTCTTCGTTGCTGCACGCAGGCTTTCTCTAGTTGCGGGGAGTGGAGGCTACTCTTCATTGTGGTGCGCAGGCTTCTCATTGCAGTGGCTTCTCTTGTTGCAGAGCACGGGCTCTAGGCACGCGGGCTTCAGTAGTTGTAGCACACGGGCTCAGTAGTTGTGGCTCACGGGTTCTAGAGTGTAGGCTCAGTAGATGTGGTGCACGGGCTTAGTTGCTCCATGCCATGTGGGATCTTCCCAGACCAGGGCTGGAACCCGTGTCCCCTGCATTGGCAGATGGATTCTTAACCACTGCACCACCAGGGAAGCTCTCCTCTTAATTCTTTCCCTGAGTGCTGACTTGATGCCTTGAACTGAGGTAACCATCTTGTGACCATGAAAAGGTTGAATTAATCTCAGAGGTCCTGGCATTACAAGCTATGAAACCAACACCAGCAGCTAGCTATCTTTAGTCTTTTGTTATAAGAGAAAAATTAACCCCTATGTTGTAGCCACTGTTGGTCTGGTATTCTGTTACTTTTGGATGAAAACATGCTTGTTACAAACAATTGCATACAAATAAAAGGGCAATTTTATAAATTTATAATGAGAAACTTAACCATCAAACCTATCAGAATACTTAGTTCAACATATTGAGCTGTATCCTTGTAGATGGAAAACCAAATTATAAACTGCTTGATGAGTGTGGATTCTGAGCAAATGTATTTTATTAGAAGAAAAGAATGTCCAATGACAACAGATTCAGATAATCTGATCTCTGTTATTACAAGAGTAGGAAGAGCTTTGCCTGTGGAATGAAACACTCCAAGTCCATTGGATAAGAATATGTTTACTCTGAACTGTGCTAGGATGAGCCCTGAAAATTTGTCCACTATGATGCTGTTTTTCTAACCTGATTTCAGCACTTACCAACTGTGTAGCCTTGGGCAGGTTCCTTTTCCTCTGGGCCTCAGTTTTAATATGATAATAATCATATTTATTTTGTACTGTTTGTGTAAGGATTGAGTGAAAGATGTTCTAAAGAGCTTAGAATACTGTTTGAAATGTAGTAAATGCTCAATGATTTTAGGTTTATTTCATGTCTAGCTAATTCTCCTTAAAGACATGCTTTCTTTATGTATTTTAATGTATTCAGTCAAGACAGAATCAGGTCTTGTGACCTCAGATCGCTTATGCTTCTTTAAGATAGTTCACATACCACTGTTCTCTTTAATTATTCATTGATATGATTAAAAATCTAATGTTTAGAGAGGAATGATTTTCTTCACAACTATCTGTCAATGTAAACTATTGAAAAATGTATGCACTTTTGAGAAAAAATTAAAAATTAATACTACTTGTATACATACATACAGATATATTCCCTCATAAATTTTTGTATGATCTAGTGTAAAGCATATGAAGTCAGGAGGCAGGGGCTTACATTCAGTGTAATTTAGACATGCTTCTGAATGGCAAAGAAATTGTCAAATGTCACTATTCACAGCCTGTTGCAAAGTGCTTCCTGCCCAGCATTCTTTCTCTGCTGTCCAGTACTGCTCAGGTGTTCTGAGATTACCCTCTGTCAAATCATGAGGTTTCTGAGTGCTTTTAAAAATCTCCCACAAAAGTTTTAAAGGAAATAATGAGGTCAGTTAAAATTTTTGAGAGGGCTCCAGATGAAAACTCCTGTGAAAAGGTGTCACTAATGGAGCCAAAATAGTTTTCAGCTGCATTGTAAAAAACAGATTACCCACCTCATGTTTCAAATTAATGTAAACTCTTTTAGAACAATAGGTGACAATCTGCCAAGATTAAATACAGAATTAAACTGCAACCTTATTGAATAACACAAAGGTTTCGTATTTTAAAATTTAAAATTTTAGTTGGGGAAGACAGATTAATGCAGATAAGGGCTGACGACTAATACTCTCTGAGTTTCCTTTGGTTATTAAAGGTGATGTTATTTTGTTTAGTTGTGAAATTTATATTCACCTTTCTTCATAAACAAAAATTTTTAAAGATTTAAGAGAGTAAGTCCTAAGAGTTCTCATCACAAGGAAAAAATACTTTTTAAATTTTATATTTATATGAGATAATGAATGTTCACTAAACTTACCATGGTAATTATTTCATGATGTTTGTAAGTCAAACCATTATGCCATATACCTTAAACTTTTACAGTGCTATATGTCAATTATGTCTCAATAAAACTGGAAGAATAAACAAACAAATGAATAACTAGAACAAAAAATCCTTTAAATTCCTGAAAATTATTTTCAGATAAACCAACCATCCCACTGAAAGATAGGGTCATTTTATAATTGTGGAGGGAATGTTTCAGTATAACACAAGTGTTTCTGAAAACTACATTGTTTGAATCCTAAGGGTCAGGGTCCTTTTGAGTCCATATCTGAAGACTGATTTCATCAGTTATCTTTGGTGAAAGATACTGAGAATGTTTAAAGATGGTGGTGATGATCATGGCAGTGTTTGCTGCAACAACAAAATAGCTACCAGTATTTTAGTACTTTTGTGATCCATAAAATATACGAAGTAATTAATGTATTTTATCAATTTATTCTACCAAAAATTGAAGTAATTTTTTAATCTACATTTTCTAGATAAAATTGAAGCTTTGAAGGGTTAAGTTACTAAGTGTGATTATTCAGTAAACTAACTTAAACTCAGGTCTTTTGGACTCCAGAATTTGTGCTTTTAACCAATAACAGTGTATTTATTTATTTATTTATTTATTTATTTATTTATTTATTTATTTATTTATTTATTTATTTATTTATTTATATCTTTACTGGAGTATAATTGCTTTACAATGTTGTGTTAGTTTCTGTTGTACAACAAAGTGAATCAGCTATAAGTATACATATATCCCCATATCCCCTCCCACTTGAGCCTCCCTCCCACTCTCCCTATCCCACCTCGCTAGGTCATCACAAAGCATCAAGCTGATCTCCCTGGGCTATGCGGCAGCTTCCCACTAGCCATCCATTTTTACATTTGGTAGTGTATATACATCAACGCTAGTCTCTAATAACAATGTATTTAATTATGCATACAAAATGAATGAACAATTAAATGCTCGAGATAGGTTTTTAAAACTTTACTTTTTCACATTAATTATAGAAATTGAACTTAAAATTATAACTTGAGACACTGGTTCCATTACATAATTTCATATTATTAAAACTTGAATTTATTTTAGAGGTATCTTATATTTTCGAGAATTAAATATTATCTTACAGTTTACATCTTACCAATTTTCTCTCTACTTTCATTCAAGTTTCTCAGAACTGCCTAAATATTGGGTTGGCCAAAAAGTGTGTTCGTTTTTTCCAGTAAAATGTTTCTAGTAGCGCTTAGTTGTCTTTAACTTCATTCGAAACAATTTTGTTAGATTGTATTGTGACAGCTGTCATATCAGTGTGCATTAAAAAAAAACTTATCAAAACTGGTGAATTTTTGTGTAGCCATTTTAATACTGAAGATGGAAAAATAAAAAGCAACATTTTCGGCATATTATGCTTTATTATTTCAAGAAAGGTAAAAATGCAACTGAAGCGCACAAAAAGATTTGTGCAGTGTATGGAGGTGCTGTGACTGATCAAACATGTCAAAAGTGGTTTGCGAAGTTTCGTGCTGGAGATTTCTCACTGGACGATGCTCCATGGTCGGGTAGACCAGTTGAAGTTGATAGCGATCAAATCGAGATATTAATTGAGAACAATCAATGTTATACCATGGGGGAGATAGCTGACATACTCAAAATATCCAAATCAAGCGTTGAAAATCATTTGCACCAGTTTGGTTATGTTCATCGCTTTGATGTTTGGGGTCCACGTAAGTTAAACGAAAAAAACCTTCTTGACCATATTTCTGCACGCGATTCCTTATTCAAACGTAACAAAAACGTTCCATTTTTAAAACAAATTGTGACAGGCAATGAAAAGTGGATACTGTACAATAATGTGGAATGGAAGAGACTGTGGGGCAAGTGAAATGAACCACCACCAACCACACCAAAGGCCGGTCTTCATCCAAAGAAGGTGATATTGTATATATGGTGGGATTGGAAGGGAGTTCTCTATTATGAGCTTCTTCCAGAAAACCAAATGATTAATTCCAATGACTACTGCTTGCAATTAGACCAAACTGAAAGCAACACTTGATGAAAAGTGTCCGGAATTAGTCAACAGAAAACGGATAATCTTCCATCAGGATAATGCAAGACTGCATAGTTTCTTTGATGACCAGGCAAAAACTGTTAGAGCTTGGCTGGGACGTTCTGATTCATCCACTATATTCACCAGACATTGCAGCTTCAGATTTCCTTTTTTTTTTTGGTCTTTACAAAATTCTCTTAGTGGAAAAAATTTCAATTCCCTGGAAGACTGTAAAAGGCACCTGGGACAGTTTTTTGGTCAAAAAGATAAAAAATTTTGGGAAGATGGAATTATGAAGTTGCCTGAAATATGGCAGAAGGTAGTGGAACAAAAGGGTGAATACGTTGTTTACAGTAAAGTTTTTCATGAAAATGAAAAATGTGTCTTATTTTTCCTTAAAAACCTAAGGCACTTTTTGGCCCACCCAATATTAACTAGTGTGAAGTGCTTTCAAATCTTCTGTCATTTATCCTCTTCAACTTCCAGAAATAACTTTTATAGTCCCCATTTTACTTCCTGTAGTAGAAATGATAGAGATGTTAGAGTTCAAGAGTCTGACCTTAAAGAGAATTTGGTAAGAAAAGGACAGCTTTTCAAGTGACCACAGACATGTAATACTAAAGGTTTTACTACTGCAAAAGGTGTATTTCTGTCACTCCAGCCTCTGATAGCGATTTCCTAACTACTTGCCATCTATTTGCTGAACTAATTACCACAAACTGTCGGTTTTTCACTATGGCCACACTCCATTTCCAAAGCAAAATGTGTATTAGGATAGGTTAGAATATGCTGAAGAATGAAATAAAACCCAAAATACCAACGGCTTAATACTTTAAATGTTTACTTCTCATTGAGGCATCATCTGATTCATACCAGGTGTCTTGCTAGGTGTCTCTCCTCCAAGTATTGACTCATGGGTTTAAGCCATTTCTGTTTTTTAGTCATGCTCTTGAAGAACATGACTTTCAAGGTCACCATGACAAAAGAGAGGGCCAGAAGGCTTGATGGGGTGTTTTAAATGGCTAGAGCAGTGAGTTTTTTACATCTCTTTTGTCTGTATTACATAGGTAGTCACATGACCAACATAATTGCAAGGGTGACTAGAAAATCTAGAGGAGCACATGGGAATAGTCTCTGCCACAGTCTCTTATTGAATGATCTTACTGAATTTCAAAATCTGATGAAACCTATAAAATCTTTACTATTAAGATAACTGGAGCAATTTTGGATTAGAGAATCTGTGAGATCCATTCCAGGATACTTTACTGTGTATGTCAAGGTACACAATAATAATTATGTCTTTCTATGCCACTTAGAAGCTACAGTTACAAGATTAACCCTTATTAAACTAGTTTTATAAAATCATGATTTTTATGCTCAGAAGAGAGGTAATGTAGTAAAACAGGTTTTAGAAAGTTGGTGGAGCTGGGCCATAGGTCCTGATCTAACTGTGATCTAATCTGACACATTATATAATCTCTCCATGCCTCGTTTTGCCCTCATATGTTAAATGGAAAGGGGAGCAGATGTGTTCTCTAGATGCTCCTCTATCTCTAGAAATCTATGGCTTCAGCCATCTCAGAGTGCAGGACAGCAGTGGTTAAAAGCATAAACTCTAGTGTCAGAATTCCTTGGTTTTTATTTAATCCTGGCTTATTATTGATTAGCAGTATGAATTAAACCTTCCATGTATTTCAGTTTTCTTGTCCACAAAATGTTTCCTAATATGTTTCTTGAGAGGATTAAATAACTTAACATATGGAAATTAATATGCCTAGAACATAATATTTAATACTTTTTAGTTATTATTTTCATCCAAGAAAATCTCTGAAAGAAAACTTAGTGGCTTGTCAGAAGCACGCAGCTATTTGTGAGCAAAACTGGAAATACAATGTTGAGTTTAGTCGTGTCCATTTCTACTAGACAATATTACTATTAAAATTTTGAAATATTTCTATAAAATCATCGCTTCAGAAGTGATTTTTTAAATAAAAGATATCAAAAATGAAAATGTAATCATCTCTATCCATAGGAAAATGTTTACAGGTTTTCCTACAAAATGTCTATGTACCTCTAACTATGGGGAAAAAATGTTGAGAGCTTTTGAAAAAATATTATTGAATACTTAGCAAGAGCAGCAACTTATTTTGGACCTAAAATTATTTAAAAAGTGAGATTTAACATGTGAAATACCCAATCTTATACTTGGTGGCCTGTAAGGCAATTACAGAGACTGGAAAACAGGATATTTTTCTGACTGTGAACATGGCCATATTGCTTTGATTTATTTTTTAAAAATCCCAGTGTTTTAGCAGTATTTATTTCACTTGCTTAGCTAGTTTAAAATATATAATTGTTACAAATAACTGGTCATATTTTAAAATAAGCATACTGTATTTCTTTTATAGAACTTAAAGAGGAAAACGTTTATTTAATGACAGCTCCTTGTCACATGTTTCTCAATTGCTTTCAAGTTTGATTTACACAACCACCCTCAAAGAAGAGTAGTATTATCCTCTGGTTCAGACAAGGGGATGAGGCTCACACAGGCTGTGCATGGCAGACCCAGGATTTATCCAAGCTCAAGTGCCAAACACTGGATTCATTCTGCCAAACATCAGTACCTCCCTCACTACTTGAAAAAACTGGGGCTCCATTAAACAAAAGAGGCATCCTGTGACAAATCTGAAAGAGTGTGGGGTTTGGAGTTAAAGCACCTGGCTTCTTTGAGGGTTAGATCTTATTTTTACTGTCCTCAAAGCTGACTGAAATTTTCCCAGAAAGAGAATGATTTTTCTTCAGACAAGGATGTATGAGTAGCTATATTTGGAAATTGTAAAATACCATGCAAATGATGTTCTTACTATTATTGTTATCATTCTTATTTTATATAGAAATGTAACTTATGGAAATACAACTTAAATATGAATTTTCACCATACAGACATTTAGCATAATCTATTTTCCTTCAGGCTATCATTTGGCATAATCTATTTTCCTTCAGGCTATCAAGGCTACTTCTTGATTATTAAATTCCATAGCTTCTTTATTGTCATCGGTCTGCCTAATTTCTTTATGGCATTTGATCTTTATTCCTACTCAAAAAAATTTTCCCAGCTTTTCTGAGATATTATTGACATAGCATATGTAAGTTGAAGGGGTACAATTTGATGACTAGATACACTTATATAATTGCAAAATAATTGCCACAGTAAGGTTAGTTAACACCTCTATCTCCTCATGTAATTATGATTATTTTGAGTGTGCGGTGATAACATTTATGGTCTACTCTCTTAACAGCTTTCAAGTTTATAATACAGTAATGTTAATTATAGTCACCATTCTGTGCATTAGATTCCCAAATCTTATTTATCTTACAGCTGGAAGTTTATTTGCTTCTTAAAACTTCTGTAGTGGCTTCCTGATGCCCCTTCTTTCCTTGTTCTACTGCTTACCCCCAACTCCTACCATCCCTTCTCGGTCTCCCACACCATCTTCATACCCCTGCTTGCCAGAGCCTTGCACGGTACTTCCAAAGTCTTCTCTCCTGTCATGTCTTCATTGTGGTCCCATTCTGCTGAATGTTTGGTCTCTTCCAGTGGCCTTAACTGACAATCTCGGCCAATGACTAAAGGTGCATTTTCAGCTCTATTCTCCCATTTAAGTGTCAGACCTATATTTTCAAGTGATTTTCTGTGTCTCCAGACTGGTATTCTCCAGGATCCACAAATTCAAAACCAAACAACTGAAATCAGTCTTCTTTACTCATTTTGTTTTCTTTCTGACTTCAACAGCATAATTATCATCAAACATTTTTTCAAGCTAGAAAAATAGTAGGCACTCTCAATTTCTCTCTCTCATTTATTGGCTAAAAGTAGGTAGTCTCCACTATTATTTATCCTAAGTCTTCTGTAGATTTGAAACCTCCCCCTCCTTTCCATTCTGATTTACCGTGCCTTGGTTGAGATTCTCAGTGGCTCTCGTCAGATCTCCCACGGTAGCTTTCTAAATGGCTCTTTATTTCCCAAGTCTTCAAGTTACAAGAAACATCATGGATTTGGCTTGTCTTCTTAAAATATGAATCTTAAGTGCAATTTGCCCCACAAATACATCACAATATTTAAAAGGCCCTGTCACAAACCAAGGAATATGACACTTAAAGGGTGGAACCCTGGAGTCCCAACAGACTTGGGTTAGCACCTGATGTAGCCAATATCACTAGATGTGTGTGAGCTGAAACAAATTATTTATTTCTTTGAAGTACAGGATCCCCATCTGTAAATAGAATCGTAAAGAAACGTGAGAATTAGAGAAAATATATGCAAAACACCTACCACAGTGTTGGCAACATAGGAGGTATTCAATAAGTTGTAATTAAGGTCTGGTCTAACAAATCCCTTCCTTTCCAACCCACTAATCTAAGCATCAGTAGATCTGAGATTTTCAGTGTTTTTCCAACATGTCTAGTGCTTTCTAAACTATTAGTTCATGCCATTGCCTCTACCTGAAATATCCTCTTCTGCCTTGGTTAGTACATAAATTCTTCTTTATCTACAGAGGTTTTATCTATATCTATATCTATATCTATCTATATATATATATCACTTTTTTGTGAATTATTCTGTGACATTTAGGCAGCATTAGTGTGTTTTATTACAATTCTTTGCCACTTGAATAACTCACTTGGGTAAGGAGGCACTCTGTCTCATCTCCTTCGCACCTAGATTATTTATATATTCAGTAGGTATTTGCTGAATGAATACAGCATGGTCTTCACAAATGCTTACATTATAGAATTTTGCCAAAATTAAATGTACCCTTTTTTTCTCCTTCTCTCTCCCCCAAATCTAGCTTTTTTATCTCTATTTTCTGATTTTTCAAAAAATTCTCCCCAAAACTTCTACCACATTAAAAAGTTCCAGAAAAATATTGCCTCAATTATAAAAGTGGGTTTTTTATTTCTTTACCTGTGTTACTTTTAAATAGCAAAATTTTTAATAAAATGGCAGTGAAAATGTGGAAAATAGCTATATTGAACATAGTAAACAAAAGAAATTATTATACAGGGACAAAGTTACATAGTTTAAAAAAATACAGGCTTTGAAGACAGTCTGCCTGGGCCTTTTCTTGTAATAGATTTGTGATTCTCACTAAACTTTTTAAAACGTCTTTATTTCAATTACTTGAGTGTGATTAGTAATACCTATGTCTAAGGATAATGTGAAGATTAAATGTAAAATAAATATGTAAAGTTACTAGACAGTACTTTTACTGAAATGGAAACATTCTCTTTTGATTTTTTTTTATGTTTATTATTTATTTATTTATATTCTTATTAGTCATCCATTTTATACACATGAGTGTATACATGTCAATCCCAATCTCCCAATTCATCACACCACAAGCCCCACCCCCTGCTGCTTTCCCCCCATGCTGTCCATACGTTTGTTCTCTACTTCTGTGTCTCAATTTCTGCTCTGCAAACCGGATCATCTGTACCATTTTCTAGGTTCCACATATATGCGTTAATATACGATTTTTGTTTTTCTCTTTCTGAATTACTTCACTCTGTATGACAGTCTCTAAATGCATCCACGTCTATACAAATGACCCAATTTCGTTCTTTTTTTATGGCTGAGTAATACTCCATTGTATATATGTACCACATCTTCTTTATCAATCTGTCTGTCGATGGGCATTTAGGTTGCTTCCATGACCTGGCTACTGTAAATAGTGCTGCAATGGACATTGGGGTGCATGTGTCTTTTTGAATTATGGTTTTCCCTGGGTATATGCCCAGTAGTGGGATTGTTGGTTCATATGGTAGTTCTATTTTTAGTTTTTTAAGGAACCTCCATACTGTTCTCCATAGTGGCTGTATCAATTTACATTCCCACCAACAGTGCAAGAGGGTTCCCTTTTCTCCACACCCTCTCCAGCATTCGTTGTTTGTAGATTGTCTGATGATACCCATGCTCATTGGTGTGAGGTGATACCTCATTGTAGTTTTGTTTTGCATTTCTCTAATAATTAGTGATGTTGAGCAGCTTTTCATGTGCTTCTTGGCCATCTGTATGTCTTCTATGGAGAAATGTCTATTTAGGTCTTCTGCCCATTTTTGGATTGGGTTGTTTGTTTTTTTAATACTGAGCTGTATGAGCTGTTTATATATTTTGGAGATTAATCCCTTTTCTGATAATTAATTGGCAAATATTTTCTTCCATTCTGAGGGTTGTCTTTTCGTCTTGATTATTGTTTCCTTTACTGTGCAAAAGCTTTGAAGTTTCATTAGGTCTCATTTATTTATTTTTGTTTTTATTTACATTACTCTAGTAGGTGGATCAAAAAATAACTTGCTGTGATTTATGTCAAAGAGTGTTCTTCCTAAGTTTTCCTCTAAGAGTTTTATAGTGCCTAGTCTTACATTTAGGTCTGTAATCCATTTTGAGTTTATTTTTGTGTATGGTTTTAAGGAGTGTTCTAATTTCATTCCTTTACACATAGCTGTCCAGTTTTCCCAGCACCACTTTCTGAAGAGACTATCTTTTCTCCATTGTATATCCTTGCCTCCTTTGTCATAGATTAGTTGACCATAGATGCGTGGGTTTATCTCTGAGCTTTCTCTCCTGTTCCATTGATCTATGTTTCTGTTTTTGTGCCAGAACCATATTGTCTTGATTACTTAGCTTTGTAGTATAGTCTGAAGTCAGGGAGTCTGATTCCTCCAGCTCCGTTTTTTTCCCTCAAGACTGCTTTGGCTATTCGGGGTCTTTTGTGTCTCCATACAAATTTTAAGATTTTTTGTTCTAGTTCTGAAAAAATGTCATTGGTAATTTGATAGGGATTGCATTGAATCTGTAGATTGCTTTGGGTAGTACAGTCATTTTCACAATATTGATTCTTCCAATCCAGGAATATGGTATATCTCTACATCTCTTGGTGTCATCTTTAATTTCTTTCATCAGTGTCTTATAGTTTTCTGCATACAGGTCTTCTGTCTCCCTAGGTAGGTTTATTCCTATGTATTTTTTTTAAAGATTTATTGATTGATTGATTGATTGATTGATTGCTATGTTGGGTCTTCGTTTCTGTGCTAGGGCTTTCTCTAGTTGCAGCAAGCGGGGGCCACTCTTCATCGCTGTGCACGAGCCTCTCACTATTGTGGTCTCTCTTGTTGTGGAGCACAGGCTCCAGATGTGCAGGCTCAGCAATTGTGGCTCAAAGGCACATTTGCTCCACAGCATGTGGGATCCTCCCAGACCAGGGCTCGAACCCGTGTCCCCTGCATTGGCAGGCAGATTCTCAACCACTGCACCACCAGGGAAGTCCCCCTCCTATGTATTTTATTCTTTTTGTTGCAATGGTAAATGGGAGTGTTTCCTTAATTTCTCTTTCAGATTTTTCATCATGAGTGTATAGGAATGAAAGAGATTTCTGTGCATTAATTTTGTATCCTGCAACTTTACCAAATCCATTGATTAGCTCTAGCAGTTTTCTGGTGGCATCTTTAGGATTCTCTGTGTATAGTATCATGTCATGTGCAAACAGTGACAGTTTTACTTCTTCTTTTCCAGTTTGTATTCTTTTTATTTCTTTTTCTTCTCTGATTGCCGTGGCTAGGACTTCCAAAACTATGTTGAATAATAGTGGTGAGAGTGGACATCCTTGTCTTGTTCCTGATCTTAGAGGAAATGCTTTCAGTTTTATCACCATTGAGAATGAGGTTTGCTGTGGGTTTGTCGTATATGGCCTTTATTACATTGAAATAGGTTCCCTCTATGCCCACTTTCTGGAGTGTTTTTATCATAAGTGGGTTTTGAATTTTGTCAAAAGCTTTTTCTGCATCTATTGAGATAATCATATGGTTTTTATTCTTCAGTTTGTTAATGTGGTGTATCACATTGATTGATTTGCGTATGTTGAAGAATCCTTGCATCTCTGGGATAAATCCCACTTGATTGTGTTGTATGATCCTTTTAATGTGTTGTTGGATTCTGTTTGTTAATATTTTGTTGAGGATTTTTGCATGTATATTCATCAGTGATATTGGTCTGTAATTTTCTTTTTTTGTAGTATCTTTGTCTGGTTTTGGTATCAGGGTGATGGTGGTCTCATAGAATGAGTTTGGGTGTTTTCCTTCCTCTGCAATTTTTTGGAAGAGTTTGGGAAGGATGGGTGTTAGCTTTTCTCTAAATGTTTGATAGAATTCACCTGTGAAGCCATCTGGTCCTGAGCTTTTGTTTGTTGGAAGATTTTTAATCACAGTTTGAGTACTTGTGATTGGTCTGTTCATATTTTCTATTTCTTCCTGGTTCAGTCTTGGAAGGTTATACCTTTCTAAGAATTTGTCTATTTCGTCCAGGTTGTGCAATTTATTGGCATAGAGTTGCTTGTAGTAGTCTCTTAGGATGCTTTGTATTTCTGTGGTGTCTGTTGTAACTTCTCCTTTTTTATTTCTAATTATTTTGATTTGAGTACTCTCCCTCTTTTTCCTGATGAGTCTGGCTAATGGCTTATCAATTTGGTTTATCTTCTCAAAGAACCAGCTTTTAGTTTTGTTGATCTTTGCTATTATTTTCTTTGTTTCTCTTTCATTTATTTCTGCTCTGATCTTTATGATTTCTTTCCTTCTGCTAACTTTGGGTTTTGTTTGTTCTTCTTTCTCTAGTTCCTTTAGTTGTAAGGTTAGATTGTTTATTTGAGATTTTTCTTGTTTCTTGAAGTAGGCTTGTATAGCTATAAACTTCCCTCTTAGAACTGCTTTTGCTGCATCACATAGGTTTTGGATCATCATGTTTTCATTGTCATTTGTCTCTAGGTATTTTTTGATTTCCTCTTTGATTTCTTCAGTGATCTCTTGGTTATTTAGTAACGTATTGTTTACCCTCCATGTGTCTGTGTTTTTTACGTTTTTTCACTGTAATTGATTTCTAATCTCATAGCATTGTGGTCAGAAAAGATGCTTGATATGATTTCAATTTTCTTAAATTTACTGAGGCTTGATTTCATGACCCAAGGTGAGATCTATCCTGGAGAATGTTCCATGAGCACTTAAGAATGTGTAATCTGTTGTTTTTGGATGGAATGTCCTGTAAACATCAATTAAATCTATCTGGTCTATTGTGTCATTTAATGCTTGTGTTTCCTTATTAATTTTCATTTTGGATAATCTGTCCATTGGTGTAAGTGAGGTGTTAATGTCCCCCACTATTATTGTTTTACTGTTGCTTTCCTCTTTTAGAGCTGTTAACAGTTGCCTTATGTATTGAGGTGCTCCTGTGTTGGGTGCATATATATTTATATGCATAACATTTGCATAACAATTGCATAACAATTTATATAATTGTTTTATCTTCTTCTTGGATTGATCCCTTGATCATTACATAGTGTCCTTCCTTGTCTCTTGTAACATTCTTTATTTTAAATTCTATTTTTTCAGATATGAGTATTGCTACTCCAGCTTTCTTTTGATTTCCATTTGCATGGAATATCTTTTTCCATCCCCTCACTTTCAGTCTGTATGTGTCCCTAGGTCTGAAGTGGGTCTCTTGTAGGCAGCCTATATATGGGTCTTGTGTTTGTATCCATTCTGCAAGCCTGTGTCTTCTGGTTGGAGCATTTAATCCATTAACATTTAAGGTAATTATCAATAGGTATGTTCCTATTACCATTTTCTTAATTTTGGGGGGTTTGTTTTTGTAGGTCCTTTTCTTCTCTTGTTTATCCCACTTAGAGAAGTTTCTTTAGCATTTGTTGTAGAGCTGGTTTGGTGGTGCTGAATTCTCTTAGCTTTTGCTTGTCTGTAAAGCTTTTGATTTCTCCATCAAATCTGAATGAGATCCTTGCTGGGTAGAGTAATCTTGGTTGTACATTTTTCCCTTTCATCACTTTAAGTATATCATGCCACTCCCTTCTGGCTTGTAGAGTTTCTACTGAGAAATCAGCTGTTAACTTTATGGGAGATCCCTTGTATGTTATTCGTTGTTTTTCCTTGCTGCTTTCAATAATTCTTCTTTCTCTTTAATTTTGGCCAATTTGATGACTATGTGTCTCGGCATGTTTCTCCTTGGGTTTATCCTGTATAGGACTGTCTGTGCTTCCTGGACTTGGGTGGCTATCTCCTTTCCCATGTTAAGGAAGTTTTCGACTATAATCTCTTTAAATATATTCTCAGTTCCTTTCCCTCTCTCTTCTCCTTCTGGGACCCCTATAAGGCGAATGTTTTTGCTTTTAATGTTGTCCCAGATGTCTCTTAGGCTGTCTTCATTTCTTTTTCATTCTTTTTTCTTTATTCTGTTCCACAGCAGTGAATTCCACCATTCTGTCTTCCAGGTCACTTATCCGTTCTTCTGCCTCAATTTTTCTGCTATTGATTCCTTCTAGTGTATTTTTCATTTTAGTTATTGTATTGTTCACCTCTGTTTGTTTGTTCTTTAATTCTTCTAGATCTTTGTTAAACATTTCTTGCATCTTCTTGATCTTTGCCTCCATTCTTATTCCGAGGTCCTGGATCATCTTCACTATCATTCTGAATTCTTTTCCTGGAACATTGCCTAGCTCCATTTCATTTAGTTGTTTTTCTGGGATTTCATCTTTTTCCTTCATCTGGTACATAGCCTTCTGCCTTTTCATCTTGTCTATCTTTCTGTGCATGTGGTTTTTGTTCCACAGGCTGCAGGATTGTAGTTCTTCTTGCTTCTCCTGTCTGCCCTCTGGTGGACGAGTCTAAGAGGCTTGAGCAAGTTTCCTGATGGGACGGACTGGTGGTGGGTAGAGACAACTGTTGCTCTGGTGGGCAGAGCTCAGTAAAACTTTTTTGCACTTGTCTGCTCTTGGGTGGGGCTGGTTTCCCTCCCTGTTCCTGTTTTGGCCTGAGGCGACCCAACACTGGAGCATACCTGGGCTCTTTGGTGGGACTAATGGCGGACTCTGGGAGGGCTCATGAAAAGGAGTACTTCCCAGAACGTTTGCTGCCAGTGTCATTGTCCCTTGGTGAGCTACATCTGCCCCCCGCCTCTGCAGGAGACCCTCTAACATTAGCAGGTTTGTCTGGTTCAGTCTCCTGTGGCGTCACTGCTCCTTCCCCTGGGTCCCGATGCGCACACTACTTTGTGTGTGCCCTCCAACAGTGGAGTCTCTGTTTCCCCCAGTCCTGCCAAAGTCCTGCAATCAAATCCCACTAGCCTTCAACGTCTGATTCTCTAGGAATTCCTCCTCCCATTGCCAGGCCCCCAGGTTGGGAAGCCTGACGTGGGGCTCAGAACCTTCACTCCAGTGTGTGGACTTCTGTGGTATACGTGTTCTCCAGTTTGTGAGTCACCCACCCAGCAGTTATGGGATTTGATTTTATTTTGGTAGCGCCCCTCCTACCGTCTCATTGTGGCTTGTCCTTTGTCTTTGGATGTAGGGTATCTTTTTTGGTGAGTTCCAGTGTCTTCCTGTCAATGATTGTTCAGCAGTTAGTTGTGATTCCGGTGTTCTCAAAAGAGGGAGTGAGAGCATGTCCTTCTGCTCTGCCATCTTGAACCAATCTCGTCTCTTCTGATTAAAAAAAAAAAAAAAACTTATAAATCTTCAGATTTATTTAAAAAGCTTATAAAAATTCAAATAAATAGGCAAAGGAAAAGACAATTTATAGAAGATTAATTAATTAATGAATTTTAAAACATAATATTCATTTTCTGTAAAAACTATAAATGTAAATTAAAGTAACATTGAGACAGCACTTTATATCCATTAAAGTAGCAATATTTTTAAACATATAACAATTCTAGAATGTTTTTTGTGTATCTGGGGTACTGATTTATTGCTGTTGGCACTGAAAATGTACATAACCCTTTCATAAAATGCAATATATTATATAAAACAAGACCTATAATGATATCTGTGACCTTTAGCTTGACACATTTCTATGTGAATAAATGTAAATAAATTTCACTTTATTCTCATTAAGTAATTCAATAGGAATAGAAAGATAGAAACATTAAGCTATACATTATAACCACATTATAAAAGTAGAAAGGAACAGGTAAAATTAATTTTAGCAATATATTTTATTTAACCAAAATATACAGAATATTATTATTTCAACCTGTAATTAATATAAAAGACTTTCCAATGAGAGTTTTCCATTATTTACTACTAAGTCTTTGAAATCTGGTGCATATTTTACACTTACAGTGCATTTCAACTTGGACTAACCACTTTTCATATCTGAATAGCTGCATAAGTCAAGCTCCTACTATTTTGGACAGGGCAGATTATAGACATGTATTCAAGTGAAACAGAAATATTCTTAACAACATATATGCTATTATTTCAACTATTAAGATGAAGTGTTCAGTTTCACTTATATTTTGGTGTGCAAAAGTGGTGTAAAAAGAGATAGGAATGTGAGATTTTGCTTCTTTTTATAAAAATTAAGTATTCTCACACTTTTTTTTCAATTAAAAAATCTTAAGCCTTCAAGAAAATGCCTAATTTGTAAACTGTAGCCACTCTCTCTATATACCTTCATAGAAAATGGTGGTGAAGGCCTCTTCTGGCCATGCAGTTCCCGGGCCTGAGTGCGCCCCACTGCCAAAGCCTCTTCTGACTTCACGGGTCCCCGGCCTGAGCCTGGCCCCAGCTGGGGCCTCCAGCTGTGTGGGTCCTGGCAGACCTGAGCACCACCACCCAAAACCTCCTCTGGCCATTCAGATCCTGGCAGCCCAAGTGCCACCCCTGACAGGGCCTCCTCTGGCTGAGTGGGTGCAGTTGACCCGAACACTGCCCCCCTCCTGCTGCACCAGCCCCTGTGGGAATGCCGGTGGAGGACTGTGCCCAAGCTGGCCTGTGTGGGCATGTGTGCACCAGGCCAGCTTCAGGAACAGATGCTGGTGAAAGGAACACACACAGAGGTGGGACTGACACAGCAGGTCCAGAGACATACCTAGAGGTCTTGGAGACCTAATGGGGAGGCAAGTGTTGGCTGTACTTCACTATGTGGGCAACAACACTGATAGAGGAGGCATCAGGGAATTTTTTTTTACCTTTTTATCTTTTCTTTTTATTTATTTCTTTTTCTTTTTTTATTCTTATCTTTTAGTTTTCTTTTATTTTTTATTTTATCTTATTTTTAAAATTTTTATTTCTTTTTTAATCTTTTTAATTTTATTTTTAATTTATTTTTTTTACTGGTGGAGTTCTGTTTTGTTTTGTTGTTGGTTCATTGTTATTGTTATTTTTTCTAATATATTTTTATTTTTTAATATTATTTTATTTTTTGTATTTTGTTATTGTTCTGCTCTTTTCTGTTTGTTACACTTTTTTTTTTTTTCTTTGCCATGCTACGTGGCTTGAAGTGCCTTGGTTCCCAAGCCAGGGGTCAGGCCTGAGCTCCTGTGGTGAGAGCACTGAGTCCAAACTGCTGCACTAACAGAGAATTTCAGGTCCCAGGGAATATTAATCAGTGTGAGGTCTCCCAGAGGTCCTTATCTTGACACCAAAACCTGGCTCCACCCAACTGCCTGCAAACTCCAGGGTTGGATGCCTCAGGCCAAACAACCAGCAAGACAGGAACACAGCCTCACCCATCAAAAGAAAAAACAAAAAAAATGAGACGACAAAAGAATATGTTACAGACAAAGGAGTAAGGTAAAAAAACAAAACAAAACAACAACAACAAAAAAACAAATGAAGAGGAAATAGGCAACCTACCTGAAAAAGAATTCAGAGTAATGATAGTAAAGATGATCCAAAATCTCAGAAATAAAATAGAGGCACAGAGTGAGAAAATAATTGTTTACAAAGGACCTAGAAGAACTAAACAAAAAACAAACAGTGATGAACAACACAATAACTGAAATGAAAAATACACTAGAATGAATCAATAGCAAAATAACTGAGGCAGAGGAACGAATCAGTGAGCTGGAAGATAGAATGGTGAAGATAACTGATGAGGAGTAGAATAAAGATAAAAGAATGAAAAAAAATGAGGACAACCTCAGAGACCTCTGGGACAACATTAAATGCACCAACTTTCGAATTATAGGGGTCCCAGGAGAAGAGGAGAAAGAGAAAGGATCTGAGAAAATATTTGAAGAGATTATAGTTGAAAGCATCCTTACCATGGGAAAGGAAATAACCACCCAATTCCAGGAAGCACAGAGAGTCCAATACAAGGTAAATCCAAAGAGAAACATGCCAAGACACATATTAATCAAACTAACAAAAATTAAATTCAAAGAAAAATATTAAAAGCAGCAAGGGAAAAGCAAAAGCATAACATACAAGAGAATCCTTATACGGTTATCAGCTGTCTCTTCAGTGACAGTCTTTCCCAGTCTGTCACTGGGAAAACTGGACAGCTACATGTAAAAGAATGAAATTAGAACACTCCCTAACACCATGCACAAAAATAAACTTAAAATAGATTAAAGACTTAAATGTAAGACCAGACACTATAATGCTCTTAGAGGAAAATATAGGAAGAACAGTCTTTGACATAAATCACAGCAAGATCTTTTTTGACCAACCTCCTAGAGTTATGAAAACAAACAAACAAACAAACAAACAAAAAACAAATGGGACCTAATTAAACTTAATATCCTTTGCACAGTAAAGAAAAGTAATGAGGCAAAAGACAACCCTCAGAATGGGAGAAAATATAGGCAAATGAAACAACTGATAAGGGATTAATCTCCAAAATATACAAACAGTTCATGAAGCTCAATTAAAAAAAACAGTACCTTCAAGCTGACAGAGGAGGAAGACGTGGAAATCAACTTCCTCCCCACAAATATATCAAAAATACATCTACAAGTGGAACAACTTCTACAGAACACCTACTGAATGCTGGCAGAAGACCTCAGATTTCCCCAAAGGCAGGAAGATGCCCATGTACCTGGCTGTGTGGCTGATAGTGTCTTGGTGCTCCGTCTGGGTGTCAAGCCTGAGCCACTGAGGTGGGAGAGCCGAGTTCAGGACATTGGACCACCAGAGACCTCCCAGCCACATGTAATATCAATCAGTGAGAACTCTCACAGAGATCTCCGTCTCAATGCGAAGACCCAGCTCCACACAATGATGAGCAAGCTTCAGTGCTGGACACCCCATGCTAAACTACTAGCAAGACAGGAACACAACACCACGCATTAACAAAGAGGCTGTCTAAAATAATAATAAGGTCACAGACATCCCAAAACACACCACTGGACACAGTCCTTCCCACCAGAAAGACAAGATCCAGCCTCATCCGCCAGAACACAGGCACCAGGTCCCTTGAAAAGGAAGCCTACACAACCAACTAAACCAACCTTACTCACTTGCAGCAGACAACAAAAATAATGAGAAGTACAAACAGGCAACCTATGAAAATGAGACACCACACAGTAACCTAAGCAAAATGAGAAGACAGAGAAATACACAGCTGATGAATGAGCAAAGTAAAAACCCATCAGACCAAACAAATGAAGTGGAAATAGACAGCCTACCTGAAAAAGAATTCAGAGTAATGATAGCAAAGATGATCCAAAACCTTGGAAACAGAATGGAGAAAATACAAGAAATATTTAACAAGGACGTAGAACTAAAGAACACACAAACAATGATGAACAACACAATAAATGAATTTAAAAATACTCTACAAGTAATCAATAGCAGAAAAACTGAGGCAGAAGAATAGATAAGTAACCTGGAAGATAAAATAGGGAAATAACTTCTGTAGACAGGATAATGAAAAACGAATGAAAAGAATTGAAGACAGTCTCAGAGACCGCTGGGACAATATTAAATGCACCAAGAGAAGAAGAGAAAAAGAAAGGGACTGAGAAAATATTTGAAGAGATTAGAGTCAAAAACTTCTCTAATATTGGAAAGGAAATTGTCAATCAAGTCCAGGAAGAACAAAGAGTCCCATACAGGATAAATCCAAGGAGAAACATGCCAAGACAAATATTAATCAAACTATCAAAAATTAAATACAAAGAAAAAATATTAAAAGCAGCAGGGAAAAGCAACAAATAGCATACAAGGAAATCCCCATAAGGTTAACAGCTGATCTTTCAGCAGTAACTCTGCAAGCCAGAAGGGAGTGGCAGGACATATTTAAAGTGATGGAATGGGAAAACCTACAACCAAGATTACTCTACCCAGCAAGGATCTCATTCAGATCTGACAGAGAAATTAAAACCTTCACAGACAAGCAAAAGCTAAGAGAATTCAGCACCACCAAACCAGCTTTACAACAAATGCTAAAGGAATATCTCTAGGCAGGAAACACAAGAGAAGAAAATGACCCACAAAAACAAACCCAAAACAATTAAGAAAATGGTAATAGGAAAATACATATCAATAAATGCCTTAAATGTAAATGGATTAAATGCTTCAACCAAAAGACACAGACTGGCGGAATAGATACAAAGACAAAACCCATATATATGCTGTCTACAAGAGATGCACTTCAGACCAAGGGACACATACAGATGGAAAGTGAGGGGATAGAAAATGATATTCCATGCAAATGGAAATCAAAAGAAAGCTGGAGTAGCAATTCTCATATCAGACAAAATAGACTTTAAAATCAAGACTATTACAAGAAACAAAGAAGGACACTACTTAATGATCAAGGGATCAATCCAAGAAGAAGATACAACAATTGTAAATATTTATGCACCCAACATAGGAGCACCTCAATATATAAAGCTAATACTAACAGCCATAAAAGGGGAAAGTGACAGTAACACAATCATAGTAGGGGACTTTAACAACCCACTTACATCAATGGACAGATCATCCAAAATGAAAATAAATAAGGAAACCCAAGCTTTAAATGACACATTAAACAACATGGACTTAATTGATATTTATAGGACATTCCATCCAAAAACAACAGAATACACATTCTTCTCAAGTGCTCATGGAACATTCTCCAGGATAGATCATATCTTGGGTCACAAATCAAGCTTTGGTAATTTTAAGAAAATTGAAATCATATCAAGTATCTTTTCTGACCTCAACACTATGAGACTAGATATCAATTACAGGAAAAAAATTGTGAAAAATACAAACACATGGAGGCTAAACAATACACTACTAAATAACCAAGAGATCACTGAAGAAATCAAAGAGGATATCAAAAAATACCTAGAAACAAATGACAATGAAAACACGATGACCCAAAACCTATGGGATGCAGCAAAAGCAGTTCTAAGAGGGAAGTTTATAGCAATAAAATCCTACCTCAAGAAACAATAAAAATGTCAAATAAACAACTTAACCTTACACCTAAAGCAATTAGAGAAAGAAGACAAAAAAAACCCAAAGTTAGCAGAGGGAAAGGAATCAAAATCAGATCAGAAATAAATGAGAAAGAAATGAAGAACAAAATAGCAAAGATCAATAAATCTAAAAGCTGGTTCTTTGAGAAAATAAACAAAATTGATAAACCATTAGCCTGGCTTGTCAAGAAAAAAAGGGAAAGTACTCAAATCAACAGAATTAGAAATGAAAAAGGAGAAGTAACAATTGACACTGCAGAAATACAAAGGATCATTAGAGATTACTACAAGCAACTCTATTCCAATAAAATGGACAACCTGGAAGAAATAGACAAATTCTTAGAAAAGCACAACCTTCTGAGACTGAAACAGGAAGAAATCGAAAATATAAACAGAACAATCACATGCACTGAAATCGAAACTGTGGTTAAAAATCTTCCAACAAACCAAAGCCCAGGACCAGATGGCTTCACAGGCAAATTCTATCAAACATTTAGAGAACAGGTTACACCTATCCTTCTCAAACTCTTCCAAAATATAACAGAGGGAGGAGCACTCCCAAACTCGTTCTATGATGCCATCATCACCCTGACACCAAAACCAGACAAAGATGTCACAGAAAAAGAAAACTACAGGCCAATATCACTGACGAACATAGAAGTAAAAATCCTCAACAAGATACTAGCAAACAGAATCCAACAACACAATAAAAGGGTCATACACCATGATCGAGTGAGGTTTTTCCCAGGAATACAAGGCTTCTTCAATATATGAAAATCAATCAATGTGATACACCATATGAACAAATTGGAGGAGAAAAACCATATGAAGATCTCAATAGCTGCAGAAAAATATTTAGACAAAATTCACCATCCATTTATGATAAAAAGCCTCCAGAAAGTAGGCACAGAGGGAACTTACCTCAGCATAATAAAGGCCATATATGACGAACCCACAGCCTACAGCATTCTTAATGGTGAAATAGTGAAAGCATTTCCACTAAGATCAGGAACAAGACAAGGTTGCCCAGTCTCACCACTATTAGTCAACATAGTTTTGGAAGTCTTAGCCACAGCATTCAGAGAAGAAAAAGAAATAAAAGGAATCCATATCGGGAAAGAAATAAAACTGTCACTCTTTGCAGATGGCATGATACTATACATAGAGAATCCCAAAGATGCTACCAAGAAACTACTAGAGCTAATCAATGAATTTGGTAAAGTAGCAGGGTACAAAATTAATGCACAGAAATGTCTTGCATTGCTATACACTAATGATGAAAAATCTGAAAGAGAACTTAAGGAAAAACTCCCATTTACCATTGCAACATAAAGAATAAAATAACTAGGAATAAACTTACCTAAGGAGACAAAGACTTCTATGCAGAGAAAAAAAAAAAAATTCACAATTTGTACGGAAACACAAAAGACCCTGAATAGCCAAAGCAATCTTGATAAAGAAAAACGGAGCTGGAGGAATCAGGCTCCCTGACTTCAAACTATACTACAGAGCTACAATAATCAAGACAGTATGGTACTGGTACAAAAACAGAAATATAGATCAATGGAACAGGATAGAAAGCCCAGAGCTAAACCCACGCACATATGGTCACCTTATCTTTGATAAAGGAAGCAAGAATATACAATGGAGAAAAGACAACCTCTTCAATAAGTGGTGCTGAGAAAACTGGGCAGCTACACGTTAAAGAGTGAAATTAGAACACTTCCTAACACCATACACAAAAATAAACTCAAAATAGATTAAAGACCTAAATGTAAGGCCAGACACTATAAAGCTCTTAGAGGAAAACCTAGGCAGAATACTCTATGACATAAATCACAGCAAGATCCTTTTTGACCCACCTCCTAGAGAAATGGAATAAAAACAAAAATAAACAAATGGGACCTAATGAAGCTTAAAAGCTTTTGCATGGCAAAGGAAACCATCAACAAGATGAAAAGATAGCCCTCAGAATGGGAGAAAATATTTACAAAGGAAGCAACTGACAAGGGATTAATCTCCAAAATATACAAGCATCTCATGCAGCTCAATATAAAAAAAAAAAAAAAAAAAACCCAATGCAAAAAATGGGCAGAAGACCTAAATAGACATTTCTCCAAAGAAGATATACAGATTGCCAACAAACACATGAAAGGATGCTCAACGTCACTAATCATTAGAGAAATGCAAATCAAAACTACAATGAAGTATCACCTCACACCGATCAGATTGGCCATCATCAAAAAATCTACAAACAATAAATGCTAGAGAGGGTGTAGAGAAAGGGGAACCCTCTTGCACTGTTGGTGGGAATGTAATTTGATACAGCCAATATGGAGAACTGTATGGAGGTTCCTTAAAAAAACTAAAAATAGAATTACCATATGACCCAGCAATCCCGCTACTGGGCATATACCCTGAGAAAACCATAATTCAGAAAGACACATGCATCCCAATGTTCATTGCAGCACTGTTTACAAGAGCCAGGACATGGAAGCAACCTAACTGTCCACTGACAGATGAATGGATAAAGAAAATGTGGTACATATATGCAATGGAATATTACTCAGCCATAAAAGCAAAGAAATTCACTCATTTGTAGAGACGTGGATGGACCTAGTGTCTTTCGTACGGACTGAAGTCAGTCAGAAAGAGAAAAGCAAATATCATATATTAATGCATACATATGGGATCTACAGAAATGGCACAGATGAACCTATTTGCAGGGAAGGAATAGAAATGCCAACGTAGAAAATGGACGTGTGGACACAGCGGATTGTGGAAGGATGGGTGGGATCAATTGGGAGATTGGGATTGATCTATATACACTACCATCTGTAAAATAACTAGCTAGTTGGAACCTGCTGTATAGCACAGGGAGTTCAGTTTAGTGCTCTATGGTGGCCTAGATGGGTGAGATTGCGTCAGGGGTGGAAGATAGATCCAAGAGGGAGGGGATAAGGGGATACAGGTATACATAGAGCTGATTCACTTCATTGTACAGCAGAAACTAACACAACACTGTAAAGCAACTATGCCCCAATTAAAAATAAAAAGAAAGAAAAGAAAATGATGATGAGCCTCAATTTGTATTATGTTCACCTTTTAACCTTGTTTCTATGGAATTAATGTCTTTCTATTTCAGAGCTGTTTGGTAGGCAAAGTAGCCTGAACATTTTCATGGAGAGTAACAAATAAATGACCTTTCTGAATTAAGTTTGTCTGTCAGCATACTATTTTCACAGTTTCTACATTCTATATTTTGTTGATCCTATAAGTTAGTAAAATAAGAAAATGTACTCAGGACCTTCTTAGAAAAATGTCTAGCATTTTGCCTTGCACATATTAGACACAAATGCATGATCATTGAATTTAATTGATTTTTTGCTTCTATCAATTGAATTGGAGCCGATTTGTTGAAATCTTTTTTTTTTTTTTGGTAGGATTTGCTTTTTCTTCATCTATTTCAGTATGCTGTGTCATAAGGAAGGAAAGCCAGAAACATGGATAACAACAGTATTAGAACTTTTGACCCCTCTGTAGATGAACACAGAGTTCTTTCATATAGCTATTTTCCACCTGAACCTTTCTACCTGAGTAAAATATGTCAAGATTTTTGCCCTTCATTTTTTTACCACTGTATTGAAGTTTAATTGACATGTAAAAATCTGTTCACATTTAATGTGTACAACTGGATGCTTTAGGGGTAAGTATACACCCTTGAAACTATCACCACCATCAAGGCCATAGATGTATCCTTCATCCCTCAAACTTTTATATCTCCCCCATTATTATTTGAATTATTTGTGTGTGTATTTGCGTGTGTGTGTGTGTGTGTGGTAAGAACAGAGTTCTACCCTCTTTTAAATATACAATACAGTATTGTTTGTTATAGGCACTAAGCTTTATAGTAAATCTCCCAAATTAATTTATTTTGAATAACTGAAACACTGTACCCTTTGACCATCACCTTCTCATTTCCTCCTCCACATGACTCCTAACCACCATTCTACTCTCCCCTTCCCTAGTTTAACTACTTTAGATTCCACTTACAAGTGAGATCATACAGTACTTGTCTTTCTGTATCTGGTTTATTTCATTTAGCATGATTGTGTTCCAGGTCCATTCGTGTCATTAAAGTGGCAGGATTTCCTTTTTTAAGACAAATAATATTCTATTATATATATTAATATATTGTATTATATATATTTAGGATATATATATCCCAAATATAAAAATATTCCATTATATATATTTAGACACTTAGGTTATTTCCATATCTTGCTTATTGTGGATATGCTGCAACGAACTTGGGAGTACAGGTATTTCTTCCAGAATCTGATTTCAATTCATTTGGATAAATATCCAGAAGTAGGATTGCTAGATCACATGGTAGTTCTATTTTTATATAGAACTATTTATGTTTATATTTTTAAACCTCCATATTCTTTTCCATAGTGGCTGCACAAATTTACATTCCCAAAAACAGTGTGCAAGGATTCCCTTTTATCCACATCCTCATCAATACTTGTTACCATTTTTTTTTTAATTGGAATGTAATTGCTTTACAATGTTGTGTTAGTTTCTGCTGTACAATGAAGTGAATCAGCTACATGTATACATATATTCCCTCCCTCTTGGTCCTCTCTCCCTCCCATCCCACCCATCTAGGTCATCACAGAGCACTGAGCTGAGCTCCCTGGGCTATACAGCAGGTTCCCACTAGCTATCTATTTTACAGATGGTAGTGTGTTTGTGTGAAACCTAAACTCCTAGTTGATCCCATCCTCCCTTCCCCCACACCATCTCCATACGTATGACCTCTACATTTGTCTTTCTATTCCTGCCCTGCCAACAGGTTCATCTGTACCATTTTTCTAAATTTCACATATATGCATTAATATATGATATTTGTTTTTCTCTATCTGACTTACTTCACTCTGTATGACAGACTCTAGGTCCATCCACATCTCTACAGTTGACCCAATTTCTTTCCATTTTATGGCTGAGTAACATTGCATTGTATATATGTACCATATCTTCTTTATCTATTCATCTGTTGATGGACATTTAGGTTGTTTCCAAGTCCTAGCTATTGTAAATATTTGCATGGAAACACAAAAGACTCCAAATAGCTAAAGCAATCTTGAGAAAGAGAAATGGAGCTGGAGGAATCAGGCTCCCTGACTTCTGACTATACTAGAAAGCCACAATAATCAAGACAGTATGGTACTGGCACAAAAACAGAAATATCATTTTTTTTTAAAAGATAGCCATCCTAAAAGGTGTGAGGTGATATCTTACTGTGGATTTGAATTGCACTTCTCTGATGATTAGTGCCACGGTGTTTTCCTCTGTGTTTTCTTCTAAGAATTTCACTGTTTCATATCTTACATATAAATCTTTAATCCATTCTGAGTTATTTTTTACATGGAAAGAAAAGTGTCCAACTTCATTTTTTCCATGTACATATCCAGTTTTCCCAATACCGTTTATTGAAGAGACTATAGTTTCCCCATTTTGTATTCATAGAACCCTTGTGGAAGGGCTATACAATTAGCTATACATGTTTGGGTTTTTGTTTTGTTTTGTTTTGTTTTCCTGAGGTCTCTGTCTTGTTCCATTGGTCTATAATTCTGTATTAGTGCCAGCACAATTCTGTTTGGATTACTATAACTTTGTAATATAGTTTGAAATCAGGGAACATGATATTTCCAGCTTTGTTATTCTTTCTCAAGATTGCTTTGGTAGTTTCTATTCTTTTGTGATTTCATGCGAATTTTAGGATTGTTTTTTTCTGTTTCTGTGAAAAATGCCATTGGAATTTTGATATGGATTGAATTGAATCTGTAGGTCACTTCGGGTAGTATGGAAATTGTAGTAATATTAATTCTCCCAATCCATGAGCATGAATTATCTTTCCATATATTTGTATCTTCAAATTCTGTCATCAGTGGTTTATAGTATTCAATGTACAGCTTTTACTTACTCACTTAAATTTATTCTCAAATATTTTATTCTTTTTGATGCTATTATAAATGGGATTGTTTTCTTAATTTTTTAAAATCTTTTTTTGGTCACACCACATGGCATGTGGGATCTTAGTTCCCCAACCAGGGATCAAAACCGCACCCCTTGCATTTGCAGCACAGAGTCTTGACCACTGGACCGCCAAGGAAGCCCCACTAATTTCTCTTTTGGACATTTACTTTTAATATATAGAAATGTGACTGATTTTTGTATGTTAATTTTGTATCCTGCAACTTTATTGAATTTGTTTATTAGTTCTGATGGTTTTTTAGAGGAGTCTTTAGGGTTTTCTATGTATAAAGTCATGTCATCTCCAGACAGTTTTACTTCTTCATTTCTGACTTAGATGCCTTTTATTTCTTTTTCTTGTCTAATTGTTCCAGTTAGAACTTGCAGTACTATGCAAAATAGGAGTGGAAGAGTGGGTATCCCTGTCTTGTCCATGATTTTAGAGAAAGTTTTCTGCTTTTCCTTGTTAAATATGATGTTAGCTGTGGGCTTGTCATGTATTTCCTTTATTATATTGGAACTTGTCATATATTTCCTTTATTATGTTGAGGTACTTTCCTTCCATACCTAATTTGTTGAGAGTTTTTATCAAGAACAAATGTGAAATTTTGTCAAATGCTTTTTTCTACTTCTCTTGGAGATCATCGTATGATTATTATCATTCATTCTGTTAATGTGATGTATCACATTTATTGATTTTTGAATGATGAACCATCCATGCATCTCAGGGATAAATCCCACTTGATCAAAGTATACGATTCTTTTAATGTGCTGTTGAATACAGTTTGTTAGTATTTTATTGAAGATTTTTGCATCTATGTTTATCAGGATTATTGCCCTGTAATTTTCTTTTTTTATAGTGTCCTGTTCTAGCTTTAGTTATCAGGATAATGTTAGTCTCATAAAATGAGTTTGGGAATGTTCCCTCCTTTCCCAATTGCTGCAAGTCCTCTTCCCTTTTTCCTGTTCCTAGCTGCCCCAAAAGTTTAAGCCTTTCTGATTCTCTCAGTATACTGGGTGGGGCAAAACAGTATAGGGCCTCCTGGGTAGCACCTCACAAGGCTGGGGAAGCTAGACACTCACTTAGCCCTCACTTTCTCTCATGGGAGATATCACTGGCCTAGGGAGTCTCTCTTGGCACTGGGTTGTGTTACTGTGGACAATGGGTGACACATAAAGTGAAACTGTTCTTCTTACCTTCTTCCTGCATTTATTCTTGGATATTTTGCTCTAATGAGGTGCTTGAACCTCTCAACTGAACTCCTGGGCTCCCACAAAGTTATCCTTGGTTGTGAGTAGTTGTTCAAACCAGTGTTTCTGTGGGGGGTTGAGGACTGGAACCCCCTATTCCACTATCTTACTGATGTCACTCTGAACCTTTCTATGCCTTTCATATTTTATTAATGATTATTTATTTAGATATTTATTAATAATTTTAAAAATATTTATTTAACTGTAATATAATTCTTGTTCTGTTTGAATTACATTTCCACCTAATTTTAATTGGTTTTCTTAACCAAGTTTCAAGCTGCTTGGAGACAGGAACATTGTTTATTATTCCTCACAAACCCAATTAGCCTCAAGTGGTGCTATGCCTAATAAAATCTTAAAAATGTGTTAATCTGATTTCCTTTATAAACACTACAGTAAATGTAGGTAGGATTAAAAAAATATGAGCACAAGAATTAAAATTATGTTTACTTTATAGGTAATAAAAACACAGCTTTTAAGTAATTTTTAATTAAATTGGGCTATCAAAAATGTCTAATAGTGAATAAATATGCACTTCATTAAGAGGAAAACAGTGGAAAGAATGAAAAGGTAGAAATTATGCAGTGCCATGTTATTTGAAAATGTTGATAACATTAAAGTGTTTCTTTATATCTCTTTATAACTCTCTGTGTGGAAAAATCTCCTTTTCATCACAGCAACTAATTTTCAAATGAGTTATGCCTTCAGACTAAGTATGACCAGCTTTTGGTTATACTTTATTCTCTTTTCATCAACCAGCTGCAGTAATTCAGATATTTCCTTTTTAGTCTCAATTTTATCACTGTTTTCCTTTGCTACCCTACTTTTCACTGCCATTACATTAGGTCATTGTTCAAAAGAATGATCACAACTGAGCTTATCTACTAAGGCAGATTTAGACTGTAAATGAGTCTACTGCCATTTGTAAACACTCCTTGGTTCCAGAAATCCAGTCTTCATTGCTAAACCCCCACAGCTATGGCTGTGCAGTCTATCATCATCTATAGTGTGCAAAGTCAGAATGTGATTACACATATTTTATAAAATGGGAACTGCTGACAACCCAACCCACCAGTTATTTCCTAGTGAAAACATATTAGTGTATATATATATATATATATATAATGTATACTAATTATGTATCTAGTAATTAATTTTTTAATGACTCACTAAATATTTATGGTCTTTTTTTCTTATGATACAATCTTCAGTTTCCCCAAGAGTTATCCTAATTTAGGCAGATATTTAAATAGAATCACTTCATTATACTTGTTTTTCTGTTGTCTTGGGAACAATGTAATAACACTAGTAAGATATTTTCTTCTAGACATGAAAAAGAAAATATTTGGAAGATACTTAAGCTGTTTAAAAATCAGATTTGGAGGATAATATAAACTGGCTAATTGATTATGGATAATATATCAGTGCACTAGGTGATAGACACATAGATAAATAGATATTTATATGCTGATGAATTTCATTAATGTGAATCAAGGATTTCTATTCAATTGTTTTAACTACTGAAACATTTTCAGGTTAGAATTTATCAAATATTATATGCATTGCAATAGTAGCAACATTTTAAAAGAAGTCCTTAAATTCGCTAAGGCAATGACGTGTCTATTCTAATAGATCTCTTAATGTAAAGTTTTGCTTAGTGCATGACCTGAATGACTTTGCTGAATTTCCTTGACTGGATCAGTACTAATGATATTTCAGTTCTGCTCTCAGAAATTCAAGTATTATGCCTTAATATATTAGAAATTAAATGGTAATTCTTTATAGAAAATAATAAGGGGGCAGAAAACATAATAGTTGTACTTCTGAATGATGCAACCAGATTTTTGCCTTTACAGAGTTATCTCCTTTGATTGAGAACATGATTTTAATATATAGTTTTGGTCTGATCTGTTAGCTTTGTTCTTTGGTTTCCCCAGAACTATGACCTGTAACTTCTCAACGGGTATTGAAGCTTCCTGAATATGTACACTTCTCAAGATACAGGGCAATTTAAAAACTTGTAAGTTATAAACTTAAAAATTTTTAAAGTATGTAAATCCCAGGGTTTGGTCCTAGGTTACCTCTTCTCTCCTATCAACTTTACCTCTCTAGGAGACCTATCCATTCCCCAACTTCTAATATCATCTGTAGTTCATCCTCTCCAGGCTTTATCTCTCTTCTTAGCTTCAAACTGTACATACTAGTGTTTATTTGATCTTTCCACTTACATCTCAAAACATAATTATCCTCACATCTTCCTGTGGTACTTCCATCTTCCTCCTTCACTCTTACTCATATTAATACATAGCATCACATCCACTCTGTTGATTAAACTAACCTATGAATTATTGTTTGTTTTTCTCTCAGCTCTCATACCTTACCCATCAGCAAATCCTGTTGTTTCTTTTTAAAATACATCTTGTTTGCATTGCTACTATCCTAGTCCAAGAAATATTTGCTTATCTGGGCTAATGCAATAGTCTATTTAATGGTTTGTCTGTGTCTACTTTACTCCTTAATTAGTCATTCTTCACACAGCAGCCAGTGTGAGCTTTTAAAATTTATGGAATCCTTCTGCTCAGAACCCTCCAATGGCTTCTCATTGCAGTTAGAATAAAATCCAAGCTTCATACAAGTCTCTACATGATAATAGTCACTGTGTCCCTCTCTAGTCTTATTGCTTGTCTCTCTCCCCTCCTCACTGACTTTGCTCTTACTACACTAGGATGCTTAAAGTTCATGGAAAACACCAAACTTATTTCCTTGAAACTTGCATCTGCTTTTCCCTCTGCTTGGAACTCTCTGCATTCTGATCTTCATATGTCTGACTTACCCTCTTGACTCAGCCCAAATGTCATCTTCTCAGAGAGACCGTCCCTGAAAATCAATCTAAAGAATTACCTCAGTTTTCTCTATTTTATCCACTGTTTTATTTTGTGCGTAACACTCTTCATTACCTGAATTTATCTTACTTGTGTATTATTTTTCTGTCTTCTAAAATATAAACTCTGTTTTGAATGGTGTCTTTTTCTGCTTTTTCACAACTTTATCTCCAACCCCTAGAAGAATAATTGGAACATACCAGTATTTTTCCTGGGAGGGTGGGGGCACATAAGAGAGGGACAGAGAGAAAGAGAGACAAGAAATAGTTTATGTACAATATGATACTGAAGTGATGGACATTTAATCCACATTCTCCCTAAACTGGTTTGGGTAAACTCTAGTCTACAGGAGTCCTGGACACAGAACGATTTTGGGGGCAAAAGGGTGTGGAAGATTCTCCTAGAGATTTTAAAGTTTTATTTTTTAAGTCTATTTTTCTGTAAAGTTTTGCAGTAAAGAATCTTACTTATCATATGTAATCAAATGAATCCTAAAGTGAGGTGGCCCTGGAAGGTGTTTTTTCCCCCCCTTTTAACATATTAACTTTTGGAAATGCTGGTCTAAATTAACACAGTATCCCACCTGGAAAAGAATTAAGGTAATGAGGGTGACATCTTTTTTCAAAGTTATTTAAAATGAAGACTCAATGAATAAGAAATATATATTTATTTTTGAAAATTTTGTAGAGAATTTGAAGTAACTATACTGAGAGAAGAGACAAAAATATACTAAAAAGAAATTTTAGTACATAGCAGATAAGTAACCAAGGATAAAAATCTGCAAAACAATAATAATAGCAAAAATAAAAATGAAAAAATGGATACTTTCAATTAGTTCCAGATTTAGAATAATGTTGGAAATTTTTGAACAGAAAATAATGTAATCACAGACTTCCCTGGTGGTCCAGTGATTAAGAATCCACCTGCCGATGCAGGAGACATGGGTTCCATCCCGGGTCTAGGAAGATCCCACATGCCGCAGAGCAACTAAGCCCATGAGCCACAACTACTGAGCCTGCGCTCTAGATCCCATGAGCTGCAAGTACTGAGCCCACATGTCACAACTACTGAAGCCTGCACACCCTGGGGCCCACGTGCTGCAACTACTGAAGCCTGCATGCCTAGAGCCCATGCTCTGCAACAAGAGTAGCCACTGCAATGAGAAGCCCGAGCACTACAACGCAACGAAGAGTAGCCCCCCTCACCACAACTAGAGAAAGCCTGCACGCCGCAGTGAAGACCCAGCACAGCCAAAAACAAGAAAAGAAAGAAAAAAAATAATGTAGTCAGGTAAAAAAATGTATAATTACCAAACGTGTTCTTTAGAAAGTCTATGAAAGATGAGATAACACAAACATGAATATCCTCATTATAGTTATGGAAAGTGAGGTAAAACCAGAATTTCAAACTTAAATCCAGGGAGATATTAGGGAGATTAGATTGAGAGTAGTAAATCCATGAAATTTATATTTAACCACAATGTGGAAGGATAGTTTTTAAAAGCTGCTCTTTAAAAAATCTGATTTTCAGCTACATAAAATTTTACCAACATGGCTGTGGTGTTTTTAAATTTCATCATGTATTTATATTTTGCTTCAAAGCTTAGATGAAGAGCAAATATGTAAGTTTAAAAAAAGCTTGTCATAGATAGGGAATGTATTGTAACACCCAATGGAAAAAAACTGTGTATTTATAGAATTCCCAGGTCTCTATATACCTATCCACAGAATAACTGTTATATTTTTAAACCTCATTCCTGGAAGCACTGCAGATGTCAGATCAATTTAGAGTGCCAAAGAGTACCTCTGGGAATGACATGGCAGCAACTGAAATCGTATTTGGCCAAATTAAAAATGTATGCCAGTGATGCCAAAAATCCCAGTAACCTGGCAGGTATGTAGGTATTATTTAACTGTATGATAATTACTGGTTTCTCTACTGAAAAACTATTGGTTGTTTATGCAGTGAAATGGAGCCCATGATTTAGGCAGAGTCTCTCTTCTCATGTCAGTAGTAACTGGTTGGGGATTGTATCCAATCGCAAAATATAATTTCCCAAGCAAACTATTTGGAAAAAGCTGTTAACAAATTATATTGTAACTCACTTAGAAACAGAAATAGGAGAATATCAATTTAGGGATTATTTTTGACTATAGATTCTTAATAATCAGAATGATGTTCATATTCTGAACTATTTACAAATTTCTGTACAAACAGATTAGCCTGATCTTAGTGTTTACTGAATTTTTTTAAAATTGTAAATATTTACTCTGTAAGACAACTAATAAGATATTGTTTTTTCAAATAGTTTTCTTTGTATGTTCATGGTGCCTAGATCTCTGCTCTCTCACCTGAATGCTGGTCTTGTGGTTAATGTTGCCATTTGGAAAGAACTTTGTTTTCATAGTTCTTAAAATTCCAAACTGGCCAAAGTTGCTGAAGTACCTGGAAATACAGCATGTGTTCTTAAATTTAGGAGAGTTCATAATATTTATAAATAGGCTCCTCTGGATCTACATTATTGTCCTCCTAATGGATAATGCTCAGTGGACTACATTATATTCTAAAGTGGGACAATCTGCTATTTGGAAAGTGCTGGAATTTTCCTATTTTGTCATTTAAGGAACAATTTTATGCTAAAGACATTACGTCAACATTATAAATGTATTATCTTGAAAAAACTTGTATCAGGATATTTTCATATTTGTAAGGTTCAGATGTAATCAAAGAGTCTCATTAATCATATATATAGTGGAAAGAATATTAAATTTGATCTGTGTTTGTGTCTTGCCTTTTCCAGGTATAGTGTGTTTGGTCAAGTCACTTCTCTTCAGTTTAGTTCTTTGATTAATAATATGAGTCCAATAATACCTAAATATGAAATAGTGTTGTTTGTAAATAAATGTAAATCATTATTACATCAACATTACTGTCATCTTTATCATCACCAATTACATCGTGATTATCATCAAATTTAATGTAATCCTGGAAGATTCCAGAACTTCCACACTCATAAACATATAAACAAATCTGAATCCACTATTTATGGGGTTAGAAGGCAGAATTCAGAATTAATATATTATCAAGTAGCAAATACAAATTTGACTATTTTCTAGCTATTCTATACTTATACCTGCCAAAATTTATAAATAGCTAACTTGACAAATAGAAGAAGATACAGAAAGTATAGATTTGGGAGGGGCAAATGCTTAATTCAAGTAAAATAAATTATTGGGTGTTTCTAGTCTATTTCATGACCAAGTGGAAATCACAAAAAAGGCTTTGGGCAATCACAAATAAATGAATGCTCTATACTGAATTTTAACTCCCCAAATTATGTGTTTTTTTTTTTTTTTTAATAGATCTTTATTGGAATACAATTGCTTCACAATACTGTGTTAGTTTCTGTTGTACAACAAAGTGAATCAGCCATATGAATACATATGTCCCCATATCCCCTCCCTCTTGAGCCTCCCTCTCATCCTCCCTATCCCACCCCTCTAGGTCATCGCAAAGCACCGAGCTGATCTCCCTGTGCTATGCTGCTGCTTCCCACTAGCTATTTTACATTCGGTAGTGTATGTATGTTGATGCTACTCTCACTTTGCCTCAGCTTCCCCCTCGTACCTCATGTCCTCAAGTCCATTCTCTATGTCTACATCTTTATTCCTGCCCTGCAACTAGGTTCATCAGTTCCATTTATTTTTATTTTTTTAGATTCCATATACATGTGTTAGCATATGGTATTTGTTTTTCTCTTTCTGACTTACTTCACTCTGTATGACAGACTATAGGCCCATCCACCTCACTACAAATAACTCAATTTCATTTCTTTGTATGTCTGAGTAATATTCCATTGTATATATGTACCACATCTTCTTTACCCATTCATCTGTTGATGGGCATTTAGATTGCTTCCATGTCCTGGCTATTGTAAATAGTGTTCCAATGCACATTGGGGTACATGTCTCTTTTTGAATTATGGTTTTCTCAGGGTATATGCCCAGTAGTGGGATTGCTGGGTCGTATGGTAGTTCTATTTTTAGTTTTTTAAGGAGCCTCCATACTGTTTTCCATAGTGGCTGTATCAATTTACATTCCCACCAACAGTGCAGGAGGGTTCCCTTTTCACCACACCTTTTCCAGCATTCATTGTTTCTAGATTTTTTGATGATGGCCATTCTGACCGGTGTGAGTTGATACCTCATTGTAGTTTTGATTTGCATTTCTCTAATAATTAGTGATGTTGAGCATCTTTTCGGGTGCCTCTTGGCCATCTGTATGTCTTCCTTGTTGAAATGTCTATTTAGGTCTTCTGTCAATTTTTAAACTGGATTGTTTGTTTTAAATAATGCAGTTATATGTTATGGAACCTAGGAAAGAAATTGCATTTGCTAGAGTTATTATATTAATGAATAATGATACAAAAATAATATAAAAATTAGTTTTGATATAAAATATACTTTATGCCATTTGTGCTGGACAATGATAATCTTAGGTAAAATTAGATTATTAAATAATTCAGAAATTCTCTAATTAAATACACAAATGCAAGTGTTTTTGACAGATTCAATGATCAGCATTGTTGAAGGCAAACTTCCAAATCTAGGAAGCAAAACATAAAGGTATACACATCTGGCAAGTAAAACTGTGTGAATCCTTTATCATTCTTTACCAGATTAATTTTTGCATTGCATATTTTCTGACTTTTACATTCATTTTGTGTACTTTTGTATAACCGTAAGAAACATATAACATGCTAAAATATAAAATACTAAGCTTGAATAGTCTATGAATAGTCTGGTTGTTCATCCACCCATCCATCCACTTAGTAAACAAAGATATCTGAGTATCTATTTTCACTTGGCATTGTAAATACAAAACTACATCTTGGTGTCTCACAGTCCAGATGGTGAGGAAGACTTAAAAATAATGATTGAAATGTAGTATGAAAAGTGTTGCTAAACACACACACACGCACACACACACACACACACACACACTGAGAGCATTTATAGAGTCAACAAAGAAAAGTGTGATATCAACTTCCTTACATAAGGAAGACTTTAGAGAGGCAACATCACTTGAACTAGGTTTTTGAAATCTAACAAGGAGATTTCCACACACTTAAGATGGGCTTGTTTACTGTAGGGGGGAGAAAAAAACATGTGCAAAGGCAAAGAGGAGGAGCATGTGGCCTGAGATTGGTGAGGTGGGACAAGATATATGATGAAGAAAAAGGCAGAAACTGATTCATGGAGTACTTTGTAATTTCATTTAAGGAATTTGGAGTTTAGACTATGGCTAATATAAGAGCCCTGATGCTAATATCGCATTTGAATAATGAAATCTGACTTTCATTTTTGAAAATTCATGTAAGAGCAGTAGGTCTAATGAACTGAGGGTGTGTAAAGTGGAAGCAGAGAAATGAAGTAGGTTATCATATAGTTTTACAAGACATGGTGAAGACCTAAATTAAGCCAATGAAGTGAAGATAAACAGGAAAGTGTTGTGAGAAAAATGCTAGGATATAGTAATCTATTGAATGTGAAGTCAAAACAGTGAGAGAGAATGAAGCCTGCCAGATGGCTCTATGATTTCAGGTTTGGATATGAAGACTATATAATTTTTTTAAATCCAAATCAGAAAACTTCTGAAAGTGAAAAGGGGTTCTAAAATAATCAAAATTTTATAATGTTAATATTTATTTCTTAATGAATTTGTTGGTCTTTCTATTTTGAATATATAAAATACTTTTATTTAAAAACTATTTTTTTGGCAGGGGGACTTCCCTGGTGGCACAGTGGTTAAGAATGTGCCCGCCAATGCAGGGGAAATGGGTTCTAGCCCTGGTCTGGGAAGATCCCACATTCCATGGAGCAACTAAGCCCGTGCACAACAACTACTGAGCCTGCGCTCTAGAGCCTGTGAGTCACAACTACTGAGCCCACATGCCACAACTACTGAAGCCCGTGCACCTAGAGCCCATGCTCCACAACAAGAGTAGCCACCACAATGAGAAGCCCACGTACCACAATGAAGAGTATCCCCCACTCACCACAACTAGAGAAAGCCTGGGCACAACAATGAAGACTCAACACAGCCAAAAATAGGTAAGTAAGTTAAAAGAAAATATTAAAAAATAATTTAAAAAACTATTAAAAAATTTTTTTTGGCCATGCCATGGCGTGCATAATCTTATTTCTCCGACCAGGGATAGAACCCACACACCCTGCAGTGAAAGCAGGGAGTCTTAACCAGTGGACTGCCAGGGAAGTCCCCTAAAAGCTATTTTTAGAAATAAAATTATTTTTGCACATAAACCTATGTATATCAAAGCAAAGCAAAACATTACATAAGTAATACATAGGTAGAAAAATTACATGAGAAGAATTATTATCTTTGGTTCACATTCATGTATTTTAACCAGTTTCTAAAATAACTAGGAATAAATCTAACCAAAAAGGTAAAAGAGTTGTACTCTGAAACCTATAACACATTGATGAAAGACATTGAAGGTGATGCAAATGGATGGAAAGTGTTACCACACTCATGGATTGGAAAAATTAATATTCTTAAAATGACCATACTCTCCAAGACAATCTACACATTCAGTGCAATCTCTATCAAAATATCAAAGGCATTATTCACAGAACTAGAACAAGTAATTCTAAAATTTGTATGGAAACACAAAAGACCCTGAATAGTAATTTTGAGAATGATGAACAAAGCTGGAGGTATCATGCTCCTTGATTTCAAGCTATACAACAAAGTTACAGTAATCAAAACAATGTGGTACTGGCAGAAAAACAGACACATAGATCAATGGAATGGAAGAGAGAGCCCAGGAATAAACCCATGCTTATATGTCAATCAATCTATGACAAAGGAGGCAAGAATATACAATGGAGAAAGGCAGCCTCTTCAATAAATGATGTTGTGATAACTGGAGAGCTACATGCAAAAGAATGAAACTGGACTACTTTCTTACACCATATACAAAAATAAACTCAAAATGGATTAAAGATGTAAATGTTAGACCTGAAACCATAAAACTCCTGGAAGAAAACATAGGCAGCATGCTCTTTGCCGTCAGTCTTAGCAATATTCTTCTGGATCTGACTTCTCAACCAAGGGCAACAAAAATCAAAATAAACAAATGAGACTAAGTCAAATAAAATAGCTTTTGCACAGTAAAGGTAGCTACCAACAAAGCAAAAAGGCAGCCTACTGAATGAGAGAAGATATTTGCAAATATATACCCAATAAGGGTTAATATGCAAAATATACAAAGAACTCATGCAACTCAATATCAAAAAATGAACAATCTGATTAAGAATGGGCAGAGGATCGGAATAGACATTTTCCCCAAGATGACATACCAATGGCCAAAAGATACATGAAAAAATAACACTAATCATTAGGGATATGAGATCAAAACCATGATGAGCTATCACCTAACACCTGTCAGAATGGCTATCCTAAAAAGACAACAAATGACAAGTGTTGGTTAGGATATGGAGAAAAGGGAACCTTCATGCACTGGTTGGAATGTAAATTGGTGCATTCACTATGGAAAACAGTAGGAGGTTCCTCCAAAAATTAAAAACAGAACTGCCATGTGATCCAGCAATTTCACTTTTGGGTGTTTACCTGAAGAAAACAAAAACGCTAATTCAAAAAGATATACGTGGACTTCCCTGGTAGTGCAGTGGTTAAGAATCCACCTGCCAATGCAGGGGACGTGGGTTCAATCCCTTGTCTAGGAAGATCCCACGTGCCGCAGAGCAACTAATCCCATGGACCACAACTACTGAGCCTGTGCTCTAGAGCCCGTGAGTCACAACTACTGAGCCCACACACTGCAGCTACTGAAGCCCACGCATTCTAGGGCCCGAGTGCCACAACTACTGAGCCCGTGTGCTGTGACTACTGAAGCCCATGTGCCTAGACCCCGTGCTCCACAACAAGAGAAGCCACCGCAATGTGAAACCTGTGCACTGCAAAGAAGAGTAGCCCCCACTCGCTGCAACTAGAGAAATCCCGTGTGCAGCAATGAAGACCGAATACAGCCAAAAAATTAAAAAAAAAAGATATATGTGCTACAATGTTCATTGCAGCATTATTTATAATAGACAAAATATGGAAGCAAACTAAGTGTCCATAAATGGATGAATGGTAAGTGTCCATAAATGGAATGAGGGTATTATGCTAAGTGAAATAAGTCAGACAGAGAAAGACAAATACTGTATGATCTCACTTATATGTAGAATCTAAAAAACAAAACAAAACAAAAACAACATGAAAACAGGCTCATAGATACAGAAAACAAACAAGTGAATGCCAGAGGGGAGGAAGATGGGGGTGAGATGGATGACGGAAATTAAGAAGTATGAATTTCCTCGTAAAATAAATAAGCCTCAGAAACATAATATACAGCATAAGGAATAAAACAAATAGAAAAAATCAGTTTCTTAGCTATATTTATCTCTCAAATCATGGCACTGAAGACTATTTTTTTGTGTTCAGATAAGTTTTTAAAAAATGAAATTGCTTGCAGTCTTTTTCAATGTTGTGTTTTATGGTTAATAAATTTGAAGTAGTTGACTGTTTTTATTGTTAGTGTTCTATAGGTCAGGAATATTTTTAATTGAGAAAATTTAATTCTGCTAAATAAATGGTAGTTTCATTACACTTTTTTATTGAAACACGTAAAAATTTTAGTCAAGGGTTTTTTTTTTTTTTTAATTTTTTAATTTATTTTTATTTATTTTTGGCTGTGTTGGGTCTTCGTTTCTGTGCGAGGGCTTTCTCTAGTTGCGGCAAGTGGGGACCACTCTTCATCGCGGTGCGTGGGCCTCTTACTATCGTGGCCTCTCTTGTTGTGGAGCACAGGCTCCAGACGCGCAGGCTCAGTAATTGTGGCTCACGGGCCCAGCTGCTCCGCGGCATGTGGGATCTTCCCAGACCAGGGCTTGAACCCGTGTCCCCTGCATTGGCAGGCAGATTCTCAACCACTGTGCCACCAGGGAAGCCCTAGTCAAGGGTTTTTTACCAACAGTGCCTTTTTACTTTTATTCATAGTAACTTTCTTCAACAATTATTTTTACATTACAAAATTCATCAAGTAAGATGTCTCCATGATTTTTTCAGTGTCTTGTCAAACTTAGATGCAGCAGAAAATAAAGGCCATCTCAATTTTATTCTAATCTATTACAGACTATTAATTTATTCAATTTTAAAAAAGGAGAATTTTAAAAGTTATTCTTCAGAACACAAGTTATTCTACAGCTCAACTGTAGATTTTCAAAAATAATTTATGTACCTGTTTGAGCTCTCACCTGTTTTTCCACGTTCTTTTATTTTGGTTTGTTTCTGTGTGAAAAAAGTTTTATTCTTTACATTTCTAAATGTTGGTCTCAATAGTTTCAATTATCTGAAAGCCTCAGAGTTGACACTTCTTGACAATTTAGAAAGATTTCCAACAAAACAAGTTTGAAAAATTAATCAAAATCTAGAAAACCCTTTCACTACATAGTTTAGTATCATTTTAGGACAGTTAGATTGGTTTACTACATTGTTTTTAAAAGGCTTAAATATTTCTATATATTTATTGATCATGGACATCAGAGAGAGAGTGTAAAAACCTCTTAATGTGTAAAATATGTTTGTATATTTACAGAAGCAATAGTATACTAATTGATATATTAGATTGGTAAAATATTACAGATTGTTTGGATATAATTATTAATTTTATGTGTATACAACCAACTCCAAATATACTTATTCTCCATATATTTCTTTTTTTAAATATATATTTTATTATTATTTTTTAAATTTATTTATTTATTTATTTATTTTTGGTTGTGTTGGGTCTTCATTGCTGCACGCGGGCTTTCTCTAGTTGCGGTGAACAGGGGCTCCTTTTCTTTGCAGTGCGTGGGCTTCTCATTGTGGTGGCTTATCTTTTTTGTGGAGCCTGGGCTCTAGGCACAGGCTTCAGTAACTGTAGCACGTGGGCTCAGTAGTTGTGGCACACTGCACATCCATGGCATGTGGGATCTTCCTGGACCAGGGATCGAACCCACGTTCTTTGCATTGGCAGGCGGATTCTTAACCACTGTGCCACCAGGGAAGTCCTTATTTCCATATATTTCTTAATTCAAAAAGATTATTATCTTTACTATGACTTTGTGATCTAAAACATTTATATTTCGATCTCCTTACAAGCATGTCATTTTAATCTTCAAGATTGAATTTTTAACTATTTTAGGATCATAATCACAGTAATCTCAGGTGTTTCACCATAGTGTAATTAAGTTCCAAAAGCTTTCCTTAGAGTCCATGAATTAGTTGAAAACATAACTTCCATTGGGATTAATCTAAATGGCTTTCTATTTGAAGCAACTGTTGAGATTAAATTAAACCTCACATCACTTACCATTTGCAAAGTTCTTCTTTGGGAAGGAAATAGAGCCAATCTGTGAACAGTTGTTGCTATACTTTTTGAGTAATACACAAGAAAACTTGAGATTAAAAAAGAGTGAAAATAATTTAGAGTAGTCATTTAATCTAAATGAAAAGAGAGTAAGTTCACTTTCTACAGCTATATTAATTAAATCAAGATCTAGTAGCATATTTATCTTTGCTTTTAAAATTTATTATTATTATTGAAGTATAATTGATTTTTAATATTACATTAGTTTCAGGTGTACAGCATAGTAATTCACATTTATTTTTTTAATTTTCTTTTTAAAATTTTAAATTAGCTGCCATTGCTTCTCCTACAGATTTCTTTTTTTTTTTTTCTTAATGTCTGAAACAGAAATCCTACAGATTTCTGATTTGATTTTCGTATGGTCTGTGATATAACTGTGACCCCACATATGGTGGATGATAAATGTCAACAAATATTTTGTGCAATTCATAACAACTTTTACTAGTAGATTTTTTTACACCTATCTTGGATTTTAAATATCTTGGTTCTTTGCTGCTACAAGTTTACTGCAAAATGAAAGTTCCAGCAATTAGTGAAATAATTAGTTGTAAATATTTAGGATAAAATATATGACAATAACCACAATAGCAAGGGTGTGAAGGCTACTATAAACTCTGACAGGACCCCTCAGCCTTTATTTCCTACATATATTTCATGTACACTTAATGTCTACCTTCCCACATTTCATACGACCCCCACTAAGTGGAGGTTTAACAATTTTGTGAAACTTACAGGCCATGGGACAGTCCAGGGACAACTGGCTGCAACACCAAATGGTGCAAGGGCAATAGCGTCAAATACTTGCTCTACCACCACTTGAAACTAAAAGGAGGTACCGTCTGTGTTGTTTATGACTGAGAACACTTTGTTTTATCATACATACACTATCATGTGTAGTCCCCTTGTCTCTGGAAAGGATCAGGAAAAGACAGAAGTGTTAACGACTAGTCTTTTTTTTCCACCAGATTATTACATGTTAAAGGGAATATTCTATTTACTTAATTCATTCTCACACACTATGAGATGATGCCATAGCCAAACCTGGAAGCCAAAAGGTCGAGGTTTACAACACCCAAATTATTTTAAGGCAATTATTAATAATAAGACTTCTTAAAAATGAAAAAGATCTTGAAAACTTGGGACAAGTGCTAAATTGAATGGGACACAGGAAAAACAAGATAAACTAGTGCTGTCTTAAGCTAACCAATAGGTAAAGTCACCCTGGATATAGGTGACTGGTCCATTAACTGATTTGGAAGGAAGAGAGAATTTGAGTTTCGATGAGTTCAACTTGAGCATGATCAGTTTTGATAACTGTGGTACATCTGGGTGGCAAAGCCCAGAAGATATCTGTAAATATTACTTTGGAGTACAGGAGAGTGGTAAAAGACAGAAATACAAATTTGGAAGTTTTCAGCATGTGGGTAGTAGCTGAAACCATGCGAGATGAAAGATTATATAAGACACTTTCAACACTAATATTTGTAGAACATTTCATTGGCAGTTTCTGGAAATAAGACCAATGGCCTTTGTCTAGACATTAACAACAAAGGAGTGAATGTAATGTCATTACATTACTCTAAATGACTTGTGTGTTAGTTTCCTGTAGCTGCTATAACACTTTACCACAAACTTGGTGGTTTAAAACAACAGAAACTTATTTTCTCACAGTTCTGGATGCCAGAAGTCCACGATAAGTATCACTGGGCCTAAATCAGGGCAGTTCCTCTGGGGCTCTTCTGGGGGCTGCTGATATTCTTTGGCACATGGCCATATCACTCCAGTCTCTGCTTCTGTCATCACATTGTTTACTTTTCTTCTTCCTCTGTGGTAAAATCTCCCTCTGCTTCCTACTTATAAGGATATATGTGATTGTATTTAAAGCCTACTGTGATAATCCAAGAAAATCTCCCTATCTCAAGATCTTTAATTTAATTATATTTATAAAGTCCTTTGTTGATATATAAGGTAACATACATAGATTCCAAAGATTAGGTTATGGACATCTTTTTTTTTTTGTTCTCCCATTGGGAGGTGGGGAGCTGCTATTAGCAGTCTACAATAACTTGTATCTATCTAATCAACATCAATGTATAGATTTTTCATCATCTCTAACATCACCCCTGATTTTGGAAGACTTTGTAGGAAAAAAAAAAGTAATACGAAATATCTCATTGTTTTTTATTGATTACAAGTTGAAAAGACATTCTAGATATATTGTATTAAATAAAATGTGTTTAAAATAATTTTACTTAATTTTTTTTCAATATGGCTATTAGGAAATTTAAAATTGCATGTGAAGTTAACATTACATTTCTATTAGCACTGGTCTAGAATGTGTGTGAGTTTAAATCTCTTAATTTTATAGATAAGTTGCTATTTTCTTACAAATAATTACAATTTCTGAAAACTGCACACCAAGTTAATTAAATTGCTCAATTTTATTTTATAGGTGTACTTTATTGCAGTCCATATTTATTCAAACTGTTTACTGCTGCTTTTCTCTATTTCACAGCAACAAACCAACAGGACTTTTTGTGAAAATCACTGACCACCATATGCTCCTCCAGCCTCCTTTAACTCCTAATTCTAGGAGCCTGAGAACTAAAGCAAACCACAAAGAGCCACAGTCACCACTCCCAGCCCTGATTGAAGCATCTCACAAAAGCAGTCTCACACGGTGAGTGCCAGACGGATGAGCAATCTCCTAGAACTGAAAGGAAATAAGGTAATTTTGAGGAAGTTGACATTTTCTTTTAAAAGAGGTCACATTCTAAAGGGTGAAGTGTGATGAGGAAGTAAGGGGAAAATGTTTATGATGCGGAGGGATCCAAGGGAAACTTGTAGGTGGAAGAGTGTTCCCGGAAAGGAGGTTTGAGATTTGAAGAGACCTGTGTGTAGGTCTGGGGAACAGTTGGAAAGGAGTGGTCAGAGGAGAAAATCCAGGAGGTTCTGATGAGTAAAAGCCTGAGAGGGAGAAGAAGGAAGGATACTACTATTTATCAAGACCATATTGTGTGAAGGGTAACTTCATATATGTTATTCTAAATTTATTTATAATATTCATTTATGAATGCAAAAAATTTGAGGTACAGAAAGATGAAATGATTTTCCCAAGGTCATATGGCTATTAAATATCAAGGGCAAATTTAGGATCCATCAATTAGTGGGTGGAGATTCTTTTAGAGTATTAAAGCCTGATTAAATGGTGAATAGGCGAGGGTGGAAAACATGGCAAGTGACTTGAGAAAATTCGGGTAATTTCAATGATAGGAGTCTGTGTTTGATTGGAGTTGGGGAGAGAGGAAGCAGGCCACGGAAGTGTTTGTACTTGGAACTATTTGTGGCAGCTGTGAGAACATACCACATCCAGAGGACTCAGAAGAAATGGGACATTGGTTGACCTTTTAACTAGTCAAAGTTTTGAACTTGACTGGTTTCCTGGCATCCCACTATATTTCTAGTAAGCATAGACCTCTACATTTTTAGATAAATGCCTGTAAGAAACACAAGCATAGTTAAACTTCAACTCACACATCTGAAAGAAACACAGTGAAAAGACCAGTTCAAGTTTTAGTTCACTGTAAAAATGGAGGTGTTAAAAGGACTATGGTAGCTCATAATTAGGTGACTTAAAGGTACCATGACATCACATCAGCCTCCAGAGTTCCCAATGACGTACTTCTCAACTTATGCTATTCTCTTTAGAAATCATTTCATTTTCATTTCACCCAGACCCTTCAAGGGCTTAACAACTTTTCTTCAGATATCAGCATTATCCTCGCTTCAGTGGGCTCTTATCCTTGGGCTGTGAGATAAATTATTTTATCGATGCCCTTCCCTGGCACACTGTTGGTCTCTAATCACTTAAGCATTCAATCTGTAAATAGATGACAGAGTAGCTGCTGGAGATGAGTGGAGAGAAGAAAATCCTAGACACTAACGGACTTGGCCCAGCATAAGTTTACAAAATCCAAATATAGCTTTCATCCTTGCTGGTCTTTGGCAGCCTCCTTTCATTAACTGCTTGGGGTTGTCTGTATTCTGATTTCTCAATATCCTTCTTTACTTGTAGCTGTTAGTCTTGCCTCTCATTTGGCCAAAATCAAGCACTTGACCCAGGCTCCCTCATTTCACCTCACTTCAATAGATCAGTGTCTTTACATACAGATCATTTCATCCTTCCCCAAAGTCTGAGGAAAAGAAAACATTTTAAAGCAAATATCTTTAACTAAGCTCTAGTTCAGATCCCTTTTTGTTTTCTTAAAAACGTAATTGTCAGTATTTACTTTTCTTCTTGTATCTTTCTCTCCTATTTACTCTTTTTTATGTGCTGATCATATAAGGTTAACATTTTTTCTTAAGTTTTGGCAAATCAACAGGAGAAATAACATATCATTATTCTTTAAATTGACCTTGAATTATGTGATTGAAAATTTAAATATTTAGCAGTCATTTCATTTCCTACCCAATGAATTGTCTTTTGAATATTTATGTCCCTATATCTATTGTTAATTTAGTATAAATTTTGCAATGGTATTTAAACTTGTTTATGAATTAATATTAAGCATTTACCAGCTTTATGACAAATATGTTTCTGTTTGTTACATCTTACTAATGTCTAAGAAATGGTAAAAATTGCAAAGGTTTAATTTTGTGCATCACATTAGTCACCCTTTCCCTTTGTGATATCTTCAGATGCTTCTATACTTAGAATGTCGTTAGCTTTCTATATTTCAGATTAATATATACTTAAATATTTTTATATTTCTATGTTTATTTTATTACTTTAAAGGTTTGAATTCATGTAGAATTATTTTACTCTTTCTTATAATACCAATTTATCATAGGTCATGAAAAGAGCAAATCATCTTTAACTTGTCCAGCTTAATTCATACTCCATGTCATTAAGTTAGAAGGTACAATTTTCCAAAATTAAATCGTATTTGACAAACTTACTGATTCATTCTGTTAGACAATAAACATAGTAAAGATAAGAATCATGTCATATTTATGTGCAGGCAGTATAATCCTTAATATATTAATTTAATACTATGTATGTTACATGATGGACTTTCAATAAATGTTTGCTGAATTGGATTACAAAATTGGGTAATCACATTAAGTCAATGTCATGGTAATTATTTTTATTAATGCTTTGCAAGGTCTTCTTGAAACTATGCTTTTAACCAAGTCAACTTATATATCATTCCTTCTATATTCTTTCTTATTTCTATCCACCTTCGGACAATGTTGGCATAGTCCCCTCTCTGTTTCTCATTCTAGAACCTAGCCGCCTGATTTCAAAGGGCATGCATTTGCCCAGTGATGCTGCTTCTGTCTGACACTTTGGACAACCATCCATCTTCAGTCTCTAGGACTCCCTATCTGCATGAGCTTTTTTATGGGATGGACTTTATCCATTAATAAATATGGCAGCCATCACTTTCCCCCAAATCCCTACACTTTAGACTTTCTGATACTATCTGCAGTAAGAACACAAAGATATAGCTGCTTAGTTAGTTGTTTATTGACCATATATTTTATTTTATGAAAATCATTTTCAATAGTGCTAGCTCTAGCAAAGACCAGAAGGATTCAGAGATTCCTAATTGGAAATTATTAAGCAGATTGTGTTTGCTAAGGAATGGAACTCCATGGTTTATACATTGTATAAAAAAATAAAGGAAATAAAAGAATGGCAATAGAAGAAAAACAGGCACATTTTCCTGGTATTTTTCTTAATATTGGAAAAGAGCTTCCTATGTAGTCAGATGATCAAACTTTCTTAGAGGATATAGACTGAGTTTATAATTTAAAACTTCTTAAAACAGATATAGAAGATAGAGAGGAGGGGCAGTCAGAGATGAATGCAAGAAACTGAACAAGAAAATAATATAAAGATCTTGATAGAATAAGATTAAGCACCTAGAGTTTTTTTAAAGAGATAGATTTGAAGGAGAAACAGGTGTACATGTTGTTTTAAGACTGGTGAGAAGAAAAATAACGAGTCAGAGACTAAAACTGTGGTTAAGCCATAAAACAAGATTTATAGCAAGAACTGGGACTGTGAGACTTCACGGTTTTGCCTGAGGCCACCTCTATTCATTTTCATCCATACATCAGGCAAATAAAAGTAATGTAGAAGTATTTCCTTCTTGTCTTGTCTTTCTTTCCTGTCTTGTATAACTCCATAGGTTCACATTTTTTATGAAATATATCATACTTTTTTTTCTTCTTTTTTTTAACGTTTTTATTGGAGTATAATTGCTTTACAATGGTGTGTTAGTTTCTGCCTTATAACAAAGTGAATCAGTTATACATATACATATGTTCCCGTATCTCTTCCCTCTTGCATCTCCCTCCCTATCCCACCCTTCTAGCTGGTCACAAAGCACAGAACTGATCTCCCTGTGCTATGCAACTGCTTCCCACTAGCTATCTATTTTACATTTGGTAGTGTATATATGTCCATATATACACTACCACTGTCCCACTTTGTCCCAGCTTACCCTTCCCCCGTCCCATGTCCTCAAGTCCATTCTCTAGTAGGTCTGCATCTTTATTCCCATCTTGCCCCTATGTTCTTCATGACCACTTTTTTTTTTTTATTCCATATATATGTGTTAGCATACAGTATTTGTTTTTCTCTTTCTGACTTACTTCACTCTGTATGACAGACTCTAGATCCATCCACCTCACTAAAAAAAACTCAATGTCTTTTCTTTTTATGGCTGAGTAATATTCCATTGTATATATGTGCCACATCTTCTTTATCCATTCATCTGTCAGTGGACACTTAGGTTGCTTCCATGTCCTGGCTATTGTAAATAGAGCTGCAATGAACATTTTGGTACATGACTCTTTTTGAATTATGGCTTTCTCAGGGTATATGCCCAGTAGTGGGATTGCTGGGTCGTATGGTAGTTCTATTTTTAGTTTTTTAAGGAACCTCCATACATGTTCTCATACTGTATCAATTTACATTCCCACCAACAGTGCAGGAGGGTTCCCTTTTCTCCACACCCTCTCCAGCATTTATTGTTTGTAGATTTTTTGATGATGGCCATTCTGACCGGTGTGAGATGATATCACATTGTAGTTTTGATTTGCATTTCTCTAATGATTAATGATGTTGAGCATTCTTTCATGTGTTTGTTGGCAGTCTGTATATCTTCTTTAGAGAAACGTCTATTTAGGTCTTCTGCCCATTTTTGGATTGGGTTGTTTGTTTTTTGATATTGAGCTGCATGAGCTGCTTGTAAATTTTGGAGATTAATCTTTTGTCAGTTGCTCCGTTTGCAAATATTTTCTCCCATTCTGTGGGTTGCATTTTTACAGTTAGTATCTTTTAATGAAAATTTTATTTTTAAGTTTCATGAAGTCTAATTTGTCTATTTTTCCATTTGTTGCCTATGCCTTTGGTATCAAGAAATCATTGCCAATCCCATCGCATGAAGCTTCTGTCCTGTGTTTTCTTCTAAGAGTTTTACAGTTTTTCATTTTACATTTAAGTCCTTGATTCATTTTGAATTAATTTTTGTATATGATGTTAGATAAGGGTCCAACTTCATTTTTTTGCATGTGGATATCCAGTTTTCCCAACACTGTTTGTTGAAAAGACTATCCTTTCCTATTGAATCATCTTGGCACCTTGTCAAAAATCATTTTACCATTTATATGAGGGTTTATTTCTGGGATTCTCTATTCTATTTCATTGGTCTATATGGCTGTCTTTATGCTAGTACCACACTGTCTTAATTACTATAATTTTGTTGTAAATTTTGATATGAGGAAGTGTGAGTCCTCCAAGTTTTTTCTTTTTCAAGATTGCTGTGACTATTCAGAATCCCTTGAGATTCCACATGAGTTTTAGGATTGTCTTTTCTATTTCTTAAGAAAAATGTCACTGGGATTTTGATAGGAATTGCATGAATCTGTACAGCACTTTGGGTAGTATTGACATCTTAAAACTATTATCTTCCAATCCATTAACTTGGAATATGTTTCCATTTGTTTGTATTTTCTTCACTTTTTTTCAGCAATGCTTTGTAGTTTTTATTTTACAAGTCTTTCACTTCTTGCTTAACTTAATTTCTATGTATTTTGTTCTTTTTGATCCTATTATAAATGGGATTGTTTTCATAATTTCTTTTTCAGATTGTTCATTGTTAGTGTATAAAAATGCAACTGATTTTTAGTGTTGACTTCATATCCTGTTGAACTTATTTATTAGTTCTAATAGTTTTTAATGGAATCATTAGGATTTTCTATGTATAAGGTCTTATCATATATGAACAAAGATCATTTTACTTCTTTCCAATTTGCATTCCTTTTATTTTTTATTTAATTAATTAATTTATTTATTGCCTAATTGCTCTGGCTAGAACTTCCAGTATTATGTTGAAGAAATGGCAAGAGTAGGCATTCTTGCCTTGATATTGATCTTTGAACAAAAGTTATATGTTTTTCACAGTTGGGTATGACGTTAGCTGTGGTTTCCTATATGGCTTCTATTATATTGAGGTAGTTTTTTTTCTCTTCCCAGTTTGTTGAGTGTTTTTATCAGGAAAGGGTGTTAAAATTTGTCAAATGTTTTTCTGCATCCACTGAGAAGATCATATGTTATTTTTCCTTCATTCTGTTAATGTCGTATTTTACATTGATTTTCAAATGTGGAACCATCCTTACATTACAAGAATAAATCCCACTTGATGGTGTTTAATATTTAATATGCTGCTGAATTTGGTTTGCTAGTATTTTGTTGAGGACTTTTGCATCCATGTTCATAAGGGATTTTGGTCTACACTTCTTTTGTCTTGTAGTGTCTTTGCCTGGCTTTGGCATCAGGATAATGCTGGCCTTAAGTGTTTGGTAGAATTTGCCAGTGAAGTCATTAGATCCTGGGGGTGGGGGTGGGGGTTTATTTGTTTGGTTTTTCAGGAGATTTTTTATGATGATTCAATCTCCTTACTAGTTATAGGTCCATTTGGATTTTCTATTTATTTGTGATTTAAATCTTGGTAGGTTTTGTGTTTCTAGGAATTTGTCTGTTTATCTAACTTATCCAATTTGTTAGCATACAATTGCTGATGGTACTCTCTTATAATCCTTTTTATTTCTGCAGAGTTGGTAGCACTGTCCTTACTTTCATTTTTTATTTTAGTATTTTGAATGGTCTTTCTCTCTTTTTTTTTTAATCCACCTAACTAAAAGTTTGCCAATTTTGTTGGTCTTTTCAAAGAACAAACTTTTGATTTCATTGATTTTTCTCTATTGTTTTATTCTCTATATTGTTTTTCTCTGTTTTAATTTTTATTTTCTTCTTCCTTCTAGCTTTGGGTTTAGTTTGTTCTTCTTTTTCTAGTTCTTTAAGCATAAAGTTTTGAGACATTTCTTGTTTTTTTCTTCTATATTATATTTTATTTTTTATTTCATCTTTATTGAAGTATAATTGACATATAAAATTATATTTAAAGTGTATGTTGTGGGGATTTGATATACATACACATTGTGAAAGGAGTCCCTCCATCTAGTTTATTAACACATCATCATCTCACGTATTTATTTATTTTTGTGTGTGTATGAGAACATTTAAGTTCTACTCTTTTACCAAATATCAATTATATAATAAAGTGTTATCAACCATAGTTACCATATTTTACATTAGCTCCTAAGACCTTATTCATCTTATAGCTGACAGTCTGTACCCTTTGTCAACCTCTCCCTATTTATTTCACCCCTTCTTTCTTATTTTTTAATGTAAATGTTTATAACTATAAAATTTCTCCTTAGCATTGTTTTCACTGTGTCCCACTAGGTTTTGGTATGTTGTGTTTTTGCTTTCATTTGTTTCTAAGTATTTTCTAATTTCTCTTGTGATTTCTTTATTGATCTATTGATATCAATAGATCAAAATCTATTAAAATAGATTTTTTAATTTTTATAATACAAGTCTGTGAATTTTCTAGTTTTACTTCAATTGTTGATTTTTAACTTCATCCTATTGTGTTCAGAGAAGGTACTTTATATGCTATGTCTTTTTAAACCTATTGAGACTTAATCTGTGCCATAACATATGTTCTATCCTGGAAAACGTTCCATGTACACTTGAGAAGAATATGTATGCTATTGTTGTTGTTGGGTAGACTGTTCTGTATATGTATGTTGTATCTAGTTGGTTTATTGTATTGTTTAAGTCTTCTGTCTCTTATCTTCTATCTGGTTATTTTATCCATTATTGAGGGTGAAGTATTGAAAACTCTAACTATTATTATATAGTTGTCTATTTCTCCCTTTAGTTCTGTCAGTTTTGGCTTCATATATTTTGATGGTCTGTTATTAGGTGTGTAAATGTTTATAACTTCTATTTCTTCTTGCTATATTGAACATTTTATTAATATACATTATGCATCTTTGTCTCTTGTAACCTTTTTGATTTAAAGTCTACTTTATCTCATATTAACATAGCCACTTCTGCTTTGGTTATTTTTGAAATGGAATATATTTTTCCATCCTTTAACTTTCATTCTATCTGTGTCTTTGGATCTAAAGTGAGCCTCTTGTAGACAGCATATAGTTTGGTCATGTGTTTTTATACATTCTGGTCATCTTTGGGTTTCGATTAGAGAGTTTAATCCATTTACTTTTAAAGTAATTACTGATAAGGAAGGACTTACTTCTGTCATTTTGCTATTTGTTTTCTATATGTCTAATAGCTTTTTGTCCCTCATTTCCTGCATTACCATCTTCTTTGTGTTTAGTTGATTTTTTTGTAATGAAAACGTTTCAATTTCTTTCTCATTTTTTGTGTATATTCTATAGCTATTTTCTTTATGGTTACTATGTGGAATACTTTAACATCCTAAAATTACAACAGTCTAATTTGAATTTATACCAGCCTAACTTCAATAACGTACAAAAACTCTGATACTTGGTAGCTCTTTCCTACTCCTTTTACTTGCCAATGTCACAAAATTACATCTTTATAAATTGTGTGTCTACAAGACAAACTAAGAATTCTTTTAAATGCATTAATTTTTTAAGTTGCGTTAAAAATAAAATATGGAGTTACAAACCAAAATTATAATACTAGATTTTTGACTAATAACTGGATTTTTTTTGTATTAGTTTTTTACATCATGGATAAAACAAAAAGTTCAGTTTCAAACCATTACTACAATACTACTAGCTTTTATAATTGCCCAGGTATTTATATTTATTGAGATCTTTATTTCTTAATATGGTTTTTCATTACTGTCTAGTGCCTTTTCATTTCACCTTGCAGGACTCTTTTGAGCATTTCTTGCAAGGCAAGTCTAGTAAAAATGAACTCCTTCAACTTTTGTGTATCTAGGAATGTCTTAATTTCTTCTTCACTCTTGCAGGACAGTTTACCAGATATAGGATATTTGGGTAGACATTTTGGTTTTTTTCGGGTTTTTTTGTATTAGCACTTTGAATATACTGAGGCACTGTCTTCTTGCCTCTAAAGTTTCTGATGAAAAAACTACTCGTATCTTATTGAGGATCCCTCATATGTGATGAGTTAGTAACCTCTCTCTTGTTGCTTTCAAGATTCCCTCTTTGTCTTTGTCTTTGGAAAGTTCATTATAATGTGTCTTTATGTGGGTCTCACTGAGTTCATCTTGCTTGGAGTTTATGGAGCTTCTTGGATGTTTTTATTTATGTCTTCTCTCAAGTTTGGGAAGTTTTCAACTATTATTTTTTTGATTATTCTCTATGTTTTTTTCTCTCTTCTTTTCCTGGGACTCCCACAATGTATATGTTGGTCCACCTGTTGGTATCCCACAGGTCTCTTAGGCTTCTTATTTTTTCACTTCTTATTTTTTTTTTTCTATTCCTCAGACTCAATAATTTCCATCCATTGTCTTATCTTCAAGTTTACTATTTTTACTCTTTTTTTTTTTTTTTTTCTGCTTGCTCATATCTGCCTTTGAATCCCCCTAGTGAATTTTTCATTTCAGTTATTGTACTTTTTAGCTCTAGAATTTCTTTTTGGTTACTCTTTAGGTTTTCTGTCTATTGATATTCCTTTTTTTCATGCATCATTTTCTTGACTTTCTCTACATGTTCCTTTGTTCTTTCAAAAATTTTAAGATAATTGTTTTAAAGTCTCTGTCTAGTAGATTTGCCATCAGGTCTTTTCCAGAGACAGTTTCTGTTGTTGTTTTTTTTTTCTTTTGAATGAACAATACTTTTAAGTATTTTTGTATGCTATGCGATTTGTTGTTGTTGTTGTTGAAAAGTGGACATTTAAATCTGATAATGTGGTAACTCTGGAAATCAGATTTCCCCACTTCCTGGGGATTTGCTGGTTTTTGCTCTTGTTTTTGCTTTATTCTGTTGTAATTTATTCTGTCTCTGTGATGAAAATCACCCTGAGGTAGAAAAGTAAGATCTTCTCAAGTTTTTTCTGAGCCTGTGCCTTTACTCCAGGTATGCACAGTCACTTTCTAATTTATCCCATTTATGCAGTTGCTTTTGAATGTCGTAGGTTTTATGGCTGGTCTCACAAAGGAAAAAAAAATGAAGGGGAGAAAAAGGGCACCAACCCTATAAGTCTCCTGGAAGTCACTTTAGCCTGAGGGGGAGGGACTTGCAAGAATGTGGGGAACTGCAACGATGGCCACCTGACTCTTTGTCTGTATCTCTGAGCATAAAGGCAGCAATCAGCAACCAGAACAGAGATCCCCAATATTTAGAGGACAGAGTCCTTTTCCCCCCTCTTGCAAGAATTGTGCAGGATGCTCCAGCAACACCTACACAACACTACACTTGGCAACAACCAACAATGCCTGCCACGGTTGGAGGGGGGAGGGTACACTTAGTTGCTATTGTGCTAAGAGTTGAAATTAACTGAAATTAACCAGTTTACCACCCAAGGTTTTCCCTAGATGTTACAAGCCTTCAGTAGACTACAGAGTTCCAAAATAATTATATCAGACAGCTTTTGCCAGTGAAATTTTTGTCTACGTTGGGAAATCGATTCCTGGTACTTCCTACTCTTCTATCTTCCCAAAACCCTCCTTGCTTGATGTTTTAAAATAGTTACAATATGAATAGCTGAGCTTTTTTTTTTTAATAAATTCAATGAAAAAATAGTAAAATGAAATATCCACAGACTTACTCAGCTACCACAGTAAAGGGAGTGTTTTATTAATATGAATTAAAATATGATAATTATATTTATATCATCATATCCTGAAGAATATATATCAGTAAAATGATTTTTTTAATTGTATTTACTTAAAAGCCACATATCTTTTACCAATAGTGAAGGGAATTATGCATTTTTCTAATCAGTGAAAAAGAATATATATGTAATGGGGAAAATATTGAATATGAATTCATAGCTTGAAATTTTATCTTGTCTTTTCCCCATAAATTATCATGAACTTATCACTGAACTTGGTTTAATGTAGAAGAAGAAACATTTAGACATTTGGCAGTTGCCTTTTCTGATTCAGTTATTCAGTTATATCAAGCACAATCACTTTTACTAAGTTTGCTCCTTCAATCATTTTCCTGTTAAGATGTAGAATAGTGTCATTTATCCTAATGTGCTTGGTTTTTAACCTAAGTCAGAAACAATGATAGTCTCAGCCTATATTTTCATACTGACAGATTGGCGACTTTGTAACCCACAAAAGACATTTTAAAGGAACCTTTATTTTTCATTTCATTCACTCATCATGCATTGAGTTACTAAAACACTTAATAAGTGCCTGTTATATATAAGATACTGCTTGAAGCACTATGGATGTAGAAGAGATCAGGACATGATATCTGCCTTCAAGAAACTTCTAGACTAGTAATAAGAAGTAAAGCTGGCTACAAAAACAAGTTTATCAAATAAACACCTGGTTTTCTGTTAGACACCAGTAGAAGACTCAATAAAGGATAAAAAGAAAAGGCTGTTAGTTTTATATATAGGGTCAGGAAATACTTCCTAGAAGAAGTGACACTAGGTGTCTTAAAAGATGAGAGAGCCTAGTAGGGAAAGGGATTTGTGGATTGAAAGCCAACCTGAGGAGATTGCATTCTAAATAAAGGGATTTAGAATGGGAAAAGAAAAAGAATCAAACAATGTGATATAGTTAGAGAACTGTATGTTATTTGGAATGGCCAGAGTGTAGGTTATGAGGGGAATCATGGTAAATACTATGACTGGAGAGGTAAGCATGGCCCTGGTCATGGCACACCTTGATAATAAGCAAAAGTGCTTGGATTTGTTGTAGTGATAACTGAAAGATTTCATATATGGAAATACAATAAACATATTTGCAGTCCAGAAAACACCCAATCCCTAGAGTACTCTGGGTAGTGTGAAATTCATATATGTGAGGTTTAGAGATGTATGTCAGAGAGTCAAATTATAATATTGCACAACCTGAGTGCTTGGGGCAGCCCTTTTATGTTTCTTCCATGTTGTGATTCAGCACTTGTCTTGTAGAGAACTGGTGTCCAACCCTGCTTTTGTTATGGCTTTCTGAATGTTTTATTAGCATTTGTTATTATTTTTAATGTATAGATTAAAATTATTTATTAATTCACTCCCCTGATGGCTGTGGATTTAGTGCTGTACCACATTTTCCCACTATTAGTAAAATCAGTTATCAGTTTTCACAACAGATGACTGCCAATACAGGCCACTTCAAATCTAGGTAGTTTACTATAAGAACGTTCTTTTTCTGTACACTCTTTCTTGCATCAGCTTTCACTTGTGTAATATTCTCTTTAAATATAGATTTGATTTCTTAAGATATTTAATTAGATCACCTATTCATTAGTGTCTCCAATTTTTCATAAACTCTTTCCTTCTTGCCTCTATTTTCCAGGTATAGTCTGATCTGATGGTTCTTCTGTCATCACTTTTTTTGTCTAACTTTTTTCCCTGATAGGATCCATTATTTCCTGTATTCTATATCTTGATTTGATTCATTGCTTGATTAGTTGATTGATAATCCCTTATTTCCTTGGAGAATATCTTTAAGTACACACCCAACAAAATGTATGTGGGAGGGTATTTTCATGGGTCCTTATGTCTGATTGTGTTTTATGTTTTTATTAAACCTTTATTCTACCTTAAAATTTAAGTTTTATTTAGATATTGAAAATTATTTTTTCCTACACAGCTTTTGTAGCTTTTAGTCAGTGTGGCTCGTGAAAAATCTGATGCCATTCTGAATCCCACTTTTTGTTTATGACATAATTTTCTCTGAAATACTGTAGACTCCTCTCGCTATATCTGGTACTCTGAATCATAATGCTATGCCTTGATATACTTACTGTGTGAACTTCCAAGCCAGATGTTTCTTAAATAGTTTGTTCTGTTACTTCCTTGATAATTTCCTTCACTTTCCATTTTCTAATCTTTTCCAGAACTTTATTTAGTCAGACATTAGGCCTCCTAGATCAATCTTCTAGGCCTCTCATCTTTCCTTTTATTTTCTTTCGTTTGTTTTTACTATAATACATACAGAAACTTAAAATATATACATACACAGTTTAAATCATAATAATAAAATGAATATTCTTGAACTAGTCTCCCAAGTTAAGAAGAAATAGAGCATTCCAAATAACTTAGAAGCATTTGATGTTTCACTTAAGAAATATATGCATTCCAGGTAAAAGAAATTTGTATCTATTTTTAGTTAAAGACTTTATTTTTTTTTTCTTTTCTTTTTTGAGTAAATATTCTATTGGAAAGATGTATTTTTTTCTCCTTTACCATGCTTAAATGGTTAATTACTTTTCTAATATTAAAACAAGATTATATTCATGAGACAAATCAACATGATTTCTTTTATATATTGTCCTTTGGTTTAGTAAATATTTTGTGTAGGATCCTTGTTTCAGTATTCATGGGTAAGATTCATTTATAAATTTTATTTCTCCTACTAAGTTTGTTTAAGTTTGGAAATAAGTTAAAGAGTGTTCTCTCTTAGCTAGTTCTCTGAGAGTGTTTATGTAATACTGTGTGGTAATTGTATACTGTCCATTTAAGCTGGAACTACGTTTCCCAGAACTCCCCTTTCTGGTTCCATGTAAGAGTAGGCTGTGGGAGAAATTTGTGTGGACTTTAAAAGAGAAGATTAAGTAGCAGCCATTATTCTCTGAAAGCAGCACCATTGCTGCTTGCACATAGTTTTCCTGATTTACTTGCTCACTTTATTGGGCTCTCTGCTCTTTCAGCGTCTGTACTTAGGCCTCCTTCAGCTTCTCTGTCTTCTGAGCCAGATGCATGTGGCTAACGGCACTAGTTTCTTCTATAGGAGATTGAAATTGGTGAGAGGGAGAGATGGATTCCATATTGTCCTTGTGTATTCCAGTTTATCTCCCTGGTTCTAGGTGATCATCTTTCTCCTCCTTCATGTCCACCTATTATTTTTCCAGTTGCCACCCAAGTAGATGTACAATGACTTCAAGCCCACTACAAGATGCAAAGGTAACAGCTTTCCATGGACTTTTTTTTGTACTTCAATAGATGTTATTTTTTTTAGAGAAGGTTTAGGTTCACAGAAAAATTGAGTAGAAGGTGCAGAGATGTTCCATATATCCCCTGCTGCCACTCGTGCATATCCTCTCCCATTTTCCATAAACGTTTTCTTCATCTTCCACAATTGTGTAAGAATTGATTTCAGAGTCTGTTCCATGAGCTTGCAGACAGTGCAGTCACTCTGAGAACCACATTAGGAAGCTTGCTCATGCTCAGTTGTTGTTGTTTTGATATTTGTAATAATTTTATCTTTGAATGTGTGTTGGGTAAATTAAGTCTGATGGGAAAATGGAGCATGAGCTAGGTGCTTGGAGCCTTGACTAATGTGTGGACCTGCCTTCTTTGGAGAAGTTCTTGGCTGTTCACTTCTCCACTGACCCCTGCCCAGTGATGGCTGCTGTTATCTAGACCCTGCAGCTCCCTGGACATAAGTGTGGGAAGGGTCAAAGTCGAGTACATGCACCCCAAGCATTAAGTCACAGGACTGGCCTCAGGTGCCTGTAAGGGTCTGCACTCACAAGTTTTCCCTTTCCTGAACAGATACAGAGAGAGACTGGGGAAGAAAAGAAAAGACTATTTTTCTGCTTTTTGAAAAAGAGGCTCTGTATTTTTATTTTTCTCTGGGTCCTCCAAATTATGTAGATGACCATGTCTAATTCCTATACTTAATCAACTTATTTCCTGTCACTCTTACTTGTTCAGCTTCTCTGATTAAACCTTAACTAGATACATAGTGTACATAGTAGAATAAACTAATAAATTTTGGTAGAACTCACTTGTAGTATGTTTAGGCTTGTAACTTCATTGTAGAGACATTTAGCTGATTATATATTTCATGGTTATGATTATAAAGGGTTTTAATTTCTTAAGTCAGAATTACTGAATTATATTTTTCTCAGGGTTTATTAATTTCATCTACCTTTTCAAATGTACTGGTATAAACTTGTTTTGAAATGTTCTTAGCTGATTAATCTCTGAAGCATCTGTGGTTTTATTCCCTTTGCCTTCTCTGTGTTTTTTTTTTTTTAATACAGCAGTTTCTTATTAGTTATCTATTTTATACATATTAGTGTATATATGTCAATCCCAATCTCCCAATTCAGCCCACCACCATCACCATACCCCACCCCACTTCCCACTTTGGTGTCCATATGTTTGTTCTCTACATCTGTGTCTCTATTTCTGCCTTGCAAACTGGTTCATCTGTACCATTTTTCTAGATTCCACATATATGAGTTAATATACGGTATTTGTTTTTCTCTTTCTGACTTACTTCACTCTCTATGACGGTCTCTAGGTCCATCCACATCTCTACAAATGACCTAATTTTGTTCTTTTTATGGCTGAGTAATATTCCATTGTATATATGTACCACATCTTCTTTATCCATTCGTCTGTCGATGGGCATTTAGGTTGCTTCCATTACCTGGCTATTGTAAATAGTGTGGCATTGAACATTGGGGTGCATGTGTCTTTCTGAATTATGGTTTTCTCTGGGTATGTGCCCAGTAGTGGGATTGCTGGTTCATATGGTAGTTCTGTTTTTAGTTTTTTAAGGAACCTCCATACTGTTCTCCATAGTGACTGTATCAATTTACATTCCCACCAACAGTACAAGAAGGTTCCATTTTCTCCACATCCTCTCCAGCATTTGTTGTATGTACATTTTCTGATGATGCCCATTCTAACCAGTGTGAGGTGCTACCTCATTGTAGTTTTGATTTACATTTCTCTAATAATTAGTGATGTTGAGAAGCTTTCCATGTGCCTCTTGGCCACCTGCATGTCTTCTTTGGAGAAATGTCTATTTAGGTCTTCTGCCCATTTTTTAATTGGGTTCTTTGTTGTTTTAATATTGAGCTGCATGAGCTGTTTATATATTTTGGAGATTAATCCTTTGTTCGTTGATTCATTTGCAAATATTTTCTCCCATTCTGAGGGTTGTCTTTTCATCTTGTTTAAGGTTTCCTTTGCTGTGCAAAAGCTTTAAGTTTCATTAGGTCCCATTTGTTTATTTTTGTTTTCATTTCCATTTCTCTAGGAGGTGGGTCAAAAAAAATCTTGTTGTGATTTATGTCAAAGAGTGTTCTTCCTATGTTTTCCTCTAAGAGTTTTATAGTGTCTCGTCTTACATTTAGGTCTTTAATCCATTTTTAGTTTATTTTTCTGTATGGTGGTAAGGAGTATTTTAATATCATTCTTTTACATGTAGCTATCCAGTTTTCCCAAAACCACTTATTGAAGAGGCTGTCTTTTCTCCATTGTATATCCTTGCCTCCTTTGTTTAGTTGACCATAGGTGCATGGGTTTATCTCTGGGCTTTCTATCCTGTTCCATTTATCTATATTTCTGTTTTTTGCCAGTACCATACTGTCTTGATTACTGTAGCTTTGTAGTATAGTATGAAGTCAGGGAGTCTGATTCCTCCACCTCCGTTTTTTTCCCTCAAGATTGCTTTGGCTATTCTGGCTCTTTTGTGTCTCCAAACAAATTTTAAGATTTTTTGTTCTAGTTCTATGAAAAATGCCATTGGTAATTTGATAGTGATTGCATTGAATCTGTAGATTGCTTTGGGTAGTATAGTCATTTTCACTATATTGATTCTCCCAATCCAACAACATGGTATATATCTCCAACTGTTTGTGTCATCTTTGATTTCTTTCATCAGTCTCTTATAGGTTTCTGCATACAGGTCTTTTGTCTTCTTAGGTAGGTTTATTCTTAGGTATTTTTTCTTTGTGTTGCAATGGTGAATGGGATTGTTTCCTTAACTTCTCTTTCTGATCTTTCATCATTAGTGTATAGGAATGCCAGAGATTTTTGCCCATTAATTTTGTATCCTGCAACTTTACCAAATTCATTGATTAGCTCTAGCAGTTTTCTGGTGGCATCTTTACGATTATCTATTATCTATAGTATCATGTCATCTGCAAACAGTGACAGTTTTACTTCTTCTTTTCCAATTTGTATTCCTTTTATTTCTTTTTCTTCTCTGATTGCTGTGGCTAGGACTTCCAGAACTATGTTGAATAATAGTGGCAGGAGTGGACATCCTTCTATTCTTTCTGATCTTAGAAGAAATGCTTTCAGTTTTTCACCATTGAGAATGATGTTTGCTGTGGATTTGTCATATATGGCCTTTACTATGTTGAGATAGGTTCCCTCTGTGCCTACTTTCTGGAAAGTTTTTACCATAAATTGGTGTTGACATTTGTCCAAAACTTTTTCTGCATGTATTGAGATGATCATATGGTTTTTATTCTTCAGTTTGTTAATATAATGTATCATGTTGATTGATTTGCATATATTGAAGAATCTTTGCATCCCTGGGATAAATCTCACTTTATCATGGTGTATGATCCCTTTAATGTGTTGTTGGATTCTTCTGGCTAGTACTTTGTTGAAAATTTTTGAATCTATATTCATTAGTGATATTGGTCTGTAATTTCTCATTTTTCTGATATCTTTGTCTGGTTTTGGTATCAGGGTGATGGTGGCCTAGTAGAATGAGTTTGGGAGTGTTCTTTACTTTGCAGTTTTTTGGAAGAATTTGAGAAGGATGGGTGTGAACTCTTCTCTAAATATTTGATAGGATTCACCTGTGAAGCCATCTGGTCCTGGACTTTTGTTTGTTGGAAGATTTTTAATCACAGTTTCAATTTCATTACTTGTGATTGGTCTGTTCATATTTTCTATTTCTTCCTGGTTCAGTCTTGGAAGGTTATACCTTTCTAAGTATTTGTCTATTTCTTCCAAGTTGTCCGTTTTTTTGGCATACCGTTGCTTGTAGAAGTTTCTTATGATGCTTTATATTTCTGTGGTATCTGTTGTAACTTCTTTTTCATTTCTAATTTTATTGATTTGAGTCCCCTCCCTCTTTTTCTTGATGAGTCTGGCTAAGGGTTTATCAATTTTGTTTATCTTCTCAAACAACCAGCTTTTAGTTTCATTTATCTTTGCTACTGTTTTCTTTCTTTCTATTTCATTTATTTCTGTTCTGATCTTCATGATTTCTTTCTTTCTACAAAAGTTGGGTTTTAGTTTTCTTCTTTCTCCATTTCCTTTAGGTGTAAGGTTAGATTGTTTATTTGAGATTTTCCTTGTTTCCTGAGGTAGGATTGTACTGCTATAAACTTCCCTCTTAGAACTGCTTTTGCTGTATCCCATAGGCTTTGGGTCATCGTGTTTTCATTGTCATTTGTCTCTAGGTATTTTTTGATTTCCTCTTGTTTTCTTCAGTGATCTCTTGGTTATTTAATAACGTACTGTTTTGCCTCCATGTGTTTCTTTTTTTTATGTTTTTTTCTCTGTAATTTATTTCTAATTTCATAGCAAACTCGTCAGAAAAGATGTTTGATATGATTTCAATTTTCTTAAATTTACCGAGGCTTGATTTGTGACCCAAGATGTGATCTATCCTGGAGAATGTTCCGTGTGCACTTGAGAAGAAAGTTTAATCTGTTGCTTTTGGATGGAATGTTCTATAAACATCAATTAAATCTATCTGGTCTATTGTGTCATTTAAAGCTTGTGTTTCCTTATTAATTTTCAGTTTGGATGATCTGTCCATTGGTGTAAGTGAGGTGTTAAAGTCTCCCACTATTGTGTTACCTTCAATTTCCTCTTTATATCTGTTAGTATTTGCCTTATTTATTGAGGTGCTCCTACGTTGGGTGCATATGTATTTATAATTGTTTTGTCTTCTTCTTGGATTGATCCCTTGATCATTATGTAGTGTCCTTCCTTGTCTCTTGTAACATTCTTTATTTTAAAGACTATTGTATCTGATATGAGTGTTGCTACTCCAGCTTTCTTTTGATTTCCTTTTACATGGAATATCTTTTTCCATCCCCTCAGTTTCAGTCTGTTTGTGTCCCTAGGTCTGAAGTGGGTCTCTTGTAGACAGCATATGTGTGGGTCTTGTTTTTGTATCCGTTCAGTGAGCCTGTGTCTTTTGGTTGGAGCATTTAATCCATTCACATTTGAGGTAATTATCAATATGTATATTCCTATTACCATTTCCTTGATTGTTTTTGGTTTGTTTTTTGTAGGTCTTTTTCTTCTCTTGTGTTTCCCACTTTGAGAAATTCCTTTGGCATTTGATGTAGAGCTGGTTTGGTGGTGCTGAATTCTGTTAGCTTTTTCTTGTCTGTAAAGCTTTTGATTTCTCCATCAAATCAGAATGGGATTCTTGCCAGGTAGAGTAATCTTGGTTGTAGGTTCTTCCCTTTCATCACTTTAAATATATCATGCCATTCCCTTCTGGCTTGTAGAGTTTCTGCTGAGAAATCAACTGTTAACCTTACGAGAGTTCCCTTGTATGTTATTTGTTGCTTTTTCTTCGTTGCTTTTAATAATTTTTCTTTTCCTTTAATTTTTATCAATTTGATTACTATGTGTCTTGGTAGGTTTCTCCTTGGGTTTATCCTGCCTGGGACTCTCTGCACTTCCTGCACTTAGGTGGTTATTTCCTTTCCCATGTTAGGGAAGTTTTTGAGTATAATCTCTTCAAATATTTTCTTGGGTCCTTTCTCTCTCTTTTCTCCTTCTGGGATGCCTATAATGTGAATCTTGGTGCATTTAATGTTGTCCCAGAGGTCTCTTAAGCTGTCTTCATTTCTTTTCATTCTTTTTTCTGTTCTGCAGCAGTGAATTCTACCATTCTCACTTCCAGGTCACTTATCCGTTCTTCTGCCTCAGTTATTCTGCTATTGATTCCTTCTAGTGTATTTTTCATTTCAGTTATTGTATTGTTCATCTTTGTTTGTTTGTTCTTTAATTCTTCTAGGTGTTTGTTCTTTAATTTTTCTAGGTCTTTGTTAAACATTTCTTGTATCTTCTCGATCTTTGCCTCCATTCTTTTTCCGAGGTCCTGGATCATCTTCATTATCATTATTCTGATTTCTTTTTCTGGATGGTTGCCTATCTCCACTTCATTTAGTTGTTTTTCTGGGGTTTTATCTTGTTCCTTCATCTGGTTCATAGTCCTCTGCTTTTTCATTTCATCTGTCTTTCTGTGAATGTGGTTTTCATTCCACAGGCTGCAGGATTTTAATTCTTCTTGCTTCTGCTGTCTGCCCACTGGTGGATGAGGCTATCTAAGAGGCTTGTGCAAGCTTCCTGATGAGAGGGAGTGGTGGTAGGTCTGTCTTCTCTGTTTTGCCTAAATTAATCTTGCCAGTGATTTGTCTGCTTACTAGTCTTTTCAAAGAACCAGCTTTTATCATTGCTGACCTATTATATTTTTGTTTTCTATTTTATTAATTTCTGCTCTGGTATTATATCTTTCCTCTACATTCTTTGAGTTTATTCTGCTTCTAGTTTTCTAATTTTTTACGTTGGAAAATTTAACATTGAGGTTTGTTTTTTTTTTTACTGTAAAAATATAAGGATTAGCTATAACTTTAAATACAAAATTTTTAAGTCAAAATATTTGAGTACATTTACATAAAATAAAATTCACTAACCCAAAGTATAACGTTTGGTGTCTTTTGATGGTTATATGTATGCATTCATATAACCATCACCCCAATCATCATAGATAGTATTTCCATCACCCCAAATAGTTCCCTTATGCTCCTTTGTAGTTAATAATTTCTCAGTCTTAGGTAACCACTGATCTACTTTCTATTATAATAGATAATTTTGACTATTCTAAAATCTCATACAAATGTAAACACACAGAATGTATTTTGGGAATGACAGTTGCCAAAACTCACTTAACCATTCTAACACATGCACAAACTTGGAATTACAAAGGAGTTAACACTCCACAGGACAAAAAGGGATCTTGACCAATAGGACAACAAGACAGCAACTGATAAGTAAATACTTCCTCTTTCAATTCCTAGGGTAGACATATTCTATGTGGCTCCTCAGAAAGTCCCCAATGGAATTGAGCCCAGGTATTTACTCAGTGACCATCCTGGGATTGGGTTTCCCTCTTTTTCTTTTTACTCTTCTCAGTTTCCTACCCAAATTCCTTGAAAATCATTTTCCAAAATAAACTACTCCATGCAAACTTTTGTCTCAAGCTCTCCTCTTTGGGCCAAACCATGCTAAGATAAATTATATTAATGGAAATGCTCAGGCATAACCACACAAGGCAGTGAAAAGTTTCCTCAAATTTTCTAAAACCATTACTTCATATGGATAGTTCTGGGAATGTACCATATGTATTTTTTGTTGTTGTTGTTTTGTGTTTTTTTTATCTTTTTTTTTTAAAATTAATTAATTAATTTATTTTTGGCTGTGTTGGGTCTTCGTTTCTGTGCGAGGGCTTTCTCTAGTTGTGGCAAGTGGGGGCCACTCTTCATCATGGTGCACAAGCCTCTCACTATCGTGGCCTCTCTTGTTGCGGAGCACAGGCTCCAGACACACAGGCTCAGTAGTTGCGGCTCACGGGCCTAGTTGCTCCACGGCATGTGGGATCTTCCCAGACCAGAGCTCGAACCCGTGTCCCCTGCATTAGCAGGCAGATTCTCAACCACTGCACCACCAGGGAAGCCCTGTTGTTTTGTTTTTAATGTATTTTCTACATGTTGTGTATGGTGTACTAAGAACATCCTTTAGATCAAGTTTATTAATTTTGCTATTCAAATTCAAATTGTTCATGTCAGTTTGTCACAAGAGTGGTATTTTATCCATCATTTTAGAAATATGTAGGAGAAATATGTATTTTAGTAATCACAGTTATGGTGGGGGTGCTATTTTCATTTTGTCAGTGGAGGAGTTCAGGAGTGCTAAACATTCTTGCAATGCCTAAGAAAGTGCCCAACAATAAACAGCTGTACCAAATGCTACCTGACTGATCCAAGATTCTTTCTTTTATGTACACAAAGTATTTTGCCAGTGTGTTTAATAATCCACTGAATTTTCAAAGCTTTCAATTACCATGAAGATTAAGGGAAGATAAAGTCAACACTGAGGAGGCAGAGTAGAGAGTCAGAAACTAACTGGATCCTTGGTGAACTCACTCTGGGCTGAATCAACTGATTCAAAATTTGTTCTCATTTGTACACCTGGTTATGTGTGCTAATACATTTCCTTTTTGGTTAAGCCCATTTGAGTTGGTTTTCCAAATATATGCAGCCAGAAGCAACCTAAAATAACTACACAAGGATTTTTATTATGATTATCTATAGTATGTTATTTTGTTTAGCATGAACGATCACCCCCATTTTATAATACATAAGTAAAATGCAAAGCAAATTTAATATTTTTGCATTTATTTTAAATCTAGGCTCTTTAGTAAACTTTATAAACAAAGCACAATTTTATTTTCTAGTTATATAATTATATAACCACTGATAATCACCATTTGCAAACACTATAGTTGGAATGAGTATTGAATTTATCAAATGCTTAGTCAGCATTGAGACGATGACATTGTTATGTTTAAGAGGTTCTTTTGTATTTTTCTAATTTTAAAACCATTCATGAAATCTGTGACTAAGTCTCATGTGGTCAGGTTGATGACTCTTTAAAGAATTGTATAATTCATTTGATAGCTTTCTATTTGCTCTTTTTTAAATCTGTTTTAATCAGAGTCATAAATAAGTTTATTTTTTATACTGCATTTGTAATATTTGGTAATGGATTGAGTTTGTTTCCATGCATTCTACACCATGAAAAGTTTAAGTAGTCTCTGAATTTTCAAAATTACTAGCAGAATTGTACATTTTTATAATTTAAAAGTATCCTTTATATATCTCATGATCCTATGTCTATTTCTTAATTTTATTTAATTTTCTCATTTTTTCCTAATTATAATTGCCAAACTTTTGCATATATTGTCTTACTTTATTTTAAAGACCGTCATCTCAAATATATTTACTAGTCCTGTTTTTTTGTTTTTTCTTAATCTTGTAACTTCTGCCATTATTTTATTATTTATACACAGAATGTAGTTCATACTACATGTACTGTTTTGTTTAACATCATTCATAATTAGTATATCTTTTTATGACTGTACAATAACTTTCTGTTTCCTTATTTTGAATTATTTTTGCTATTTCTAAATTATCTCTTGTTACTATTATATATAACTGTGATAAATATCATTAGAAATTCTTGTGAATTTCTCTGATTACTTCCTGCGGATAAATTCCTGTACAAAAAATCACTAGGCTAAATACTTTCTCTCTCGCTCTTTCTTTGTTATGAAGCAAATTAATTGGCTCTTAGGAAGTTTGTACAATATTTATTGGTATACATTTATGAGTTTGCTTTTGAAACATATGGAAATAAATTTAGATAATGTTTGACCTTTTTCCAACAATCGCTCATTAAAATTATAAATGGAAGTAGATGATCTTATATTCCTTTTTTCAGTTGAGAAAATTGATTGAAAAACATCTCAAAGGTATTTAGTTTTAGACTTCTCTTACTGAGGAGGAGAAGAATAGATATGAAAATAGTAAATTTCCATAGATTTTGGTGTTATACACAGAAGAAATAATTTAAGTGATTTAGCAGTAAGTTATAAACTCTGAACTCTAACTTTTCTATAATGTCATACTTTAACTTTATTATATAAATAGAGGAAGGGAAACATCTAGAGTTGTTAATGCTTTCACTGAGATAAGAAAAGGAATATTAATAGGGAGAAGCAGAATGAGGCTATTCTCTATACATTTAATAACCTCTCTCCTTCTAACTTTCAGCTTTCCTTCTTGTCAAATTCTCTGTACTCTTCAAGGACACTCTAACTAGTAGCAAAGCACACTTCAACAAAATTTAGAATAACAAAACAACTCTTCTGGCCTCCAGTTTTATATATTAAAATGGTTGCTTAGAAGAAAGGAATATGATTTTATATTATAAGCTCGCCAATTGTTTATATTTTTTTGTGGTCTGAAGAAAGATGGGAAGATATGAGCCATTGGCTTTGGAATTAGAAATAGCTGTATTCAAATTTGTGTCTGCTACTTATTAATTTAGTGACATTGGGGAAGCTAATTAATATTTCTAAGTCTCAGGAATATTTAACAGTAGGATGAAAATTTATATAAGTTTATTTACAAACTATTTTTATTACTTATGCTAATATGTTTTCACTCTTCAGTTGAGGTGTGTGTGTGGTGTGCATGCGTGTGTCCAAACAATTTCATAGGTTCAAGAAGCATAAGCATATACCACAGTCATTTTTTTTCTGAAGGAGAAAACTTATTGAAGGGAGACTTGGATTCAGATTTCAGATTTACTATCCATTAGCTATATAACCTTGGATAAGTTACTTAATTCTTTTTTGTTTTATACATCATCCATCTTCTTTCCTATACTGGCCAGTTGAAGAAATTGCTTAGGTAAAGTGAGTTTTATTCCTGGAGCAGATTCTTTATCTCTTCCAGACCTTTTATTATTCCCCTAGCTAACCATCTCATTATGCATACTGCTAAGGTCAGACAAAGGATGTCAAACAGCAAAAACCTCCTTTGTCTTTTAGTGTCATTACTACGCATGCCTTATATTCTTTATACTAAACTACCACTTATTTAAATTTCTTTCTTCTGTCTGTCAAAACTGGTATAATAACAATATGAAAAAAATTTTAAATATGTACCAGTCTGCTTAGGATGTGTCAAACTATTACTGCAAAACACTGGGTGAACCAATCCCCAAGAGCCATCTGTATTGAATCAAGAACTCTCTGGAGCTATGAATATTTTGTTTTGTTTCAGTAGTTTTTGTCTGTCTTTTCTTTTTTTTTTCATAATCTTTACTTGGGAAAAATTTACATTGAATTCACAATCAGGCTTATTCTGTTCTTCCCAATAGTGGAAATGAAACAAAATGTATAGCCAGCATATTGTTGATATACAGTTACCGTAATGCTGGTGAATGTGGCATTTACATGCCTGACAGATGTTTACCTTTGTGATTATTTAGAATTATATTTTCCATTGCCTTTCTATAACGTCTATTAACAGGAAGCCGAGAGCTGAAAATTTAACTCTGAGTAAATTTTTCACTAACAACAATGTATAAGAAACAAGTAATGTCATTTTTATTTCTATTATTATCAATTATGTCTGATTCTGACAATAAATGTCAACCAGAGGCTGATCACCTGCCTCTCCATCACCTTCTAAAGATGAGTCCTTCACACCCCTTCTTCACCAGCAACTGCCCCCTATAAAATCTTTTCTTCTTCCTCAGTAAATTGTATTTTATATACAAACTATATTATTTATTTCCAAACTGTTGTTAATTACTTAGGTAAATATGTTTTCACTGTTCAACTGATATATTTTTTTAACTGCAAAATTATTTGTGTCTGTTGCATTGAGATGGAATGCCTCATATTTTTTCCCATTAAAATTAATGGAGATAGATACAAACACACACGTGCATATACACACATACACATATACATATATATATATATATATACATAGAGAGAGACATATGTGTGTGTGTGTATAAGCAAATTTTTCAGATACCAATAAAAATTGTTAACTAAAAAATATATATAAATTTATTCCTGAGAGATTCAGAAGCCAGTATAACTTTTACTGTCTATAAACGTAACTTCCTTATTGAATATCATAAATGAAACTCTGGATTAAATATCAATCATTATTAAATTCCATAAATATTGATAGTGTATTGCATACATAATGTTACAAAGTATACACTTAAAAGGCATTTGTATAATTGTTGTTATGAATTTCAAATATTATTTGCCATATAAATGATATATGAATCTTAACATTCTGTTTTAAAAATCCAGAATTTAGAAGTACCAAATTTTGATAGTAAATATGTCTAATTTAAATTTAAATATGTGAAACAAAAGACTGTGACCACAGAATCTAGTCTTTCTTCTTAGAAATTAGGATTTATTTTTTATTTTTGTCTAACAATTTAACTTCTTTATGCTCATAAATAGCATAATAATATGCTATTTATAATGCTAATTATATAATAGCATTATTAATACTCAATAATAGCACAATAATAATTGTCTAACAATTTAACTTCTTTATGCTCATAATTCAAATTTATCCATTTTATTATCTATTTTAAAGTAAATTCTTCCTACATCTCACTGTTTACAATAATGGTTCCTTCAAAAAACTATTCCTTAGAATATATATATATATATATATCTATATATATATATATATATATCTATATATATGTAAAATCCCTTAGTGGCAATAGTGAAGGTATGGTGGCTTCATCAGCACTTGTGACTTTGTCCTTGTAAACATGGATAAGTCATAATTTGGATGGTGACCTTCTATATCTCTTTATCCATCCATCTAATATCAGCTTGTCTGTCCATCTATCCATCTACCCATCTGTCCATCCCTATCTACCTATATATTTATCTACCTACCATCTGTCTGTATTAGACTTATTCATTTCTTTAAGAAAAAATATATACTTGAAGCTTATATAAATGTAATAAAGTGCATTTGACCTTGCTTGAAGAAAAGCTCCATGGATCCTCCTGGATGGTGTTATTATGGCATAAGTTACTTAATTGCAACAACTTAATCCGTCGAAAAAAATTAGGCATATTTCTTTTGACTAAGTGCTGACTGCATCAATATTTCAGATAGAGGCCACAATTGTTAAAATATAAACCCTTGAAATAACCAATTTACCAGAATCAGAGAAGAATAAAAAGAAATATTTAGTGATTTTGTTAACATATGAAAGGACCATAGATTTTTTTTAAACTAATTAATTAATTTATTTATTTTTGGCTGTGTTGGGTCTTCATTGTTGCACGCGGGCTTTCTCTAGTTGCAGCAAGTGGGGGCTACTCTTCAATGCGGTATGTGGGCTTCTCATTGTGGTGGCTTCTCTTGTTGTGGAGCACAGGCTCTAGGTGTGCGGGCTTCAGTAGTTGTGGCTCGCAGGCTCAGTAGTTGTGGTGCACGGACTTACTTGCTCCATGGCATGTGGGATCTTCCCGGACTAGGGCTTGAACCCGTGTCCCCTGCATTGGCAGGCAGATTCTTAACCACTGCACCACCAGGGAAGTCCAGGAATGGCTTTCTTGACATATGAGAAACCATTTTTGCCTTAGCCATTTTGTGATCTAAGCCTGGCCACAATGCTTGCCCTTGTAGAGGTCTCAGGAATTAAAGATCTTAAGGGAATAAAGGAATGCAGAAACATAGCCTGCTATCAGGCAAGAGAAGTAACAATAGCAAAGATAATATATCAGTTGTAATGACTCCCAGTTATGTTTCAAGAGTAAAGATTAGCCTGAAGCATTCAACCACCAGATCAACTAGAACCTAAGGGATGTTGATGATGACCTTTCTGACCCTCCTGACTTCAATCAACTAAAGTTTGGACTCCACTGAAAGCCCAAGCCCCTTCATGAATAGGCATGTACTTTTAGCTTAAAATATCCCCTTGGACTTCCCTGGTGGTCCAGTAGTTAAGACTCTGAGCTTCCACTGCAGGGAGCATGGGTTCCATCCCTCATTGGGGGAAATAAAATCCCGCATGCCTCGAGGCCCCCTCCAAACAATAACTTTGCCAATTTTGCTGTTGGGGAGACACTGCATTGGGAAAGATCCCCAGTGTCCTCCTTAACTTGCTGCAAGTAATAAGTCCTTCCTGGGAATTCCCTGGTGGTCCAGTGGTTAGGATTCCAGGCTTTCAACTGCTGGGGGCCCGGAGTTGGATCCCTGGTCAGGGAACTAAGATCTGGCAAGCCACATGACAGGCCCAAAAGTAAATAAATAAACAAACCCTTCCTTCTTTTGTGCTTTGGCTTGGTTGCTCTGTTGGCTCCACACCCACTGGAGGACAGTAACACTGTCTCTAACAGTTTTTTTGTTTTTTGTTTTTTTTTGGTTGTGTTGGGTCTTCATTGCTGCCCATGACCTTCTCATTACAGCGGCTTCTCTTGTTGCAGAGCACGGGCTCTAGGCGTGTGGACTTCAGTAGTTGTGGCATACGGGCTCAGGAGTTGTGGCTTGTGGGCTCTGGAGCGCAGACTCAGTAGTTGTGGTGCATAGGCTGAGTTGCTCCACCACATGTGGAATCTTCCCGGACCAGGGCTTGAACCTGTGTCCCCTGAATTGGCAGGCGGATTCTTAACCACTGCGCCACCAGGGAAGTCCCTCTAACAGTTTTAAGGTAAAAGATTACATCGTGTGGGACACGTCTGTCAAAAATCAATTTTTTTGTTTTGTTTTTGCCTTGTCACGTGGCTTGTGGGCTCTTTGTTCCCCAATCAGGGATCAAACCCTCACCCTTGGCAGTGAAAGTGCAGAGTCTTAACCACTAGACCACCAGGGCAGTCCTAGAAACTGAGATGTTTTCTTCAGGGACCATAGATTTTTTAATCATGGGAAGTATCCACTGAGACTAATTACAAAGTTAATACTGAGTTACCAATTTAATGGCTTTGGCATTAGGAGAACCTGACTCTTGTTCTGATAGTGATAATAATAGTGATAAATCATAATGATATTAATCCTAATATTAATTACTGTGACTACTACCATAGCTAACATTTGCTAAACAGTTAAACCTGGCAGGACATTGTACTAAGTACTGAATATTTTGCCTTAATAATTTTATTTGATTTCACATTCCCAATGTGAAAAATACTATTATTGCCTATCATTTTACAGATGAGGAAATAAACTTAAAGAAATTTAAAGAAATCTATCAATAGTTTCTCAGCTCATAAACTAAGGATCTTGGATTTAAAGCCAGGTTGTTTGACCATAGAATCTACCTTCTTAACCACAATGCCCCATCATTCTGAAAATAATCACCTTCTCAGGATCTCCATTTCTTTATCTGTAAAATGAGAAATATCAGATTAACAATATCCAATTCTTATGCAAAATTTCTAATTTTCTTAAGTATTATAAAGAAGGGAACATTTAAGGAGAAAAATTTTACTTGGTTCTTTTTATTCTCTGTAATAACACAGTGCGTAGCCTAAATATTTGTATCCACAATATGCTTTGCTTTTCCTTGATTAATGTTTGTAGAGTTAGGGAATCACTTTATAAATGTGTAAAGAACACATAGTCTCTACTGCACAAAGTAGTCTTTTTATCTTTTATTCCCATTTCTCTAATTTATTGTTTTTTTGTAGTGTTTTCTTAAGCTCAGTTATTTATTTTGAGGTTTTTTTTTGTAATAAGTTTTGTGGCCTATTATTTATTATATTATCAACTACCATGAAATCATATTCATATTTTTTAAAAGAGCATTCCATTATTGATCATTATTCATAAATTTCCTAATCGCTTTTAGCATTCGTAGCAAATTATCTTCCTTGTCTCAAATTGGTTAATTATGTGTAATAGAATCTCCTTTTCCTGTGGTTCAGCCCATCCGTGATCAGTTTTTTGATGTCAAGAGCACTCAAGTGGTAATTGAAAGATCTAATATGTTTTAACAAAAGTTCATTTAATTCAGCTGAAATTATGAAAAAAAGCATCAAAATTCCACATAATTCTTGATATACTCAGGTCAGTCTTAGCATTGTAACTCTGATATTGTACCAAAAAATGTAGATATCTTACTAATGGCATTGTCATTATGTTTAATTTGAAAAAAGGAAGGTAATCACCATATAAGAGTTTTTAAATAGATGCTTTTTTAAAAAAATTTCTCCTTTCCTCTTGGCCGATTTAATGGCCCCTATCACTGTGTGACTTATAAAGTCAATTACTAGGTAAGGGATTAAAATCTGAGAGATAAGTTTTACAAGGTACATTGAAATATTCTACATGCTGGTTTAAGACGTGACCCTCCAGAGTAACATTTCAGTGTGCGATTAATAGAAACTACACTTAACTATACTATACATATGGAACTTGTCTTGTTCCTTGTGCAGTATGGTAAATCTCTTCTTTGTTGTGTCTGTGGTAAACAAGTAATAAACTTGTTTACCACAAGTTTACTTGAGTACAGGTTGTTGTTTCTGTGGTACAAATAGTAAACTTTATTTCTTAAGAATATATAAAGTGAACTGGAGTTTTTATCTCCTAACAGCTAAATAGTTAAATTGGGCTAAACCAAAATGTGGAAGAGCTTTAGTCAAGATAACATAATTCAAGGCTGGGATTTACTTTCCCTGATCACAATTAAATAATACAAGTTTTATGGGAAATAAAAACAGTTTCAGTATACTTCTGTGTCTTTGGATCTTTTTTCATTATTATTTTAAACAACTATAGTAGAAAACACATCTGAGAAATAAAATGTGTTCTAGTTTTATTATTTCCTCTTTATTACTAATTATAGACACATTATTTAAAATATTGCATATAAACATTCAATGGCTATAGTGTTTATTAGTACATTTTATTTTTGTCATAATATATTCTTATTAAATAATCACCAAAGGTTAAATATAAGTTAATGTTATCCTGAAATACCATTATCATGACATACCATTAACTTTTCTAAACTCACTTGACATAACTTGTCATTATGTTTAAATGTGCTCAGAACACTATTAATTATAATTTATAAAAAAAATTTATTAGCATTATAGGTTAAAATATGATTGAATGCAGATTGCACATGACCAAGTCCGTTACAATGATTGTAATAACTTTACTTGGGATAAATACTTTTACTATAAATTAGTTAATTCATTGTGAACATGATTGTTTCATTTACAAAATGAATCCTATTGGCCAAAATAATTAAAAGTATCCAATAAGTGACAAAAATTATCAAAGAAAAACTGAAAAATACCTCTTTAGTTTATAATACATCATATATTTTATATTTGTTCCATGCCTACTGTTAAAAGACTTTTAAGGTGACAATTTTAAAACATACATATGCAAGATAATTTTGTCAATTTTTTTAAAATGGAGAAATAATATAACAAATAGCTTAGGTATATTGTTTAAACCTTTAATATACTAGAATAATTTGAGAACAGATGAGATAATGTATTCAAATTTCTCCCTGTAGGTTAAGTTATAATAAATATAGATAATTAAATTCATAGAGAATTCCCAAGCCTCTTTTTTAAGAAATAAAATTTTCAGATCTGTATTTCTCGCTGCCCATTTTTACTGCTTATTTTCTGTCACTGGGAGTTCAGTGATCAAAAGAACAGAATTGAAAAGGCTTACAGACTCTGCACTTAAAAAGATCACTCAACAGAGTGATGAGTACCTGAAGTATATATGTTGAATTCATAACCAGACGTCAACAGAAAGAGGGAAAATGTTCATATATGTATTCAGCATGAAAGGACTGCCTTCTACAGTGGCCTATCCATGTAAGGGACCTGGCAAGTGTGGGCACAGATGGTTAGAGCACAGCTGGAAGAATTACAAACATTTGGACATCAATGACACCAATGCTGAACAACTTATAGTCACAATTTTTTTAAAAAAGAAAAAGAAAAATATCCCTTAGGCTACTTCATCAACTTTAGCAGTTTCTGGAAACCTTACTTTTGGAGAAACTGATTTTTGCTGGGAACCAAAAGAGACGTCTATCAAGAGTATGAGAAGGCAGCTCACAGACTGGGAGAAAACATTTGCAAAACACATATCTGCTAATGGACTGTTATCTGAAATATACAAAGAAGTCTTAAAAATTCAACAATAAGAAAATGAACAACCAATTTTTTTTAACTGGGCAAAAGACCTAAACAGACACCTCACTAAAGAAGATAAACATATGGCAGATCAGCATATGAAAAGATGGTCCACATCATGTGCCATCAGGGAAATGCAGGTTAAAATGAGATATCACTACACACCTATTAGAATGGCCAAAACCTGGGACACTGACAACACCAATTGCTGGTGAGGATGTGAGCAACAGAAACTCTCATTCATTGCTTGTGAGAATGCAAAATAGTACAGCCATTTTGGAAGAGAGTTGGGCAGTTTCTTTTTTTTTTTTATAAGTTTATTTATTTTTGGCTGTGTTGGGTCTTTGTTGCTGCGCACAGGCTTTTTCTCTAGTTGCGGCGAGCAGGGGCTACTCCTTGTTGCAGTGTGCGAGCTTCTCATTGCAGTGGTTTCTCTTGTTACGGAGCATGGGCTCCAGGCACGCGGGCTTCAGTAGGTGTGGCACGCAGACTTCAGTAGGTGTGGCACACGGACTTAGTTACTCCGCGGCACGTAGGAAATTCCTGGACCAGGGCTCGAACCCATGTCCCCTGCACTGGCAGGTGGATTCTTAACCACTGCGCCACCAGGGAAGCCCCTGCAGTTTCTCGCAAAATAAACATACACCTACCAAATGATCCAGCAATCATGTTCCTTGGTATTTACCAAGGAGTTGAATGAGTTCAAAACTTATGTTCACACAAAAACCTGTACACAGATGTTTATAGTGGCATTATTCATAATTTCCAAAACATGGAAGCAACCAAGATGTCCTTCAGTAGATGAATGGACAAAATAATTCATTGTCTACTTGTACCACAGTGCTGTCAAGCCATGAAAAAACTTTTAGGAACCTTAAATGCATATTACTAAGTGAAAGAAGTCAACCTGAACAGGTACACACTCTGTTATTCCAACTGAATGACATTCTGGAAAAGGCAAAACTATAGAGATGGTAAAAATATTAGTGATTGCCAGGGGTGGAGGGGAGGAAAGGATGAATAAGTAGAGTACAGGGCATTTTTAAGTTAGTGAAACTAATCTTTATGATAATATAATGGTGGATACATGGCATTATACATTTGTCAAAACCCATAAAATGTACAACTCCAAGAGTATATTCTAATGTAAATTATGGATTTTGGGTGATAATGATGTGTCAATATAGGTTCATTGATTGAAACAAATACTTCACTATGGTGGGGGGTGTTGATAGTGAGAGAGGTTTTGCATGTATGGAAGAGGGCTGTAAAGGAACTCTCTGTATTTTCCAGTCAATTTTGCAGTGAACCTAAAACTGTTCTAAAAAATAAAGTCTATGGAAAAAGAGAGAGGAAGAGAGGGAGAGGGAGAAAGGCAGGGAGAGAGAAAGAGAGAGAGAGAAAGAGAGTACAGTCAACCATTGAAGCTCAGAAAAGATAAATCTGAATAGACCAAGGGAACCAGAAGTGAAAAATTTTGTCATAGCTTTTTGGTTATAGACCTTTCCCATTGAAGTGGGAAATATGAATCATTCAAACCCAATCATAAGACCCCTTACACCCTTTCATACTTTTTAGATTATGACCCACATAAGAAATACATTTTATGTTGGGATCCATTGTGCACAGACAATCATTATATATATATGCACAAACAATTGAAAGAAAACATCCACTAAACAATTTTACACTTAATACATGCAGTGTACTCATATTTTCTCTTTTAGTCAACATTGTTAAAAAATATGCTGGACAAGTTTCAGTTAAATGACTATTTTTCTTTTTTTTCCACAACTCCAGTTTACAAAACATCACCTGGAAGGCAGTCTAGTGTTGAGATCAGAGATCGTGTTGAGGTCAGTCACACAAATGATTGCTGTTCTTTGGTATTTTGCAGATTGCAGAATGGATAGATAAAACTAATTCAGAATCTTATGTCTGCCTGGACAATTAGGGGTTGACTTCATCTAAGACACTAAGGGACATCTTGTGGTTGAACTCACACATGAAGGACAGGACATAGCAAATATTCCATCTTCCTCTTCTAGCCAGGAGCATAGCACTAGTGACTGACAGTTATTGAATACTAACTTCCAAGTGCTTGTTTCCTGGGAATTGATTAGATTAGCCAGAAGAGTTCATGATGGATATACTCAGCCAAGGAAAGTCACACATCATCCCTCGGTTATCAGAAAGGAATCCTACCCTACACATAGAAAAAGATTAAAAGAGTTGGTGTTGGACTAGGGATACAAAGGATCACTGTCACTGACTGGCATTTTATTCCTCTGTATGGAATACTACAGAGATTTGACTTGGTGAAAAGAAGACAGAGAATAAGTCTTGTACATGTGTACTCAATGCTTTATTCCTTCCCATGGTCACAAAGGAGAATTTTGCCTTTATCTATTCAGGCTTTTCTATCATTTCTTTTCTTTACCACCAGGAACTCCTGTTAGCTTGCCCCACCACACAAAGGACTGCCCTGGAGGGAGCTGGAGAGTTGCATCTTTACTTGATTAGCTCCAGGCATGTCTGCATCAGAGTAATACCTGGACTTGTACGAGAGGTAATAGTGGGAGAAAATCATAACCATCATCACCATAGTCAGATAGAGAAAGGGGAAAGTGGCTAGAAAAATAAGAATCTACACAAGGTGGATTGGGATAATGTTCCTTTGAGGTTATTTTGAGAGGAAAAGAGAATTTTGAGGAGACTGTATCCTGCTTATGAGGGTAAGATAAAAAGACGAAGGAATTTTATGTCGTGTTGCCCTACATTAAAAAAAACCTCCATTGGTGTTTTCTTCAGAAACTGCATTAAAGATTTAAATTGCTTTCAATCATATTTTGGTTGAAATTCTTCCTGTTGTTGCATTGTTATTTTTGTTGTAGAGTAGTAATACTAATAATATTATTGTAAATAATATTAAAACAATACTCAAATCATCATTACTATTATTATCATTACCATTACTATTGTTTCAAGAATACTATATGCCAGGAGTTATCTACAACTGATAGGAGTTAAATAAAAACTGAAAATTAAAAGTGTTAAAATCTCATAAAGTTAATTTTTCCAACATTATATAATACCTAGGATTGCTCTTTAATCCACCTCTAAGTCTCAACTCACATTTTTTTTTTTAAATTTATTTATTTTTGGCTGTGTTGAGTCTTCGTTGCTGCGCATGGGCTTTCTCTAGTTGCGACGAGCGGGGGCTACTCTTCATTGCAGTACACGGGCTTCTCATTGCGGTGGCTTCTCTTGTTGCAGAGCACGGGCTCTAGGCATGTGGGCTTCAGTAGTTGTGCCACGCCGGCTCAGTAGTTGTGGCTCGTGGACTCTAGAGCGCAGGCTCAGTAGTTGTGGCACACGGGCTTAGTTGCTCTGTGGCGTGTGGGAACTTCCCGGACCAGGGCTTGAACCCGTGTCCCCTGCATTGGCAGGAGGATTCTTAACCACTGTGCCACCAGGGAAGTCCTGAACTCACATTTTGAAGTTGCTGGCAAAGGGAGGGATTTAGAATATTGGTAAACCTAAATATAGTATAGGTATAAATTCAAGGAAGCTAATTTCAGTTATTGAAAATACATTTTTAAAATGTGAGTCATTTCCTTTTTCTCTTATTAGGAATACAATTGAAAGTTTAAAGGCAGTATACAGTATACTCAGCAACCTTGGGAAAGATTAAGGCTCAAATCTTAAAGCAACAAAGCAGACAGTCATGAGAGTTTACATATATTTCAATTTTACAAAGTTTTCTTTTTAATGTCTCAGTAGTTGATGGCATTATTAGACATATTTTACTATCTACTAGCTCCATCAAATAGCAGACAAGATAGAAAATATGAATGGAGATCACTATTCCTTGTGGATTAAATTTGACATGATATACTATGGTGTTTCGAATACCCAGTTTTATGTATCTCTGCTGAGAAATGGAAATCTTTATTTTGTCTCTTTTATCTGATTTATTACACTATTGAATTCAGAAACTGCACTCAATCCAGTATGATTCCTCATCTGTCTTTCAACTGAAAATAACAACCAAAACAAAAATCAATGACCATTTTTTTATAAAAAGGTCCCTCTCATATAAGAAAAAAGTAGCAAGGCTTTTCTTTAAACAAATATTAGCCTGGCCAGGGAGAATCATATTCAGGGAACTTGTTTGATAAATATTAATGTCTAGTTCAATATTAATACTTTGTTTTTAGGTGTGACACCATAATATTAGCAAAAATGTTATGTGACACAATCATAAACCTATATATTGAAGTGAGATTACATCAATTGTTTGTTGGGCTTGAGGGGAGAATTTTGCTTCCTCCTTTGAGGCATTCTATGACACTGTTTCTCAAAGTCTGTTCTGAGGACTACAGACATTAATCACTTGTTAAAAAAATTCCTCAGTCCTGTCCCTAGCCCTACTGACAAAAATCTTCCGGAGTTACAACTCAGAACCTACATTTTTATTTAATTAATTAATCAATTTATTTATTTATTTTAAAAATTTATTTATTTATTTTTCTATGGCTGAGTTGGGTCTTTGTTGCTGCGTGCAGGCTTTCTGTAGTTGCGGTGAGCGGGGTCTACTATTCCTTGGGGTGTGCAGGCTTCTCATTGTGGTTGCTTCTCTTGATGCGGAGCACAGGCTCTAGGTGCACGGGCTTCAGTAGTTGTGGCACGTGGGCTCAGTAGTTGTGTCGCGCAGGCTCTAGAGCGCAGGCTCTGTAGTTGTGGCACATGGGCTTGGTGGCTCTGCGGCATGTGGGATCTTCCCTGACCAGGGCTTGAACCCATGTCCCCTGCATTGGCAGGCAGATTCTTAACCACTGCCCCACCAGGGAAGCCCAGAACCTACATTTTTAAAAAGTACATCTTGAATGAGAAATATTGGCCTGTGTTTCAGAATAAATTCATAGTCCACAGAAATCTTTAAGATTCTAAGTAACTAGAATTAACTACCAAGGATGTTGCCATTAATAATACCAGATAATTTATAATTAATATTAAGTAGAATTTAAATTATATATTTAATTCAATTTGAAATATTATCAATATTTTAAGAAATATAACAAAATATTTTCACGTCAGTTTAGAAATATGCATTAAAAATTTAATTGTTTAATAGTAATTGAGAATCTAATTAGTTAAAAATTAAGAAATATATAATATGTAATATTAAATTTTAATACTTAATAATATTTAACATAACCATGACATTATATAGTCCAAAATAGGTTAGTGTTTAATGTTCTCTACAGAAGACTTGTACCAGGGAATTTATTTTTAAAGAGGTAACAGAGTTTATAATATATTATGGGTAGAAGGAGGCTTAGGGATCTGCTACCCCAAAACTTCCACTATCATGATGAGAAAAGAGAAGCCCAGGGAGGTAGCAGAACTAGGATCTGCACTTGGCTCCCCAGAGCATTTTTTTGTTATGCTATGCATCATACGGAGTTGTTATACGTGTGCCTTTCAAACCGGTGGAAGAGGATGCTGGTTAAGAACATATACTTTGAAGTCAGAGAGATTTGGACTTGAACACTAATCTATTTTTGTAACATTAGAAAAGTTTCTTAATTCTCTGTATCTCAGTTTTTCAGCATATTGGGGAAAACAGAACCTATCTCATTGGATAGATATAAATATTAAATCAGATACAGCATTTCAGGTGTCTAACCCTTTATTGCTCTCTACCTTATATATATTTACATATATATAATGGTCATACATATATATAAATAATGATTTATTTATAACCATTTATATTTTGAATTTAATATATTTTCAATAGATAATGCATTCAAGTAGTTGTTTTTAAAAATCAAAGCATTATGAAAAGCTATACAGTAAAAATTCTCCCACTTTGCCTCTACAAGTCTCCTTCCCCTTACCTGTAGATAACCACATTTGTGTATGTGTGTGTGCCTGCTTCTAGATTTTCTTTATGTAAATACCAAAAAGTACAAATTAATATATATTCTTTTTTCCCTTCACACATTAATGATGGCCACACACTGTTTTACAGATACTTTGTTTTAACTTAACATTATATCTTGGAGGTCACACAATGTCAAATTACAGAGAATGTCTTCAATTCTTTTTTACAGAAGACTCATAATAGTAGTCATCATTTTTATGGCAATTAGCATGCACGAGGCACTATTTTAAATGTTTTAAGTGCTTTACATATATTAAGACATATGTAATGGCATATTCTTCAAAGCCACACTAGGAAATGTATGTTTATTTCATTCCCATTTATAGCTGAAGAAGCCATGTTTATGAATGTTGCCTCAATGAACCATAACTTATTTATCCAGTACTCTACTAATGCAAAATCATGTTGCTTCCAAACTTTTCTTTTTATTAAAACCAGTGCTGCAGTAAATAATCTTGGACAGAAAAATATTTGCAAGTATATCTATAAGATAAATTCTTAGAAGTCAGATTACTGAGTAAAAATGTAAATGCCTTCGTGATTTTGATAGATGTTACCAAATTACCCTCTTTAGTGATTTTTAATGTGTAGTTCCACCAGTAATGTATGAGTGCTTATTTCCCCATAGCCCTGCTAACAGAGTATGTTGCCAAACATTTAGATTTTAACCCCAAATAGGACAAAAAAATGCTATCTCACTGTAGTGTTAATATTAATTTTTCTTACTAGGAATTAGGTTGAGCATCTTTTCATTTCTTCAAGACCAATTTGTATTTCCTTTTCTGTTCATAACCTTTGCTTATTTTTAAAAATTGGACTGTTGGTCTTTTTGTTTTTTAAATAAATATCCAGGAATCCTTTTTACGTATTCAGGAGATTGACTCTGAATACAATGTGACAACATTTTTTTTCAGTTTTCAATTTTAGAAATAGACTTTATTTTCTGGAACAGTTTTAGATTTACAGAAAAATTGAAAAGATATTACAGTGAGTTCTCAAATATCTTGCACCCAGTTTTCCATTTTAATATATCACATTAGTATGGCACATTTATTACAATTAATGAACTAATATTGATATATTATTATTAACTAAAGGCCATATTTTCTTCAGGTTTCCTTAGTTATTACCTAAGAAGTAACATACCATTTTCATCACATCATGTCAAGAGTACATGCTGTCACATGATTTATCACTGTTGGTATTGACGTTTATCACCTAGCTAAGGTAGTGTTTGTCAGTTTCTCTACTGTAAAATTACTCTCCCATCCTACCCCCTTTCCTCTAGGTCTTTGGGGAAAAGCCACTGTGCTCAGCCCCAGCTTGAGCATGGAGAGTTATGCTTCCCCTTCTCAGGGGGGTAGTTTCTGTACATAAATTACTTGGAATTTTTCATGAGAGATGCATTCATTATCCTCTCTTGAAACATTCCTTCGCTTCTTTTTATCAGTATGGAATCTCTTTTTTTTTTTTTTGTACTTTAGGTTAAAATTCAATACTATTTTTTATATTTTATTGTTAAAAAAAGCTTTGTCCATTGGGAGCTCTTTCAGTTGGCTCTTGTGTGTTCTTTTTGACATACCCCCATTAATGCTTGGTTTGAGTACTTCTCACTTTCTAGCACTACAAGATTCTCTAGGCTCATTTTTTTACAGCTCCAGTCCTAGAATCAGCCATTTCTTCAAAGAGTCTTAGTTCCTTTTATTGTAGAATGATATTAGAAACCAAGATCTGGGCAGTATGTGTGCTTCATGCTTGGGTGCTATTATTGCCTTCAGGCCTTTTCAGCCAATAAAGGGAGAAAATATAAGTGTATATATTACCTCGTGTGTGCATATGTAATTTCTATATGCAGCTATCTGTATCCATATTAATTAAACATGAGTTCATATGGATAACTCCAATTCTAATCCATTACCACAAGGATTATTCTAGCTCTCTCCCCTTGATTAGCTATAAATTCCCACTCCAATGGTGAAAAACCTGGCTTCCACAATCTGCTATCCACTTAATTATTCAATTCCAATATATGTATAGAAGTATCAAAATTAACTGGTACCTGCATAAGAACTAAAGTGTAGTGCTTTTGTGCAGCCCATATGCCTTTAGTTTTACAGCTTCAGATCATCTCCAGAGTATGTAGGCCAGCACATTTTCTGCCCATCTCCTTTAGTGAGGTTGTTTCATATATTTGTAATAGGTTCTCTCTTTTTATTTTTTTAACATCTTTTTTGGAGTATAATTGCTTTACAATGTTGTGTTAGTTTCTGCTGTATAACAAAGTGCATCAGCTATATGTATACATATATCCCCATATGCCCTCCCTCTTGAGTCTCTCTCCCACCTTCCCTATCCCACCCCTCTAGGTGGTCACAAAGCACCGAGCTGATCTCCCTGTGCTATGCAGCTGCTTCCCACTAGCTATCAGTTTTACATTTGGGAGTGTATATATGTCAATGCTACTCTCTCACTTTATCCCAGCTTACCCTCCCCCTCCCCGTGTCCTCAAGTCCATTCTCTACGTCTATGTCTTCATTCCTGTCCTGCCCCTAGTTTCATTAGAACCACTTTTTTTAGATTCCATATATACATGTCTGCATATGGTATTTGTTTTTCTCTTTCTGACTTACTTCACTCTGTATGAGACTCTAGGTTCATCCACTTCACTACAAATAACTCAGTTACGTGTCTTTTTATGGCTGAGTAATATTTCATTGTATATATGTGCCACATCTTCTTTATCCATTCATCTGTCGATGGACACTTAGGTTGCTTCCATGTCCTTGCTATTGTAAATAGAGCTGTAATGAACATTGTGGTACATGAGTCTTTTTGAATTGTGGTTTTCTCAGGGTATATGATCAGTAGTGGGATTGCTGGCTCATATGGTAGCTCTATTTTTAGGTTTTTTTTTTTAACTTTATTTTATTTATTTTTTATGCAGTAGTTTCTTATTAGTTATCTATTTTATACATATTAGTGTATATATGTCACTCCCAGTCTCTCAATTCATCCCACCACCATCACCACCCCCTGCCCCGCTTTCCCCTTTTGGTGTCCATATGTTTGTTCTCTATGTGTGTCTCTATTTCTGCCTTGCAAACTGTTGCATCTGTACGATTTTTCTAGATTCCACATATATGAGTTAATATACGGTATTTGTTTTTCTCTTTCTGACTTACTTCACTCTATATGACGGTCTCCATGTCCATCCATGTCTCTACAAGGGACCTAATTTCGTTTTTTTTATGGCTGAGTAATATTCCATTGTATATATGTACTGTATCATCTTCTTTTTTTTTTTTATAGCTACTTTATTTATTTATTATTATATTTTTGGCTGTGTTGGGTCTTCGGTTCGTGCGAGGGCTTTCTCCAGTTGCGGCAAGCGGGGGCCACTCTTCATCGCGGTGCGGGTACTGCTCTTCATCGCAGTGCGCGGGCCTTTCACTATCGCGGCCCCTCCCGTTGCGGGGCACAGGCTCAGTAGTTGTGGCTCACGGGCCCAGCCACTCCGTGGCATGTGGGATCTTCCCAGACCAGGGCTCGAACCCGTGTCCCCTGCATTAGCAGGCAGATTCTCAACCACTGCGCCACCAGGGAAGCCCTGTACTGTATCTTCTTTATCCATTCATCTGTCGATGGGCATTTAGGTTGCTTTCATGACCTGGCTATTGTAAATACTGCTGCAATGAACATTGGGGTGCATACGTCTCTCTGAATTTTGGTTTTCGCTGGGTACATGCCCAATAGTGGGATTGCTGGGTCATATGGTAATTCTATTTTAAAGATTTTTAAGGAACTTCCATACTGTTCTCCATAGTGGCAGTATTAATTTACATTCCCACCAACAGTGCAAGAGGGTATCCTTTTCTCCGCAGCCTCTCCAGCATTTATTGTTTGTAGATTTTTCTGATGATCGCCATTCTGACTGGTGTGAGGTGATACCTCACTGTGGTTTTGATTTGCATTTCTCCAATGATTAGTGATGTTGAACATCCTTTCATGTGTTTGTTGGCAATCTGTATATCTTCTTTCCTGAAATGTCTATTTAGGTCTTCTGCCCATTTTTGGATTGCATTGTTTGTTTTTTTGATATTGAGCTGCATGAGCTGTTTGTATATTTTGGAAATTAATCCCTTGTCAGTTGCTTCATTTGCAAATATTTTCTCCCATTCTGAGGGTTGCCTTTTCGTCTTGTTGATGGTTTCCTTTACTGTGCAAAAGCTTTTAAGTTTCATTAGGTCCCATTTGTTTATTTTTGTTTTTATTCCATTTCTCTAGGAGGTGGGTCAAAAAGGATCTTGCTGTGGTTTATGTCATAGAGTGTTTTCCCTATGTTTTCCTCTAAGAGCTTTATAGTGTCCAGTCTTACATTTAGGTCTCTAATCCATTTTGAGTTTATTTTTGTGCATGGTGTTAGGGAGTATTCTAATTTCATTCTTTTACATGTAGCTGTCCAGTTTCCCAGCACCATTTATTGAAGAGGTTGTCTTCTCTCCATTGTATATTCTTTCTTCCTTTATCAAAGATGAGGTGACCATATGTGTGTGGGTTTATCTCTGGGCTTTCCATCCAGTTCCATTGATCTGTATTTCTGTTTTTGTGCCAGTACCATATTGTCTTGATTACTGTATCTTTTTAGTATAGTCTGAAGTCAGGGAGCCTGATTCCTCCAGCTCCGTTTTTCTTTCTCAAGATTTCTTTGGCTATTCGGGCTCTTTTGTGTTTCTGTACAAATTGTGAAATTTTTGTTCTACTTCTATGAAAAATGCCATTGGTAGTTTGATACGGATTTCATTGACTCTGTAGATTGCTTTGGGTAGTATAATCATTTTCACAATGTTGATTCTTCCAATCCAAAAACATGGTATATCTCTCCATCTGTTTGTATTGTCTTTAATTTCTCTCATCAGTGTCATAGTTTTCTACATGCAGGTCTTTTGTCTCCTTAGGTAGGTGTATTCGTAGGTATTTTATTCTTTTTGTTGCAGTGGTAAATGGGAGTGTTTCCTTAATTTCTCTTTCAGATTTTTCATCATTAGTGTATAGGAATGCAAGGGATTTCTGTGCATTAATTTTGTACCCTGCTACTTTACCAAATTCATTGATTAGCTCTAGTAGTTTTCTGGTAGCATCTTTAGGATTCTCTATGCATAGTATCATGTCATCTGCAAACAGTGACTATTTTACTTCTTTTCTGATTTGGATTTCTTTTATTTCTTTTTTTTTTTCTCTGATTGTTGTGTCTAACACTTCCAAAACTATGTTGAATAATAGTGGCGAGAGTGGACATCCTTTTCTTGTTCCTGATCTTAGAGGAAATGCTTAATTTTTTCGCCATAGAGGATGATGTTGGCTGTGGGTTTGTCATATATGGCCTTTATTACGTTGAGGTAAGTTCCCTCTGTGCCTACTTTCAGGAGGGTTTTTATCATAAATTGGTGTTGAGTTTTATTGAAAGCTTTTTCTCCATCTATTGAGATTACCATATGGTTTTTATCCTTCAGTTTGTTAATATGATGTATCACACTGATTAATTTGTGTGTATTGAAGAATCCTTGCATTCCTGGGATAAACCGTACTTGATCATGGTGGAGGATCCTTTTAATGTGCTGTTGGATTCTGTTTGCTTGTATTTTGTAGAGGATTTTTACATCTATGTTCATCAGTGATATTGGCCTGTAGTTTTCTTTTTTTTCTGACATCTTTGTCTGGTTTTTGTGTCAGGGTGCTGGTGGCCTCGTAGAATGAGTTTGGGAGTGTTCCTCCCTCTACTGTATTTTGGAAGAGTTTGAGAAGGATAGGTGTTAGCTCTTCTCTAAATGTTTGATAGAATTCACCTGTGAAGCCATCTGGTCCTGGGCTTTTGTTTGTTGGAAGATTTTTAATCACAGTTTCAGTGCTTGTGATTAGTCTGTTCATATTTTCTATTTCTTCCTGGTTCAGTCCTGGAAGGTTGTTCCTTTCTAAAAATTTGTCCATTTCTTCCAGGTTGTCCATTTTATTGGCATAGAGTTGCTTGTAGTAATCCCTCATGATCCTTTGTATTTCAGCAGTGGCAGTTGTTACTTCTCCTTTTTCATTTCTAATTCTATTGATTTGAGTCTTCTCCCTTTTTTTTTTGATGAGTCTGGCTAATGGTTTATCAATTTTGTTTATCTTCTCAAAGAACCAGCTTTTAGTTTTATTGATTTTTGCTATTGTTTCCTTCATTTCTTTTCATTTATTTCTGCTCTGATCATTATGATTTCTTTCCTTCTGCTAACTTTGGGGTTTTCTGTTCTTCTTTCTCTAATTGCTTTAGGTGTAAGGTTAGGTTGTCCATTTGAGATTTTTCTTGTTTCTTGAAGTAGAATTGTAGTTCTATAAACTTCCCTCTTAGAACTGCTTTTGCTGCATCCCATAGGTTTTGGGTTGTCGTGTTTTCACTGTCATTTGTCCCTAGGTATTTTTTTATTTCCTCTTTGATTTCTTCAGTGATCTCTTGGTTATTTAATAGTGTATTGTTTAGCCTCCATTTGTTTGTATTTTTTATAGTTTTTTCCTGTTATTGATATCTTGTCTCATAGTGTTGTGGTTGAAAGAGATCCTTGATATGATTTCAATTTTCTTAGATTTACCGAGGCTTGATTTGTACCCAATATAGGATCTATCTTGGAGAATGTTCCATGAGCACTTGGCAAGAAAGTGTATTCTGTTGTTTTTGGATGTAATGTCCTATAAAAGATCAATTAAGTTCATCTTGTGTAATGTGTCATTTAAAGCTTGTGTTTCCTTATTTATTTTCATTTTGGACGGTCTGTCCATTGGTGAAAGTTGGGTGTTAAAGTTCCCTACTATTATTATGTTTCTGTTGATTTCCCTTTTTATGGATGTTGGCATTTGCCTTACGTGTTGAGGTGCTCCTATGTTGGGTGCATAAATATTTACAATTGTTATATCTTCCTCTTGGGTTGATCCCTTCATCATTATGTAGTGTCCTTCTTTGTCTCTTGTAATAGTCTTTATCAGTCTGCCTTCCTTCCTGGGATTCCTCAACCTCCTAAATGTTTTCTTTTTTTTAATTTGTATACATTAAGGTTCACCTTTGTGCTTTAAATTTTGGTGGGTTTTGACATATACATAATTTTATATCTGACATTACAATATCATACAGAATATTATCACTACCTAAAAAATTCCTTGAGCTTCACCTATTAAATGTGTTTTTCCTCAGAACCCCTAGAAACCACTGATCTTTTTGTCTCTGTAGTTTTGCATTGTCCAGTATGTTGTATAATTGGAATCATATAGTATATAGCTTTTTCAGACTGGCTTTTTTCACTTAAAAACATGTATTTAAGGTCCATCCACATTTTTTCATGGTCTGATAGCTCACTTGTAGTTTATTGCTGAGTAATGTTCCACTGTATGGATTTACCATAGTTTGTTGACCTATTCACCTATTGAATAACATCTTGGTTAAATCCAGTTTTACAGTTATTATGAATAAATCTGCAATAAACATTTGTATGCATGTTTTTATGTATACATAAATTTTCAAATAATTTGGGTAGATATATCTGGGAGAGTGAGTACTGAATGATATGGTGAGGGTTTTGCAAAAACTGTCAAACTGTATTCCAAAATGAATATACCACTTTGCATTCCCAAAAGCAATGAAAGTATTGTTCCATGATCTTTTCAACATTTGGCATTGTCAAATTTTTTAAGTATTAGCCATTCTAGTAATGTGTAGTTGTGTCTCACTGTTAGTTTAATTTGCAGTTCCTTAATCACAGATGATATCTTTTCATACATTTATTTGCCATTGATATATATTCTTTGATGAAGTGTCTGTTTAGATCTTTGTCCATTTTTTAAATTGTATATTTTGCTTTCTTTTTGTTGAGTTTTAAGAGTTCTTCATTTATTTTGGATAACAGCCCTTTATCAGGTATGTATTTTGGAGATATTTTTTTTCCCAGTTTGTGGCTCTTCTTTTCCTTCCCTTAACAGTACCTTTTCAGAAGGTTTTAATTTCATCAAAGTCCAATTTACCAATTTTTACTTTTATGGATCATGCTTTTGGTGTTGTAACTAAAAATCTATTGCCAAACCTAAAGTCTCCTTGATTTTCTCTTATGTTTTTTTCTAGAAGTTTTATCATTTTGCATTTTACATTTAGGTCTATAATCATTTTGAGTTGATTTGATTTTTAGCATATCCTTTTGAATTTTTCCTAGCATTTCCATTTCTTTGTTTATATTACCCATCTGTTCTTGCATGTTTTCAACTTTTTCCATTAGAGCCCTTAACATATTAATCATAATTGTTCTAAATTCCAATCTGTGTCATATCTCATGCTTATTATTTTTCTTCAGACTATATTTTTCCTTGCCTTTTTGCATGTCTCAAAATATTTTGTTGAAACCAGACGTTATGTACTGGATAAGAGGAACTAAGCTAAATGGGCCTTTAGTGTTAAGGTATTATGTTAATCTGACTTGGAGTGGGCTGTATTTAATGTTTGCTGTGGCTGTAGTTGCCAGATGCTTCAGATTCCTCTAGTGTCCCTGTTTTTGTCTTTCCTGCTGTCTTTGGATTCTCCAAAGAACTCTTCCTTAAATGGAATTTGGGCCTTGTAGGCCTTTCAGTTCTAATCCACTCTCTATATGGCATTAAATGTGTGGGAGGGGAAGCATTCTAAAATATTATCATTCAATCTCAGTCTTGTACTGGGTTTATATCACTGGGATGTTACCTTCACAAGTATTTCTTAGTCCCCTGCCCACCATCGCCCCATCCCACCTTACATGAGACAGGAAGGCTAGAGGGGCTGGAGTTGGGTAAATGCCCTTCCCTCTAGATGAAATGAGGCTCTGGTAGTCTTTTCCCCTCAAGAGATCGACTTTGTTATGGAGAATGTTCTGAGTATATTTCAAAATGACTTTTTTCCTGTGTCCCTGCCAGAGACCTGAAGGAATATTTCTTGGCTTTTCTGTGATAATCTAGTGGAGTTCCAGAAATAAAACACACAAAAGCATGGGAGTATTCCTAAGTCAGTGACCCCAGAAATTTCTCACACTCATGCTAGTCTACATTCAGACTCCAACAATTTGTCATACTTATTATTTAAGTTTTCCTAACAGTCTATGGCTTCATCCACTTATGCTTCATGTAAGATGATCTTAGCTGTGATTCTTCATATTTATCTGTCTCACCAGATTTCTGGGTGGCAATTACCCAGCAACCTTATTTGTCTAATAGGTCCAAGAATAGCCATTAACGTTGTTTGTTTAGTTTTTTTTTTTTCTGATTGTAAAGACGGGAGTGACAACTTCCAAGACATGCTGGAGCTAAATCCAAAAGTTCTATCATTTGCTTTTTGACTGTTTAGAGGACTGATTGATTGATTTACCATTTAGATGTTATATTGTTTCTGAAATGTTGCATAAGTCACAAACCATTTTAATTATTGAGAATTTATAAAATACTTGAATATATAGTAGGGCTACCACCCTTTTTAAACTAGTTTTCTATTGCCTTATAGCACATTACCCACAAAACATTGAGTTAACACAATAAACTTTTTTTTTTTTTTATCTCACACAATTTCTGTGGGTCAGAAATTCTGGAACAACCTAGTTGACTCAAGGTCTCTCAAGATGTTTCAGTCAAGGTGTCAGCCAGTACTACAGTCATCTTAAAGTTTGACTGAGGCTGGAGGATCTGTATTCACATTTTCTCTCAAATGAGTTGGAAGCTGATGCAAACTGTTGCCATTTGGCCTCAGTTCTTCACCTCCCATACTTCTCCCTTGGGCTGCTTGAGTGTTACTACAACATGGTAGCTGACTTCCCCCAGAAATAATGATCCAAGAGAGGACAAGGAGGAAGTGACAGCCTTTTGTGAAATATTCTTGGATGTCACACATCATCGTACTATATATTCAGCTAATAACACAGGTCAACCCTAATCAATGTGGGAGGGGACTTCTTTAGTCTGTGTAGGTAGAAGGATCATTGAAGGCCATATTGAAGAAGGGCTGTGACATCCTTTTTTAACTGTCATCTGCAGGATTTTCTTGGTTATTTTCACTTATTTAATTTTTTTATATGAACTTTAGATTCAGCTTGCCCAAATTTAAGTTTTTTTTTTTTTTTTTGGCAGGGGGGTGGGGAGGTGGTAACATTACATTTAAAAATTAAGTAAGGGAGAACTGACATCTTCATGAAGTAGGGTCTTATATAAGAATATGTTATAACTTTCAGTTTGTTCATATGTACTCTTATGCTTTTTGTGTCTTAACATTTTCTTCATAGAAGTTATCTGTATGTCTTGTTAAGCATGCTTTAGGTGCTTTATCCTTTTTTATCTGTGTGTGTGTCTATTTTAATGTCTTTTTCTTCCATTATACTTTCTAACTGATAATGATTTTTTTTTGTCATAAGATAATTGATTGCTGTGTATTAAATTTGTACCCTAATATTTTATCACATTATTTTATTATAGTAGTTGAGTAGTTTATTCTCTGGTATAGTCTAGGCATAGTTAGCATATACAAAAAAGTGAGAATATTACATCTCTATTCCAGTGTTTATAACTTTAATACCTATCTCTTGTTTAACTTATGTGTGTATGTATGTGTGTGTGTATATGTAATTTGACTTCCTCTTATAGAAGGACTAAGGATATTTGGACTAGTTAATAAACATGTCCTTTCTATCCCTTTATTTTAGGATTTATTGCAAATTGATGAAGTAGCTTAGTCTGCTCTGCTTTTCTCTCAAGTCTCAGAGCTCTAAACAGGAGTCTTCCTTCTGTAGAGGGTTAGGCTTTAAGGAAAAGTCCATTCCTTCCTGGTGGTTGGTTTAAGAATGGAAAAGGGGCCAAAGCCCAAAGATGAGCTATTCTGAATGCTGTTATTCCTCAGCCTCCTGCCCTGTGTATTTGCTGATTCTGGGGCTGTAGTATCCCCAAAGCTCTCTTAAAAATGACAGAACATACCTTGCTTTTCTCACAAGATTTTACTGTTGTGATTTCTCCCCTATTCAATTATGTATGCCTTTTATTTTTCAAATTCTCTAACGGGATTTCTCCTTTCCTCACTGTTATTGTGGTTTCATTATGTCTTAACTTAATATATTTTTTATAATAACTTTTTGTCATTTAAATTCAAAACTTAGAATGGTGGATAAGAAAACATTTGTGCCTAGTCTGCCATTTTCAAACAGAATTTAATCTGCCATAACCTAATGCTTATTTTTATTTTGATTGCAGACTGTATGAATTATATTGGAATAAAGTTGTTAAATGTACAGTTGATTAACAGACACACATCTCTTGTAATAATATATTATTTTCACTACATGAGAAATCTTTGGAATATATGTAAGGTGTGTTGGGAGAACAAACTTTTTCCTCTTCCTGCTTGGTTCCAGTGTTTGGGGATTTGCAAATTAATTGACAATAAGCAGATTAATATAAGTAAAGATAAAGTTTATTTACACTTCTCATGCAGGAGTTGCTCAGTGATGAGTAATTCACTGAATAGCCAGAAATAAAGGTTTGTATACCAAAATCAACAAAAATGGAGAGGGAGAATTTAGGGCTTCCATGAGAAGGTATGGAAGGTTTTCCTGAGCTTTTTTTAAATGCCAGTGGTAATAGGCAGTCTGTCTCCTGGACAGCTAAATTCACAGGAAACTCCTTCTGAGGGAAATTCATGGCAGCTGAATTTTCAGGAGGCTCTGCTTTAGTCAGATAAAGGACGTTCTGATAAGATTTTTTTCTGCCTCTTCTGTAGCTCAAATGTTTTCACTTTACAGTCATCTTTATACCAACTCCTAGAGTCTAAATGGGTCCTGACATTTCCCCCACTTGAAACTTCCTTAGAAGTTTCATTAAAAAAAAAAAATCTAGGGAATTCTCTGGCAGTCCAGTGGTTAGGACTCAATGCTTTCACTGCCAAGGACCCTGGGTTCTATCCCTGGTTGGGGAACTAGGATCCCACAGGCCGTGCAGCATAGCTAAAAAAAAAAAAAAAAAATCTGTATAGATTGGTGTGGAGAGAGATTCCAGTTAGAAATTGTGAGGTAAGAAATCTACCAAAAGGAAAAACAGCATTGATTAGAACAAGGATGAATAAGCAGAAAAGAACAAATCTAAAGACATTACTCCATATCCCAATGGACCAGTCCTGCCATAGGTAGATCAGTCCAGTTAAATGGTTGTGTCTTATAGAAGGAAGCAATGGTGAAGGGGGGAGCACAGCACAAATCAAAGTCAGGCTTCTATATAGTAGAAGTGATCAAGCATCAAATGAGGGGCATTTCTATGGAAACAAAAAGATTTTTAAAAAGAACAATGGTTGGAGCAGATGATAAGCCTAGTTTCTGAGTCCAGAGTGCAGAGTTAAGAAGATTAGGCTCAAAGTGTCTGTAGATGATGCAGAGAGGACAGCAATGGCAATCTGGTGGATTCCCCAGTTTATAGTTTCAGTGCCCTTGGTGATGGCGTAGACATCAGTGTCATCGTCATGGTTATTTTCAGGAGCAGAGAAAGATGCAGGGATTCAGACGAACTTCCCAACTGACTCAAACTATTGTAAGTCCTTTCAAATTATGTCAAGTTGTCCAGCGTCAGCTTACAGGGCTTTGGGAAAGGAACAGCTACTACACAACCTAGAATCTCAATAAAGATCTGGACAGTCAGTTTTTAGTTCTCAGTGACACCAAGTCCGGAGGGTGGGAGAAAAATTGGAAACATTAATTATTGACAAATTAATTACGGACAAAATGCTCAGGATAGCAGGATCCAATTTACAAAGGGGTGAAAAATGCTCAAAGACAGTGAACAGGACCAGAATCTGATAAGCCACATGGTAGACTATAGAGTTTCATTGAAACATAAAATTTCTCTCTACAATAACTCCCATTTTGTCCAAAGATAATCAAAGCGAGATGATTTTTGTTTACAAACTTAGTCTTATTAAATTGGGCCTAAATATTTACATAAGTGAAGCAAGAATAGTAACTGAACACATAGGCTTCTGTTTAAGTTTGCTTTACTGCAACTTTTTATAGAGAGCCTTAGATTGGACTTCTAGAAGCCATGCCAAGAACTCACATACTTTGCCTGCAATACTTAGAGATTTGGATGGACTCTTCTCTCCTCAAGGTACCCCCAAATATCCTAAGGTTCCTGGGCCTGCCAGGAAGTAACCTTCTTCACTTACTTGTAAATCTGGAACCCTTTTATGCTAAGTAACAGATCAGTTTTTCCCAAGAGAGCTTTGTAAGCATTGGCTCATAAAGTCAGTCTTAGTTCCTTAAAACTGTCTAGTCACATATGATTCTATGCACATCATTATCAAATATGACATTCCACTTAAAGCCTTGATAATATTCATTTTCCCAATTATGTCCTATTACAAGAACAGATTCTCATTGAATTTATGCAAATATCTATATTACCATGTAAGAATACTTAATGAGAGTTTCTGAATTCTAGAGTGATCAGGCAAGGAGAAAAGATAAATGTTTCATTTCTGCTTATACAATTATAATCTACTAAATTTTTGTAAGTTATAGATAACTTAGGAGAAAAGGAAAAAAAGGGTTTCTTAAACCTGGAAAAAAGAACATTAAAGAACCAAGCAATGTTCCGAAATTGTTCACAGAAAACATAGTAATTATTTATTACTTCATCTAATTTCATATAATTAGTTCTTGTTCTGCTTGATCTTGGGTTAATAATTTCATGAAACCATCAGCTTTTCCACCAGAGTTCTAGAAATTCTTGCTCAGTCCAGTGGTATGACTTCAAAGTTGTTAACACTATCTGAAGCTTATACCTCAGAGTACCTGTCATGGTTCTTTCCATGGTTCTCTGAGACAGTCCTTTTTGTTGAAGATGAAGGTTTCTGGCTTGTAGCTGGTTACAAGAGTTTTCAGGAAAGCGTCAGATCAAAACAATAACTAACTGTGGGTGATAAAACACAAAATAGCTGTGGTTAAATATCTGAATAGAGCTCATTAAAATAATGCAATTTATAAGGAAATTTGATTTTCTACGGTATACATTTTAAATAATAAATGGAATTATTGATGATAACTTTATACCATTGTTTTCTACTATCACAAAAAGCAACATAAGGATATATTATGGACAGCAAGGGCATTGAAAATTTTCTAGAAATTTTATATAATTCCTGAAATACTAGTATTGATAAAATGTACCCATACAAATATAACCTAGGGAAAGTTAAGTGTCTCTTCTTCCTTGACAATGTTTTCCATGACAGTCAACATAACAAACAAACCTAATTATTTTTTAAACATCTCTCTTTTTACAAGGTGAAAGAACACACTATTTGAGATTTTTAGGGGCCCTCTGGGAAACGTCACAGGTCAAGACCAAGATTTTATTTAGGATTTGTTTTGGGGAAGGCAAAATATCATAAGTTGTCAAAAATGTCAAAAGTTGAACACTTGATTAAATAGGATCACAGGTCACAATAAAACAATTCTTAGTTATCTATTCAACCAAAGTGACAGAAAAGATGTAAAAAGTATATGTAGGAGGTAACATGACTATAAAACAAACAAAAGAAACCACTTAAATTGTTTAACAGAAAATTTGTTTCTCTTAAATAATTGAGGACATGATAAAGACAACATAAAATAAGGAAAATCATTCTGATAAGATATAGAATCTTTCTTCCCTAGACAGATTACTCAAAAAGTTCAAAACAAACAAACAAACAAACAAAACCCATTTACTCTCTTATTAAGAGCAGACTACTAATTCAAGAAACTTTATCTTTTTAAGAGAGAGAAAACCAAGCTCAAGTTCTGCATTGGTACACTATTACTATGATAGCTCATTTTAAAACCTATAATGAATCTATTTAATCTTACTTATCTTGATCACACAAGATAAGATATCCTCTCTCTTTCTCTCTCTCTCTCTCTCTCTCATTTTCTTTACTGCAGACCCTTTACAACTTTCTATATCCATCCAGGTTTTTTGTTCTATGTTTTCATTTTTTCTCATTTTGTAACAAACTTTAATCAACCTCTAAATTACTACTTTAGGACAAAATTACTCTTTTTTTCCCTAAGAAAAACACATCCTACATTCCTCGAAAAATTTTTGTGATGGTTAATTTTATTTGTCACCTTGACTGGGATATGGGGTACCCTGATGAAACATTATTTCTGGCTATGTCTGTGAGGTTGTTTCTGGATGAGATTAGCACTTGAATTGGTGAACTGACCAAAGCAGATTGCCTTCTCCAATGTGACTGGGCATTATCCAACCCACTGAGGGCCTGAATAGAACAAAATGGCAGCATAAGAACAAATTTACTCTAATTTATTGAGCTGGACATCAGTCTTCTCCTGTGCTCTATTGGGACTTACATCATTGGCTCTCCTGGGTCTCAGAACTACACCACTGGTATTCTTGAGGTTGCAACCTGCATATTGCATATCATGAGATTTCTCAGCCTCCATAATGGCCTAAGCCAATTCTATATAATAAATCATATATATATATATATATATATATATATATATATATATCCTATTAGTTTTCTTTCTCTGGAGAACCCTAATACATTTTTCATACAAAGTTGTGTTTTTTTCCCTTCATCCATATTGTTTAGAGTAGTTTCATATATATATATATGAAAATTTTATATATATTATAATTTTTAACCATTGGTAGCCTTTATTTCACAGAGAAAACTAGGAAGTAGATGGTTATGAATTGCCCCTCATACACAAGCTTTCTGTAGTAGATTAGCAAATTTTTATGAATATAGTATTTCACAGTTTCTAGAGGCATATGCTTCTTTATAGTACAACTTTTCAATGGGATAGAAAGGACATGTTTATTAACTAGTCCAAATATCCTTAGTCCTTCTATAAGAGGAAGTCAAATTACATATAAACACACACACATACATATATAATATATATATATTTAAATGTATGTTTAGTAAGTAATGTTTCAGCATTTTATCTATTTAGAAATAATCTACTTATTGAATAGCTATTACTTAACTTAGAATAAGCCTAAGGTTTCAAGTTACCAAAAAGATTTTGGAAACTACTTTTAAGCAAACACATCATAAAACAGAATTATTGTTAAAATAGAGTTTTTAAGAACACTGACTAAATTTGATTAAAATCAAATCTGTAAGTTTTATAATTAAGAATCTAGTATATATAATATTAGCTTATTTGACTAGTAAGACCAGGTTCAGCTGCTTGCTGCTCACAAACCAATAATTTGAGAGGCAAGTGTCAGTAGAAAGGAAAGGTGCTTTAATCAGAAAAGCTGGCAATCTGGGAAGATGGTGGACTTGTGTCCAGAGACCAACTGTGAAGATTCTGCTCAGCTGTGACGGCTTTTTTAAAGGGAAAAATGTGGGGGAGGGGGGAGAATCTCAGTGAATCATCGAGGCAGGAGGTTGGGCTCTGCATCATTCTCCACTGAGTGCAGACTGGCTGACTCTTTCTTCAGATGTTATCTTACCCACATGATCTGCCTGCACGATTGCTAAGGGGGCTGTTTGGGTAGAGAGCTAGTCATTTTTAACTGCTTAATTCTTCATTCTTCCTTTTATCTAGGAAAAGAATCAACAGGTTAGACAAGGCATGGTGTGCATTCAGGAGAGCATAAGTCTGGAGTTAGTTTCAATTGCTTAGTGAGCTCATTTCTATAATTAAGTTCTTTTAAGGTCAGAGGGGAAGAGAAATGGGCAAACAGGAAAGGGGCAAAAGAGCTGCTTTCACAGGTTGAATAAAAATTTATGTCTGTATTGTAGTTAATGATAACAACTCTGAAGACATACCAGTTTTACTAAACCAACAATATTAAACTAGTCCTATTCACCAAAGGTTTATCCAAATCATATAAATTTGAAAAGCAATTGGATTGGTTCATATACTTCTGAGAGTTTTAGAAGTATTTAATTTATACAAGTGCTTATTTTTCTCTAAGTGAATTAGAATAGAGCTCCTTTATTAATTTGGTAATACCATTTGAAGATCAGAAAATATCACAAATATACAACATATATACATCCAGATAGATTACAAATAGAGATCTTTATGGCTTTCATTATAAAATTTTAACAATGAGTCAGGCATAAATACAGTAACACAAAAGTCATTAGTTTCTATATGAGTCAGTTCTCATCTTTGCTCCACTTTATATTTTTATCCGAATTGTGTTTTGGGGGATAGAACATGTTGTTACCTGCCTAACTTGAGGGCTAAAGCTTTCCATCAATATTTTTGGAGACTTTTAAGGTTTTCTTTCGTTCTCACATGGAGGCAAGGGACTAAATTCTGTTTCCAATTGCCTAATTTAAAAAAAAAAAAAAAATTTGAGTGTCCCTGAGTCCCTTGAAAGCCCCTGAGGTGTAGCAGGGGAGCCTAAAGTTCCAATAATTATAGAGAGTTGAGGGGCTGGAGTAGGAAGGGAAGGTCTTAGTGAAGCCAGCTTGGGAGATTTACCTTTTCTCAAAGGAGCCGTTACAAACAAACTTGGTGTTCTAGCATAGCTTCAGAGAGTATACTTGTTTTAAATGTGATTCAGCCAATAAGTGTTTTTATGGCTTAATCATGGACATAATACTTTTCCCCAAAATGGCACTGAAAATGCAGCCCCCAGACCCCAAAATAGCCAAAGGAAAAAAGGCAAGGACACTCATTGCTGTAGACAGTAAGCAAAGGCAACAGGAGTGAAAGAAGAGTCCTTATGGGTTGAGACCTTTTATTTTTACTCAAAGGAAATCCCAGAGAGCTGACAATGATCAGTAAGATGACAGCTGCAAATGGAGTGTCCAGGCTGCCCACAGTTCTGCCTAGCTGGCTACAAATTGTTGGTCCCCAACCTGACCTCCAATCACAGATCTGACAGTCTCCACACAATCCACCCCAGGCGGGTAGAAAACCAAAGAGAACACTCTCTGGATCCAAACCAAGTTTTTAGAATACAAAATTGAGGCAGAAGGAGAACTTTATCCAGTATTACTGGTGACCCACAAACTCACCAGCCTGTGAAGTGGGTTCAAACAATAAGTGTTGGGGAGGAAAAATGTTTCCTCTACCTTCTTGGTTCTTTGGCTGCTCTAATAATCAGATTAACATCAAACGGATTAACAGGAGAAAAATAATTAGATACATGTATGTGGGGCCCCATAAAAATATGAGACACAAAGGCAATCAGGCAGTTGAGGCTTATGTGCTATCCTGAGCTAAGGAATGGGATAGGGCTGTGGGGCTTCAAAGGGGAGGAGGGTTAATTCACAGGACAATGAAAAGAGCACATGTTTTGTAATTAGATGTTTACCCTGGCATAGAGATAGTTCATTCAGATAAAAGTTATCTCTGGCAATAACTCTTTCTGAGCCAGGCCTCCTATTGAAATTCTTTCAGGCAGTTGAAGGGGAGGTAAAAAGCTCTTCCTGCATCTTTTGGGCCTCCAAAGTCTTCAACTCTAATCCAACTTGTCATGTCTTGGGGTGGCTTGTTCTGAGACCCTTCACAGGCTTATAAGATCTATGCGTGTGTTCCACACTATGCTTCTCCTCAACAGCACAACACAAAAGACAGAGACAAACAGGACACATGGTGATATATATCAAGAGCCACAATATCCAAAGAACTAGTTCTAACCGAAAGTTTTCTGTAAATCTAAATCTTACTGCCCTTGCTCAACAAGACCCTGAGGAGAGATCCAGGAATCTGACTATTAAAAACAGTTTACCTAGGACTTCCCTGGTAGCACAGTAGTTAAGACTCTGCCTGCCAATGCAGAGGACACAGGTTCGATCCCTGGTCCGGGAAGATCCCACTTGCTGTGGAGCAACTAAGCGCATGTGCCACAACTACTGAGCCTGCACTCTAGAGCCCGCGAGCCACAACTACTGAGCCTATGTGCCATAACTACTGAAGCCCGCTTGCCTAAAGCCCGTGGTCCTCAACAGAGAAGCCACCGCAGTGAGAAGCCTGTGCACCGCAACAAAGAACAGCCCCCCACTCGCCGCAGCTAGAGAAAGCCCGCGTGCAGCAGTGAAGACCCAATGCAGCCAAAAATAAATAAATTTATAAAATAGAAAAAAAACAGTTTACCTTTGTTGGCTTGGTCAGAGGTTCCGAGATGTCAGTTGCAGTCTCATCTCCGGAGTGAGAGGGGAGTCCTAACCATCCTGTCTTAGTCAACAAAACTGTTGAAAGGCAAAATCTTTTTTCTCTTCCAACTTGGGTCCTGTAAAGAGGGCCTGCAAATTAAGTGACAACTGACAGATTAACAAGAGGAGAGACTAAGTTTATTTACACTTGCACGTGTGGGAATTGCTCAGTGATAAGTAAGTCACTGAACAGCCAGAGATAAAAGTTGATGTACCAAACTTAACAAAAGGAGGGGAAAGTTTAGGCATCAATGGGGAAGTATGAAAGTTTATATTGGGCTTTTTTGATGCTAATGAGAGTGGGCAGTCTGTATTCCTGGCAGCTGAATTCACTGGAAACTCCTTCAGAGGAGGGTTAATGGCATCTCTATTTTCAGGAAGCCCTGCTTTAGTCAGATAAGGAAATTCATATAAGATTTCTTTTTGCATCCTCCGCAACTCAAATGTTTTCATTTTATAATAATCTTTATACCAATTCTGGAATCCAAGTGGATCCCCACAGATGCTTAATATAACATTTCAGAAATTTTTAATTAAGTTGGATTGAATTTAAACAACAACAACAAAAAGCATACACATTCTGGAGTAGACATGAGACTTGAAAACAAAATTAATTGTTCGGGACATAACACAAATAAAATTACTTTAGAAATATGCAAATATACTCTAGGAAAATTTACTCCAATACTCTTTTTTCTCAGTTTATCAGAATCTAAGTCTAAGAGCACGGAAAGAGAGTATGTCCTCTTGAACATTATACAAGATAGGTCACCATAGGTAATGTAACAATACTCAAACCCATACACATCAGCTGCGTTTTATTTCTAATACTGAGAAAACAGTCATAATCTGTCCTTATAGAGACACTATTGGAATGGTCTGCCTCTGCCTGTTTTGTGGTTGTGTTAATGTTAAAATATGGAAAACAGTCTTCCTGTTAACATATTATACTTCAACTTACACTTTCTTTTTAATTTTTTTCAGACTTGTACTCATAAAATTGAAGGTTTACTGCATTAAACACAATGCTAACTGGCACTGAATCTCTTTAAGAGATAACAGTTGAAAGGAAAGGAGAAAAAGGTGAGAAGGATGAGGAAGATGAAGTGATGCCAGGGAAAATAAAATACTCATTTTACTCAATAGCATCTGAAAGTGAAAGATGGATAAAGGAAGAAAAGGAATTCAAATATCTGATAGTTTGATGTACTCTGAAAGAGTTTTAATGATAAAGGAAATGTGACTTCTGTTTCTGTTCATCTTCATCTGGTGTTTTCTCTGTGGCTTACCTTGTCTTGCATTTTTAAAGAGAATTTGGGCCTTGCCACTCTCCCATTCACTCTCCTCTGTGTTATTAGTACTTTCAGAGGCAGTGTTTGTTGTCCTTGACAGACATACCATTGTCTTTCTTATCAGATCCTTTTGGTAACTTTTTAAAATTCATTGTCTCTACATCTATATTTTCCTTTTGTTTTCTCTTTGCAGTAAGTAACTGAACATCGTCTCTTTTCCTTCCCTTCTTTCCCTTTGTTTTCTTCCTTATTTCATTGACCTCTACTCAGTCTGACATTTTATGCAGTTCTGTGCCACAAATACCTCTGACTTACCTATGTCTCTGCTCCTTGTCACACTTCTTGGATATTTTGTTGCTGGACAAAAATACCACCTCTCCTGATTGCTTATTCTCTGCAATCAAAGAGCCTTAGTAACTATTTGAAAATATGTTTGTAATGTCTCTTAGGGTAATATTAAAAGATAATTTGAGATAAAAGGTAAAATTTTCTGTTGTGTCTGCTCTCATGAGGTGGATTTCTTCATGGGCTATTTAACATGTAGCTGTGAGCTGTAAACTGTATTTGTGGGAATCCCTCACACTAGAAGTTTTGTGTCCACTTGCTGGGTCCCTTGGTTTTGAGTCAGGAGATAGATGGACCCCCCAGGGCAAACGGTTTGAGTTCGTCCCTGTGGACCGATACTGTGAGACAAGAATAACAGGACAGTGTATATATGTCAATGCCATATACACTATCAAATGTAAAATAGATAGCTAGTGGGAAGCAACCACATAGCACAGGGAGATCAGCTTGGTTCTCTGTGACCACTTGGAGGGGTGGGATAGGGAGGGTGGGAGGGAGACACAAGAGGGAGTTGATATGGGGATATATTTATACACATAGCTGATTCACTTTGTTATACAGCAGAAACTAACACACCATTGTAAAGCAATTATACTCCAATAAAGATGTTAAAAAAAAATAACACAAAATAAAATAAAAATTCAAAAAAAAAAGAATAACAGGACAATTGAGAGAGGAGGCTGTGTCCTGCCCAGATAGAAGATAAGAGACCACATATTCCTCATTCTCAAAGTCAGGAGACCTCCCCAACTACACATGCACAGAAAGTCAAAAGGGGAGTGATGTCAAGTGGCTAAATCTACCCATAGGCCTCTTCGATAGAATCCATCTTGGCTAAGAGATGCACGTGCACACATGGGAAAATCCTGATATATACCAAATACGGACTTTGAACCAGTCAAATTAAAATGATTGGCCAAAGGAAACCCGGAAGAAATGCCCCATATAAGTGATTTAAACTGCCACAAGGGCGCGACCCTCTCTCTCAACCTACCCGTGTGTCTAGCCACACATACTATACTCTTTTTTTCTCCTAATTAATACTTTACTTGTTTCCCTGTTTTCCGTCTTTGTGGGAATTCTTTTTCTGCAAAGGCGTAGGGCTAGGGCCTTGTCACTGACCACTGGTCTAGTAACTAGGATTCAGTGCTCTCACTGCTGCGACCCGACCTCAATAAGTGGCCGGGAACTGAAATCTTGCTTCAAGCAGCTGCAGGCTGAGGCCAACCGAGATCAGTTTCAAGTTTCTTAAGTGCAGAAAGTCCTGGATGAGTAATCAAGCCATCATTGCTATTTTAAATTAGCTATTAACATACTTCATATATATTATTTATTTTTCAGGGAGTCACTGAGTATTGGTTATTGTGTTTGGGTTTATCTTTAGTATATTTTAGATAACTTTTAAATTCTCTTCACAACTAAAATTGATTTGTGATTAATATATTTTATTCAACAAAACACATTAAACTCTCTATACCAAATTCCCATGTCATTTTAAAATCACATAACTCTTTTTAATCTCACAATTTTTTTAAAAAATTGATCTTCCTATTTTTAAAATAGAGTAATATGTTTCCAAATATTTACTACCTCAAATAATACCAGGTCTTATTAATTTGCCCAGAAATAATTAGAAGTAATTTAAGAAAAACTTTACCTTTCCAAAAGAAAAAAGGACAAAACAGAACTATATCATAGACTTAAGAATGTTAGAGCTGGAAAATTCTGCCTTAAAAATCTTCATTTTATTACATTTCAAGTCCAAGCATGAAACACACTGTCAACTGGGAAAAAAAAAAAGTGCAACGTAAGAGCTGTAAGTTGAGTTTTATTCAGTGTCATACCGAGGTCTACAGCCCAGGAGACAGCATCTCAGATAGCTCTGAGGAGCTGCTCTGAAGAGGTAGGTGGGAGGGAGACAGTATGTATGTGGTTTTTGCTTAAGGAGTATATGCAATCCAACATACATCTTGGTAGAAAGTTACCACTAGTCACAAGGAACAGATATCTCAGTTAATAATCTGTGTGCTTTTCTAAGAATGGAAAAATGCAGGAATCTGGGTTCATGAATATTTTTCCTGAAATATATCTAACTGTCTAAGGGTCTGTTTTGCCTGTTTTCCTACAGCATATAGTGCCTCATCCTATTCTTCATCCTGAATTCCTTTCAGGGTATACTGTAAGTCAGTGACTGCAATGGCTAATGCCTTAATCCTTGTGGAACCAGATGGTGAGCAACGTTCCTTGTTTTATAGCTTCCATCATGTTTAAACTTTTAAAAGAGATTCTATGCATTGCATGGTTCTTGTTTTTAAATTCGATATCTTTGAGACAACTAAAAGTTATTTAATGAGATTTGGATCACTAAGCAAAAGTTGTAGATGAAAATTTAACTTATTAATATTAGTTTTAAGCATAAAATTTATATTTTATGTACATACATATTTAGATTCAACTATATACAGAAAATAGTTCAGATTTTTAAACTGAAGTAAATAATTTAACCTTAAGGTTTAGGAATTTTTTTAGAGCTTCCTACAAATGTATGACATCATCATCTGCTACATTTAAGCATCACAAAACATATTAGCTGGATGCTTCTTAACTATGAATTGTCTGTAAGCCTGTAATTCTATTTTGCAGTTCTCATCTAAACCAAATTAATTCTTCTCTCTTCAGTAGTAGAACAAAGCCTGGCATAAAGTACATACATAAATGTTCATCAAATGAGCAAACAAATGAACAAATGCAGTCTCAACTGGAACTACTATGTGTATATATTTATGGCCTAGAAGGAAAAGGAAAAACTAACCAATTTTTCAATGATGAGATAGTTTCCCTCTGAACATTTTTAGAATGATAATACATTCCACTTTATGTAGAATAGTCCTGTTTTATACTTGTCATCCTATTGTAGCTATTATTATATTTCCTTTCACTCTTCAAAAAGTCCTGGTTTGAGCAATAAAGTATATGGTTCTTCTGGTACTTATATTTAAGTGCATATGTGAAAGAGAATAGAGAAATGCCTGTCTTGCTTTACTATTTTCATGTCTTTCCTGGACCTTAAACTAAATGATTTTCCTATATGGATATGACCAGTTTCTACCTCAAAATACTACTTTGGTTGTAAAAACCTAATGTCAAATTTCTCATATCGTTAATTTATTTGAGTCAAGGTATTGAATGCCTGTCTTTGCTTGGTGTACATCATCAGATAAACTAGTTTATCTTCTAGGAAGACACTAGTGAAATGGCAATGGGAATAGGTAACTTTTAAAGCACTACATTAAAATTGTATATGGGATGTCTGCTTATTTCTGAGCCCTCACTAGTGTAGCTTTTTATTGTCATCATTAAGATAGTAATGTGTAAAAAAGTGATACGAATATCATGCAGACAAAAAGTAGATGACAGTAATAGTTATTACAGCTTTTGTGTCCAGTTAAATATGTTCAGCTTTCCTTCTTCTGGACATATAATAGAATTCTCTTTGTTGCTCCTTTGAAACTAAACTAATGGCCAAAGCAGAAATTTTACAAGCCAGTTTATGATTTTTCTGCCTTCCCTTTCCATGAAAACTTGAATCAAGAATAAACTTCTGTATAATCTGGACTCCTGAGTAGCAAATATGAGTGGGACTCCTGCTGTTCTGAATGTAGCATGAATGGAAAATAATTTTTTTTGTTATGTTAAGTCACTGAGATTTTAATATACTTTGTTACCATAACATAACCTAGCCTAACCAAGCCTCCATCAACTGCTAAAATCACCTTCTTAAGTAGTACCTATCAACTTCCTGTGAAAAACAATTGCACTATTTGCTTTCAGAGCTGTATACCATTTCCCAACCCCTCCCAGCACCTTGGAGGTCTATTCAGCTAAGGTCAGCTGGCAACTAGTATGTTTTGACCGCATAGTCTATAATCCCTTTATGAGGAAAACAGTCATGGAATTGTAGAGCTGGAAAGATTTTAGGGATTATGTAGTTCAGCTCCACCATTTAGACAGGTCATTTGGAAAAGCACAAGTTAAATAGGCTCTGATAGTCACTTATGTGAACGCAACCAAGATACTTAATCTTTCTGACTTTACTTTTCTTAACTATAAAAGTGAAGATAATTACACCTTCCTGTCAGGTTTATTTAAAAGATTAATTAAGTTTAAGTGAACCCATCAGGTATTGTGGTCACAGGGCATCTACACATTCCTTCACTCCTTAAAAGTTTCATTAGGTTAGACAGGTAAAAAGTGGCAGAGCTGGGACTTAAAAATAACATTCATGAAGAGTTTTATAATTTTATTTTCATATCCATTAGCAATATCATATAAACTTTACAACCAACTTGTTATTCAGGCAAAGCTGGAATCATTATTATATCTATTTCATAATAGTCAGTTGAGACCCAGAAAAGTTGTGATTTATCCAAGATCATCCTGCTAGTAATATATAGCAGAATCAGAGCTTGAACCAACAGCCTCTGACATGAACATCACACTCTTTCTTTTTCACCACCTTGAAGCATAGACTTGGTGCTATGGACATTCTAGCCAGAGCTTTTTCACTATAAATAGGCTTTGTAGAAGTGAATATTTCTAATTTCTCAATACCCAATCCACAATAATAATAGTTAACATAGTATTGAATACTAATTAATATGTTTTAGATTATATTGATTGAAGAAAAAAAAATCAAAATAAACTCCTGGCCTTTGTTCCCAATTCCTGGGAGGTAGCCTCTAAATCCTTAGAATTTCCTTAGTGATAGGACTGTCTTTGTTATTCATGGTGGGCCCTGATGATAAGCTTATGCTAAAGGGGTGACTAATAGGAGGTCCCTACCTGGTGTGTGCTAATGAGTTGACTCAGGATAGGGACTGGCCAAGCCAGAAAGACCAATCACTTAATTAAAAGGTTGGGGGTTTTAAGCCACACCATATCAGCCCATTCTCCAGGTACAAGAGGGTGGTCAGAATTGAGTTTAATTTTATAGTAAATGAGTAAATCATTTATGCCTATGTAATGAAACCCCAATAAAAATTTTAGGAACCAAAGCTCAGATGAGCATTCCTGGTTGGCAATAATCTGTATATTGTCACACATGGATGTGCCAGGAAGGTAATATGTCCTGACTCCACAGGGAAAGGACAATGGAAGCTTCCTATTTGGGACCCTACGATATATTGTTATTTATCCTTTTGCTATAATAAATTTGTACAAGCATACCTCAGAGATGTTGCAGGTTCAGTTTCAGGTTATAAAGTGAATACTGTAATAAAGTGAGTCACAAATTATTTGGTTTCCTAGTGCATATAAAAGTTATGTTTACACTATACTATAGTCTGTTAAATGTGCAATAGCATTATGTCTAAAAAAAGTACATACCTTAATTTTAAAAAATACTTTATTACTAAAAAATGCTAACCATCATCTGAGCCTTTGGTAAGTTGTAGCAGTAACATCAAAGATCACTGATCACACATCACCATAACAAATATAATAATACGGAAAAAGTTTGAAATATTGTGAGAATTACCAAAATGTGACACAGAGACATGAAGTGAGCAAATGCTGTTAGGAAAATGGTGCAAGTAGACTTGTTAGATGCAGGGTTGACTGAAACTTCAGTTTGTAAAAAAGAACAATGTCTGCAATGAGCAGTAAAGCGAGCATAGTAGAATGAGGATGCCTAAATCATATCACTTTCCTGAGTTCTATGAGTCATTCTACTTAGTTATCAAACTTGAGGGGGTGTTGGAAACACCTGAATTTATAGCAGCTAGTCAGAAGGGTGGCTTGGGGACCCCTGAACTTGTGACTGGTGTCTGAAGTGAGGGCAGTCTTTTGGAGGAGTGTGTCCTTAACTTTGAAGTTCAGCTAGTCTCTAAGCAGCTGATGTCGGAAGTTATTTCATAAACATACTTCAAAACATATATATATATAAACTTTAGAAAGCCTTCTTTCTTATACTTTTGACTCATAGGTAAAGATAAATAACACCTGGTGTTACTTCATTTTTTAAACGTTTTACATTACTTTTACATTAAATAATCAAGGATATTTCCAGATCTTAGAATTTTTGTCTTGATTTTTTTCAAAAATTTTTAGAGCTAGTTAATGTTTATTCTGAAAGTTCTTTAAATAATTATTTTGTTTATTTTATGAGAACATCATTTTAAAAACCTAAGATACCCTTATTTGAAGGAAATATGACAGAAAGTTAACATTTTTCTTTTGGGGACATAGATACATGAGTTGCTTCATTGTATATTCTCTATATTTCTGCATGTGTGAAATATTTTCTTAAGTGTTATCTATGATTCAATAATAATTTTGCTTCATTCTCTGGCAATGCTGAACAAGAAAGTCATTATAATAATTTAACAGTATTATATCAGAGCACTTCAGAAATTTGCAAATGCTATAATTCAAAACTTTTTCTCCACCTGTGGAGAGCTGGTGTTAAGTAGCCTATAATTGCATAGTGGTCTTTTTCAATCTCCTGGACCATACAAACACAATTTCTACCAGAAACACATTCTATTAGTAATTTGCTCTGCAGAATTGGTACCTTACTGGATGCAATGTTATATTGCCTACACTGTTGCTGATTGGCAATCTCACCATGCATTCTGCCCAGTCATTACCTGCCAACTCCATAATGAGAAAAAGGCTGCCAGTCACAAGGTTCTCAGTTGGTGAAATACTTTAGTTTCATATAACTTCAAAATGTTGAAATTTGTTTTTTGATGAATTCACCTACTGTCTCCCTGATTTGCACCAATAACCTTATTAAAATTTGAATAGATAATATCTTAAATTCATGACCAATAAAACTATTCATCTTGACAGTACATCAATAGCAGCAGTATATAAATTTTCCTCTTCATAATAAAACATATTTAATTTATACAAAGATTATTTTTTAGTTACCATTTAATGAACATCAACTTCACGCCAAGTGTTAAGTAGTTTTCATATTTTCATTTTCCAATTTTTCTCAAAACCCCTTCAGGGAGATAGGCTTCACATATATTCTATCCTGCATTAAATATAAACCTCATTAGAGAAGGAGTGTTGTCTACTTTTTCAATGAAATATCTGAAGAGCCTAGAACAGCACTAGGAACATAGTGGATACTCAATAAATATTAGTTGAATGAATGAGTGGTTTTAACTATTGTATAAACAAATAAAATTTAACTTTTCAACATCTCATAATTTATAAGCCTAATGCAATAGTTTCCATGAGTGCTTTCTCTTAGTTATGCCATAATAGCAGTTATACAACAATTAGCTATACAACAATAATGTATTCACCAACAGGGAACTCTCTGTCTGGCAACCCTTTTCTTATTCTGGAGTTGGCAGAAAGCATGGAAAGATTCATGACTAACCAGAATCGGTGAAGGGATTATACTATGGTATCCAGCAAGATAATTATCTCACACGGATATTTGGCTGTTTTGCTCCATGATTTACTTAAAGCCCCTAGAATAGAGACTAGCACACAGTTGGCAGTAAGCTCGATAAATATGTGTTGAATAAGCAAATTTTGTTTTCAATGTGAATAAGATTAACAAAATTTAAGATACTTCAGAGTGAAAGCTACAGTTTAAGTGTTTTCCATTATACCATGTTTTTAAATACATTTCAGTACTCTTTTCAATATTTTATTTGATCCTAAGAATAACTTTGAAGATGCATAAAGCAAGTATGATAGTTATCTTTTAATAAATATATGTGCTAAATTGTGCAAGGTCAAATGAATTTTCTGAGAATACAGAATTCACTGAAAAACTATGATTATGTATTGGTCTTCTGCCTACTTTTTTAATAAAACAGGGTTTTTTAAGGCATCAGATTTTGCTGTCATTTGAATAATTTGAATGATTTCAAATAATTATCTGATGTGGATGAATGGCTGCAGAGTGAGGGACAGCCACCCCCACCCCTCCAGGGAATTCCAAGACCAGCAGCCATGTGGCTGACAGGGTCTTGGTGATCCAGACAGGTGTCAGGCCTGAGCTTCTGAGGTGGGAGAGCCGAGTTAGGAAATTGGTCCATCAAAGACCTCCCAGCCACACGTAATATCAAACAGCAAAAGATCTCCCAGAGATCTCCATCTCAATGCTAAAACCCAGCTCCACTCAACAACCAGCAAGCTACAGTGCTGGACACCCTAAGCCAAACAACTAGCAAGACAGGAACACAACCCCACCCATTAGCAGAGAGGCTGCCTAAAATCATAATAAGTTCACAGAAACCCCAAAACACACCACCGGATGTGGTCCTGCCCAGCAGAAAGACAAGATCCAGCCTCATCCACCAGAACATAGGCACCAGTCCCCTCCACCAGGAAGCCTAAACAAACCACTGAACCAACATTACCCACTGGGAGCATACACCAAATACAAAGGAAACTACAAACATGCAGCCTGAGAAAATGAGACCACAAACACGGTAAGTTAAGCAAATGAGAAGACAGAGAAATACACAGCAGATGAAGGAGCAAGGTAAAAACCCACCAGACCTAACAAATGAAGAGGAAATAGGCAGTCTACCTGAAAAAGAATTCATAGTAATGATAGTAAAGATGATCCAAAATCTTGGAAATAGAATGTAGAAAATACAAGAAACCTTTAATAAGTACCTAGAAAAACTAAAGACCAAACAAACAATGATGAACAACACAATAAATGAAATTAAAAATTCTCTAGAAGGAATCAATAGCAGAATAACTGAAGAAGAATGGATAAGTGACCTGGAAGATAAAATAGTAGAAATAACTACTCAGAGCATAATAAAAAAAAAAAAGAGTGAAAAGAATTGAGGAGAGTCTCAGAGATCTCTGTGACAACATTAAATGCACCAACATTCGAATTATAGGGGTTCCATAAGAAGAAGAGAAAAAAAAAAGGGACTGAGAAAATATTTAAAGAGATTATAGTTGAAAGATTCCCTAATATGGGAAAGGAAATAGTCAGTCAGGTCCAGGAAGCACAGAGAGTCCTATACAGGATAAATCCAAGGAGAAACACACCAAGACACATATTAATCAAACTATCAAAAATTAAATACAAAGAAAAAATATTAAAATCAGCAAGGGAAAAGTAACAATTAACATACAGGGGAATCCCCATAAGGTTAACAGCTGATCTTTCAGCACAAATTCTGCAAGCCAGAAGGGAGTGGCAGGACATATTTACAGTGATGAAAAGGAAACACCTACAACCAAGATTACTCTACCCAGCAAGGATCTCATTCAGATTTGATGGAAAAATTAAAGCCTTTACAGACAAGCAAAAGCTAAGAGAATTCAGCACCACCAAACCAGCTTTACAACAAATGCTAAAGGAACTTCTCTAGGCAGGAAACACAAGAGAAGGAAAAGACCTACAATAGTAAACCCACAACAATTAAGAAAATGGTGATAGGAACATACATATCAATAATTACCTTAAATGTAAATGGATTAAATGCTCCAACCAAAAGACATAGACTGGCTGAATGGATACAAAAACAGAACCCATATATAAACTGTCTACAGGAGACCCACTTCAGACCTAGGGACACATACAGACTGAAAGTGAGAGGATAGAAAAAGGTATTCCATGCAAATGGAAATCAAAAGAAAGCTGGAGTAACAATTCTCATATCAGAAAAAAATAGACTTTAAAATAAAGAATATTACAAGAGACAAAGAAGGACACTACATAATGATCAAGGGATCAATCCAAGAAGAAGATATAACAATTGTAAATATTTATGCATCCAATATAGGAGCACCACAGTACATAAGGCAAATGCTAACAGCCATAAAAGGGGAAATCGACAGTAACACAATCATAGTAGGGGACTTTAACACCCCACTTTCACCAATGGACAGATCATCCAAAATGAACATAAATAAGGGAACACAAGCTTTAAATGACACATTAAACAAGATAGACTTAATTGATATTTATAGGACATTCCATCCAAAAATAACAGAATACACTTTCTTCTCTAGTGTTCATGGAACATTCTCCAGGATAGATCATATCTTGGGTCACAAATCAAGCCTTGGTAAATTTAAGAAAATTGAAATTTTATCAAGTATCTTTTCCAACAACAACACTATGAGACTAAATATCAACTACAATAAAAAAATCTGTAAAAAATACAAATACATGGAGGCTAAACAATATGCTACTAAATAACCAAGAGGTCACTGAAAAAATCAAAGAGGAAATCAAAAAATACCTAGAAACAAATGACAGTGAAAACACGATGACCTAAAACCTATGGGATGCAGCAAAAGCAGTTCTAAGAGGAAAGTTTATAGCAATAAAATCCTACCACAAGAAACAAAAAACAGCTCAAATAAACAACCTAACCTTACACCTAAAGCCATTAGAGAAACAAGAACAAAAAAAAACCAAATTAAGCAAGAGAAAATCATAAAGATCAGATCAGAAATAAATGAAAAAGAAATGAAAGAAATGATAGCAAAGATCAATAAAACTAAAAGCTGGTTCTTTGAGAAGATACACAAAATTGATAAACCATTAGCCAGACTCATCAAGAAAAAAAGGGAGAAGACTCAAATCAATGGAATTAGAAATGCAAAAAGAGAAGTAACAACTGACTGCAGAAATACAAAGGATCATGAGAGATTACTACAAGCAACTATATGCCAATAAAATGGATAACCTGGAAGAAATGGACAAATTCTTAGAAAAGCACAACCTTCCAAGACTGAACCAGGAAGAAATAGAAAATATAAACAGACCAATCACAAGCACTGAAATTGAAACTGTGATTAAAAATCTTCCAACAAACAAATGCCCAGGACCACATTGCTTCACAGGCTAATTCTATCAAACATTTAGAGAATAGCTAACACCTATCCTTCTCAAACTCTTCCAAAATATAGCAGAGGGAGGAACACTCCCAAACTCATTCTACAAGACTACCATCACACTGATATGAAAACCAGACAAAGATGTCACAAAGAAAGAAAACTACAGGCCAATATCACTGATGGACATAGATGCAAAAATCCTCAACAGAATACTAGCAAACAATACAATAGCACATTAAAAGGATCATACACCATGATCAAGTGGGGTATATCCCAGGAACGCAAGGATTCTTCAGTATACACAAGTCAATCAATGTGATAGACCATATTAACAAATTGAAGGATAAAAACCATGTGATCATCTCAATAGTTGCAGAAAGAGCTTTTGACAAAATTTGACACCCATTTATGATAAAAACCCTCCAGAAAGTAGGCATAGAGAGAACTTACCTCAACATAATAAAGGCCATATATGACAAATCAACAGCCAACATCGTTCTCAATGGTGAAATACTGAAACCATTTCCAGTAAAATCAGGAACAAGACAAGGTTGCCCACTCTCACCACTGTTAATCAACATAGTTTTGGAAGTTTTAGTCACAGCAATCCAAGAAGAAAAACTAATAAAAGGAATCCAAATCAGAAAAGAAGAAGTAAAACTGTCACTGTTTGCAGATGATGTGATACTATACATAGAGAATCCTAAAGATGCTACCAGAAAACTACTAGAGCTAATCATTGAATTTGGTAAAGTAGCAGATTACAAAATTTATGCACAGACATCTCTTGCATTCCTATACACTAAAGATGAAAAATCTGAAAGAAATTAAGGAAACACTCCCATTAACTATCACAACAAAAAGAATAAAATACCTAGGAATAAACCTACCAAAGGAGACAAAAGACCTGTATGAAGAAAACAATAAGACACTTATGAAAGAAATTAAAAATGATACAAACAGATGGAGAAATATACCATGTTCTTGGATTGGAAGAATTAACATTGTAAAAATGGCTATATTACCCAAAGCAATCTACAGGTTCAATGCAATCCCTGTCAAACTACCAATGGTATTTTTCACAGAACTAGAACAAAACATTTTATAATTTGTATGGAACCACAAAAGACTCTGAATAGCCAAAGCAATCTTGAGAAAGAAAAATGGAACTGGAGGAATCAGGCTCCCTGACTTCAGACTATACTACAAAGCTACAGTAATCAAGAAATTATGGTACTGGTACAAAAACAGAAATATAGATCAATGGAACAGGATAGAAAGCCCAAAGATAAAGCCATGCACCTATGGTCACCTTATCTTTGATAAAGGAGGCAAGAATATACAATTGAGAAAAGACAGCTTCTTCAATAAGTGGTGCTGGGGAAAATGGACAGCGACATGTAAACAAATGAAATTAGAACACTCCCTGACACCATACACAAAAATAAACTCCAGATGGATTAAAGACCTAAATGTAAGGCCAGGCACTATAAAACTCTTCAAAGAAAGCATAGACAGAACACTCTATGACATAAATCACAACAAGGTCATTTTTGACCCACCTCCTAGAGAAATGGAAATAAAAATAAAATAAACAAATGGGACCTAATGAAACTTAAAAGCTTTTGCCCACCAAAGGAAACCATAAAGAAGTCGAGCTTACCCTTCCCCCTCCCCATATCCTCAAGTCCATTCTCTAGTAGGTCTGTGTCTTTATTCCCGTCTTGCCCCTTGGTTCTTCATGATCTTTTTTTTTTTTTTTCTTCTTAGATTCCATTTATATGTGGAAGCAGCTGCATAGCACAGGGAGATCAGCTCGGTGTTTTGTGACCACCTAGAGGGGTGGGATAGGGAAGGTGGGAGGGAAGGAGATGCAAGAGGGAAGAGATATGGGAACATATGTATATGTATAACTGATTCACTTTGTTATAAAGCAGAAACTAACACACCATTGTAAAGCAATTATACTCCAATAAAGATGTTAAAACAAAACAAAACAAAAAAAGAAGTCAAAAAGACAACCCTCAGAATGGGAGAAAATATTTGCAAATGAAGAAACTGACAAAGGATTAATCTCCAAAATATACAACAGCTCATGCAGCTCAGTATCAAAAAAACAAACAACCAATTCCAAAAATGGGCAGAAGACCTAAATACACATTTCTCCAATGAAGATACACAAAATGCCAACAAACACATGAAAGGATGCTTAACATCACTAATCATTAGAGAAATGCAAATCAAAACTACAAGGAGATATCATCTCACACCGGTCAGAATGGCCATCATCAAAAAATCTAGAAACAATAAATGCTGGAGAGGGTGTGGAGGAAAGGGAACACTCTTGCACTGTTGGTGGGAATGTAAATTGATACAGCCACTATGGAGAACAGTATGTAGGTTCCTTAAAAAACTAAATGTAGAACCACCATACTACCCAGCAATCCCACTACTGGGCATATACACTGAGAAAACTATAATTCAAAAAGGGTCATGTACCACAATGTTCATTGCAGCTCTGTTTACAATAGCCAGGACATGGAAGCAACCTAAGTGTCCCTCAACAGATGAATGGATAAAGAAGATGTGGCACATATATGAAATGGAGTATTACCAGCCATATAAAGAAATGAAATTGAGTTTTTTGTAGTGAGGTGGATGGACCTGGAGACTGTCATACAGAGTGAAGTAAGTCAGAAAGAGAAAAACAAATACCATATGTTAACACATATATATGGAATCTAAAAAAAAAAAAAAAAATTGTTCTGAAGAACCTAAGGACAAGACAGGAATAAAGACCCAGACATAGAGAATAGACTTGAAGACATGGGAGGGGGGAGGGTAAGCTGGGATGAAGTGAGAAAGTGGCATGGATATATATACACTACCAAATTTAAAATAGATAGTTAGTGGGAAGAAGCCACATAGCACTGGGAGATCAGCTTGGTACTTTGTGTCCACCTAGAGTGGTGGGATAGGAAGGGTGGGAGGGAGAGGCAAGAGGGAGGAGATATGGGGATATAAATATATGTATAGCTGATTCACTTTGTTATACAGCAGAAACTAACACACCATTGTAAAGCAACTATACTCCAATAAAGATGTTAAAAACAAAAAACAAAACAAAACAAAACAAATAAATAAATAATTAGCTAAGAGCCACAATTACTACCTCATTTTGTGAAAATGTCTAAACAGTTTTTTCAATTAATACTCAGAAATGGGACTGCTGAGTGATATGGTAGTTCTATTTTTAATTTTTTAGGAATCACCATATTGTTTTCCATAGCAGCTGCAACATTTTGCATTCCCTGCAAAAGTACACAGTTTATAATTCCTCCACATCCTACTCAACATGTGTTTTTTTATTTGTTTCTTCATTTTTGTTTTGTTTTGTTTTGTTTTAAATAATAGCCATTCTAACAGGTGTAAAGTGAAATTCTTTGATTTGACTTTATATCTCCCTGATGATTGGTGACCTTGGATATGTTTTCATATACCTGTTGGCCATTTGTATGTCTTCTTTTGGAGAAATCTCTATTCAAGTCATTAGCCCACTTTAAAATCAGGATTTTGTTTGCTTTTGTCATTTTTGTGCATGTGTTTTTATTTTTAAAACCGTTTTTTCTTTATTTTTGTGTAAGGTATAAGATAGGGTCTAATTTCATTCTTTTTTAAGTGGATATCCAGTTTTCCCAGTACCATTTGCTGGAAAGAGTATCCTTTCCCCAGGTGTGTTCTTGATACCCGTTTTGAAGAACAGTTGACCTTACAGGTGTGGATTTATTTCTAGGCTTTCTATGCTTTTGCATTGGTTTATATGTCTGTCTTTATGCCAGTATCACATTGTTTTAATTACTGTAGCTTTGTAATATATTTTGAAATAAGGAAGTATGATACCTCCAGCTTTTTTCTTCTTTTTCAAGATTGTTTTAGCTATTCTGGGTCTTTTGTGGTTCTATATGTATTTTAATATTATTTTTTGTTTTCTGTAAAAACTGCCATTGGGATTTTGATAGTGATTGTGCTGAATCTGTAAATCCCTTTGGGTAGCACAGACATTTTAATAATATTGTCTTCCAATCCATGAACACAGGATGTCTTTCCATTTGTTTGTATCTTCTTTAATTTCTTTTATCAGTGTTCTTTAGTTTTTGGTTTACAAATCTTTCACTTCCTTAGTTGCATTTATTCCTAAGTATTTTATTATTTTTGGTTCTATTACAGGATTTCCCTAATTTCCTTTACAGATAGTTCATTTTTAGTGTATAGAAGTGCAACTGATTTTTATATGTTAATTTTGTATTCCATAACTTTATACTGAAATTGCTTATTATGTCTCATAATTTTTTATGGAGTCTTTAGGGTTTTCTTTATATAAGTCCATGTCATGTGAAAACAAGGAAATTTCTTCTTCCCTTCTGATGTGTATATCTTTTTATCTCTTTTTCTTACCTAATTTTTCTGGCTAGACTTCTAGAACTATGTTGAATAAACTTGGCGAGAATGGGACATCCTTGTCTTGATCCTGATCTTAGAGGAAAAACTTTTAGTTTTTTTACCATTGTATATGGTATTAGCTATGGAGTTTTCATAATGTTTATTATGTTGAGATAATTTTCTTCTAATTATAGTTATTTGAGAGTTTTTTTATCATGAAAGGGTATTGAGTATTGTTAAATGCTTTTTCTGTATCTTTTGAGATTATCATGTGATTTTTATCCTTCACTCCATTAATGTGGTGTATCATATTAATTGATTTTAATATGTTGTAACATCCTTGCATCCTAGGGATAAATCTCACTTGGTTATGGTGTCTGATCCTTTTAATATGCTGTCAAATGCAGTTTGCTAGTATTTTGAGAATTTTTGTATCTATGTTCACCAGGGGTATTAGCCTATAGTTTTCGTTTCTTGTGGTCTGTTTGTCTAGTCTTGGTATCAGGGTAATGCTGGCCTAAAAATGTTCCTTTTTTTCTTTATTGAAGGGGATGGTCGTGTAATGTTAACCAACTAAGGACATTATTTGAAAATAAAAAAAAGTTCCTTCAGCAAAATGAAAAAAGGAAACAAAGCAGATGACATCAGCTAAAAGAGGCAGTATGAGTTAACCATGACATAGCATAAGATAGGAGTTCATAAAGAAAATATGTTGACTTTAGACTTAGAAGATTCTTCTTTGAGTGGTAAGGTTTGAAGAATGTCAGTTTATATTTCTTTCCCTATAGATCCAATCCCACAACTCAATTCTACATTGGATACTCATTCACATGGTCTTAAATTTTAAATGCTGTTTAATGGTTTTTGACTTTTAGGAAATCTATAAATAATGCATAGAAGAAAAGTATAACTACAAGTTAGTACATAAATACTAGATATTAAGTTGTATAAGTCATCATTATATACTTACATATACATTAACTTGTTTATATGTAATACCTATATATAATTAAGGTTTATAATACAAAAATTGGGAGGTGAAGATTGGGTGAGAAGAGTTTGAAGAAAGTGTAAATATTTTATCTATTTTCTTGGTTTTCCCCAAGGTTTCCCAAAGGCTGTGAGGCTATTATTTATGTCTGGTTCTCTAGAAGCAGAGCTGCAATGGGAAATTTCATGCTCATGATTGATTAAGGGGGTGTTCTCAGGAAAAACCAGTATGGGAATGAGGGAAGCAGGATAGAGAAGGAGAAGGAGCTGCATAAGATGTAGTTTCAGATGAAGTCTAGGTTCTCTCTAAATCCTCTGGGAGCTTTGGATAATAAATGGCAAGATGGCCTGTTATGACTTGGGGTCAGGAAGCAAGGCCTTTGTACACCTTTGACACCCCAGGTTGTCATTGACTATCCAAGGTGGATGAAGGGAGAGGATGCTCCAGTTAACTCCTAATTACTTTTAGGAAAGTGAGTATGATGGTTAACTTTATGTCAATTTGACTGAGCCACAGGGTGTCCATTTGGTCAAACATTATTTAGGGTGCCTGTGAGGATGTTTATGGATCAGATCAATATTTGAAGCAGTAGAGTAAAGCAGACTGTCCTCCCCAGTGTGGGTGGGCCTCATCCAATCAGTTGGCCTGAATAGAACAAAAAGGCTCATCCTCTCACAAGGAAGAAGGAACTCCTCCTATATGACTGCCTTCCAGCAGAGACATTCAATTTTATGCTACCTTCAGCCTTGAAATAAAACATAAACTCTTCCTGGATCTCAAGTCTGTCAGTCCTTGGCCTAGAACTACACTATCAGCTTTCCTGGTTCCCAGGCCTTCAGACTCAGACTGGAGCTGTCATCGGCACCCCTGGGTCCTCAGCTTGCGAACTACAAATCTTGGGACTTTAGCCTCTATAATTGGGCAAGCCAATTCCTCATAAAAACTTTCTCTCTCTATATATGTATATAGATAGCTGGATAGACAGATAGATAAATATATCCTATTGATTCTGTTTCTCTGGAGAACAATAATACAGTGAGAGGTGGATTCCATAGCATAAGTGAAATCCTCCAGAAAATATCAGTCAATGTGAGGCATTGGTAGAAGCACCCCCCCGGGAAGTAGTAAAAGTAATTCCAAGGGATTTGGAGTGGGCACCAACAACATCTGCTACAAGTATGCATCCTGCTTTTATTAAGTGATCTGTCACAGTAGGCTCTCCTTTATACATTCTAGGAAACTACCTGCATACAAATAGCATCTCCATCCAGCCTTTCTCTCCCAACCAATACTCCAACCAATCCTTGTGAAGGTTGAAGCTCTGTGCATGCCCTTAAACAAAAATCTTGACTCTTTCAACTTATCTGGTAGTAAACTTTGTTTTCTATTAATTATACACCTATAATAGTTCATAGTCTATTCTAAAATAATTTTTAGAATTCTAAATTTACTTAATTTTTATGTAGGTTCCCTGCCTTTTGCTCTCAACAAAGCTATTCTATGCCAAATTACTGTAATGCTCTTTTTAAATACTCAGGTTTCCAAAAAATTCTAAAAGATATAAAAATGCCATAGATAATCCAAAAGCTGATGAATCTATTATTTGAAGCTAAAAAACATACTTCTTAGCAAATGTTGGGGTACTTGGTTACTTAGTATTGAGAGTGCCACAGCTCCCTTTGAAAATGATATAATCAAATAATATAATCATAAAGCTTTAGGCTGGAAGTTTCATAGAGATCCTCTTGTGCAACATACTTTTTCTTCATACAGGTAAACTGAGGAAGAGAATATGAAGTCAACTGAGGCATATAGGATATATATGAGATAACATTTTACTTTATATTTTTAACACCTTGATCAGCAATTATTTTTAGTTGGAGCTCAGTATAAAGTCATTTATATACAATACATTTTTAATGTTGAAATCTTATTGCTTATGGCTCTAAATTCAACTCAGAAAATGCCTCAGATGCAATTTTTCAGTAAATGTTTTATTAAAAAGAATGTATCCTTTATGGAGAACAGATGATTATGAACAAGATAGAGCCATGATTTTTAAAATAGTTTATCACTACAAATCTTTGAAGAAAATAGTAATAATGATGACAGTGACAACAACTATATCAACAGCACAAGCATATTAACATATTTAATCCCTAAACAGTCCCGTGAGGTCAGTACTTTTATTACCTCCTATCTTCATTATGTGAAAACTGTGGAATCTGACTCTAGTTATTCTGGCTCACAAAATTATCTTCTCAACCACTGTACTCTTCTGTAGAACAAATATACTCCGAACACCTAACTACTATTTAAAGCAGTTGAATACACATTTAAACCTTTTTCATAGACATTTTCCAGAAACTTATGAATACTGTTTCACTGTTTTTGTTTCATCTGTGAAGATAAAACAGTGGACAGTTATTAGATGTAATTTAGTGATCAAGTGGAAAATCATGTGCTTCAGCACAACCCTTAATTGGTTTTTGAGTAATGCAGTTTGCAGTTTGAATGTGAAGATGCTGATCCTGATTCACTGTCAAAGGGAATATTTGTGGGGTTGATTTTACAGTGAATGAGGGATTGCATAAACTATGATAATCATTTTTAGAAGAAAGTGTGATGGTACAGAAGTCAGCGGGCCTAAGTTTTAATTTCTGCTTTGTGAGTAACCATTTGGCTTTAGCCAAGTCCCTTAACTTTATGAGAATTATTTTCCTCCCCTTTAAAGTAAGGAGGTTCAAGTTTTGACCTACATCAACTTGAAGATTCCCTCTAGGTCTATTCTAACATTCTATGATTCTATGACCTAGACCTCATTAGTGGAGTATTAATAGTCAAAATTAGGCACAAATGAAAGACATTAGGTTGTTTTTTATATGTAACAGATACTGTTGGATTTGAGATTCCAATTTTTAATTTCCATTTTGGTATCCTCATCTTCCTGCTCTATGCTCTTTCAGAAAACTTTGCTCTTAGAAAAAAACCAAAGTACATGGAGTGAAGAGATAGTCTTTTGAGTATTTTAAAATTATTTAACAAGCTAATTTAAAAGGATTTAATAATAAGTTAAATATCTAAAATTTAAAAGCAAACCTTAAGTCAGTCTATCAACTGTTCCCTGTCTGAACTGGAATGACAAATAAAATACATTATCACCCTTTTCCACGTGGACAAGTGATGTAATGTGTCAAGAGAGAAGAATGATTTTGGTCATGCCCTCTGGAAAAGATGCCCTTACTTGGCATTCTTCACTCTGATCCTTTAACAGTGTGCCTGAGCAGCTGGAAGCAGGCTGGAACAATTGAAAAACACTGAACTAGTGGGAGGTAAGGGAGATATCTGCAAAAGCTGAAGCAAAATGAACTTTTCTGCCGAGAAAAGCAGCTTAGTTACAACCCTCTGAGATTAGATGTCAATCCATCCCCAAGCAGGACAAGTGTGGGTGATACATGGAAAGTATATTTTTAAATCTGCTGGAGCTTGCCAATCTGGAGAATCGCCCAGGAAAGAGAGCCTCAGAAAAATCACGATGGAAACAAGCAAATTTTATCATATTTATGCAGAACTTGAGAGCCACAGAAACTAATTGGACATACTCCCATTGCTAAGCAGATAAAGATTTCATCATTAATAATTACTACGACAGAAAGCTCTTTTAACTGTTTCTCTCCAGTATCTGTTGCAGTGATTAAATAAGTATGTGTACTAGCTTTGTGTGACATCACAATACAAAGAATACTTTCCACACATGCCCTTATAAAGCTAAAACCTGCTCTCTTGTAACTTGCTGAATCAAATTAGTTTTCAAATATGGCTATGCTGTCAAATAGAAGTGGTAGGAGCATTTCTTTCTGAAATCAGAAGCATTTTATTTTGATTGTTCAAGAAAATCACAAAAACCAATTGTTTTGTTCCTTTAAAATGAAGGTGTTTAACATCTTGAAGTATGAAAAATATTTGTGATACTAAATAATAATAACGAACCTTTTCTTTAATATACACAGAATCATTTTGTCTGCAAAGTGAAACACCCTGTATTAAAAATAATATTAATACTAATTGGCTGTGTATGTTATTGTCTTTTGCAGACATCAGTTGAGTCACCATGATTTGTTCCAAATGAGATATTTTTAATGAAAATGTATCACATAGACAAGCTAAATCATTTCCAGTAATATTGTAACAGCTTCAAAAAGAAGCACTGTGGTGTTAAAAAGAAGCATATGATTCTTGGTGTCAGTGCCAGAGAGCTATAGTTTTAATGTGTTGAATCAGTACAAGTGATGACAAGAATGATTAAATTTTACAATAGCAACTTAATTTGAAGGAAAGAGACATTCTTATTGAGAGATTTACCTAAAATTTCTTAAAGTTATAAAGAATTAAAATTTGCCAAAGTTTTCATTCAACTTATATTTTTAATAAAAAATGAACTTAAAGAAGTAGCAATTAATTTTATAGGCAATGCAATAGTTTTGAGTTAGTGAAAGTACTCTAGACAGAGTATAAGTAATCATATTTACTTTTTTCCTAATGGATATATATATTTTTTTTTTTTTTAAATTAATTTATTTATTTATTTATTTTCGGCTGTGTTGGGTCTTCTTTTCTGTGCAAGGGCTTTCTCTAGTTGTGGCTCACGGGCCTAGTTGCTCCACGGCATGTGGGATCTTCCCAGACCAGGGCTCGAAGCTGTGTCCCCTGCATTAGCAGACAGATTCTCAACCACTGCGCCGCCAGGGAAGCCCCAATCATATTTACTTTTGCAAAAATATTTAATATTTAGCTGTTGAGATGGTCATCCTAAACTTTATTTATTTAAGGGTACAAAATTCTAGTATCTCAAATTACAGTTCTGTTTTAGGACAGGTAGATAAATAAAACAGGTTAACATTATCAACAATTGAGGAATTAAAATCATAGAATCCATAGCAAACAAATTAGGATAAAAATCACTAAAGGTTTAATTCACCTGTGCTCTTTTGCAATGTATTAACACTGATGCGCTCATTTTAAAAGACCAGCAATAAAACTATAAGCCTGATTATCACAGGTCACTGCTGATACCCAGACAACAGTTATTATTGCATGTTGTCAATAAAGCTATTGTTTTAGATCTTATATAATGTAACATGGAATAAATGCTGGCCAGTTGTAAGAAATTGAAGGAAACTACATTCAAATTAAAAGTGATATTTAAAGAAAGGGCTCACTAGTAAAATGTTAGAAAGTAACTCTTTTACTGTCACCTGGCATCTTTAAACCACCTCTAAACTTAGTATATTTTCTACTTTATTCTTTTTGCAAGTGGCATAGGACATAATTATCTTTGGGGTAAATCATATTTTCCAGATTTTGTGGTTAGGAATAGATTTGTTGCAGAGAACATGTTATTTAGTTTTGGTAGCTTTTTTTTTTTTTTTTTTTTTAATCCGTCATCAATTTTATACACATCAGTGTATACATGCCAATCCCAATCGCCCAATTCAGCATACCACCATCCCCACCCCACCGTGGTTTTCCCCCCTTGGTGTCCATATGTTTGTTCTCTACATCTGTGTCTCAACCTCTGTCCTGCAAACCAGTTCATCTGTACCATTTTTCTAGGTTCCACATACATGCGTTAATATACGATATTTGTTTTTCTCTTTCTGACTTACTTCACTCTGTATGACAGTCTCTAGATCTGTCCACATCTCAACAAATGACTCAATTTTGTTCCTTTTTATGGCTGAGTAATATTCCATTGTATATATGTACCACTTCTTCTTTATCCATTCATCTGTCGATGGGCATTTAGGTTGCTTCCATGACCTGGCTATTGTAAATAGTGCTGCAATGAACATTGGGGTGCATGTGTCTTTTTGAACTATGGTTTTCTCTGGGTATATGCCCAGTAGTGGGATTGCTGGATCATATGGTAATTCCGTTTTTAGTTTTTTAAGGAACCTCCATATTGTTCTCCATATTGGCTGTATCAATTTACATTCCCACCAACAGTGCAAGAGTGTTCCCTTTTCTCCACACCCTCTCCAGCATTTGTTGTTTGTAGATTTTCTGATTTTCATTCTAACTGGTGTGAGGTGATACCTCATTGTAGTTTTGATTTGCATTTCTCTAATAATTAGTGATGTTGAGCATCTTTTCATGTGCTTCTTGGCCATCTGTATATCTTCTTTGGAGAAATGTCTATTTATGTCTTCTGCCCATTTTTGGATTGGGGTGTTTGTTTCTTTAATATTGAGCTGAATGAGCTATTTATATATTTTGGAGATTAATCCTTTGTCTGTTGATTCATTGGCAAATATTTTCTCCCATTCTGAGGGTTGTCTTTTCGTCTTGTTGATGGTTTCCTTTGCTGTGCAAAAGCTTTGAAGTTTCATTAGGTCCCATTTGTTTATTTTTGTTTTTATTTCCATTACTCTTGGAGGTGGATCAAAAAAGATCTTTCTGTGATTTATGTCAAAGAGTGTTCTTCCTATGTTTTCCTCTAAGAGTTTTATAGTGCCCAGTCTTACATTTAGGTCTCGAATCCGTTTTGAGTTTATTTTTGTGTATGGTGTTAGGGAGTATTCTAATTTCTTTCTTTTACATGTAGCTGTCCAGTTTTCCCAGCACCACTTATTGAAGAGACTGTCTTTTCTCCATTGTATATCTTTGCCTCCTTTGTCATAGATTAGTTGACCATAGGTGTGTGGGTTTATCTCTGGGCTTTCTATCTTGTTCCATTGATCTATGTTTCTGTTTTTGGGCCAGTACCATATTGTGTTGATTACTGTAGCTTTGTAGTATAGTCTGAAGTCAGGGAGTCTGATTCCTCCAGCTCCGTTTTTTTCCCTCAAGACTGCTTTGACTATTCGGGGTCTTTTGTGTTGCCATACAAATTTTAAGATGATTTGTTTTAGTTCCATAAAAAATGCCATTGGTAATTTGATAGAGATTGCATTGAATCTGTGATTGCTTTGGGTAGTATAGTCATTTTCACAATATTGATTCTTCCAATCCAAGAACATGGTATATCTCTCCATCTGTTGGTATCATCTTTAATTTTTTTCAGCAGTGTCTTATAGTTTTCTGCATACAGGTCTGTTGTCTCCCTAGGTAGGTTTATTCCTAGGTATTTTATTCTTTTTGTTGCAATGGTAAACAGGAGTGTTTCCTTAATTTCTCTTTCAGATTCTTCATCATTAGAGTATAGGAATGCAAGAGATTTCTGTGCATTAATTTTGTATACTGCAACTTTACCATATTCATTGATTAGCTCTAGTAGTTTTCTGGTGGCATCTTTAGGATTCTCTATGTATAGTATCATCTCATCTGCAAACAGTGACAGTTTTACTTCTTCTTTTCCAATTTGTATTCCTTTTATTTCTTTTTCTTCTCTGATTGCTGTGGCTAGAACTTCCAAAACTATGTTGAATAATAGTGGTGAGAGTGGACATCCTTGTCTCATTCCTGATCTTAGAGGAAATGCTTTCAATTTTTCACCATTGAGAATGATGTTTGCTGTGGGTTTGTCATATATGGCCTTTATTATGTTGAGGTAGGTTCCCTCTATGCCCACTTTCTGGACAGTTTTTACATAAATGGGTGTTGAATTTTGTCAAAAGCTTTTTCTGCATCTATTGAGATGATCATATGCTTCTTATTCTTCAATTTGTTAATATGGTATATCACATCGATTGATTTGTGTATATTGAAGAATCTTTGCATCCCTGAGATAAATCCCACTTGATCGTGGTGTATGATCCTTTTAATGTGTTGTTTGATTCTGTTTGCTAGTATTTTGTTGAGGATTTTTGCATCTATATTCATCAGTGATATTGGTCTGTAATTTTCTTTTTTTGTAGTATCTTTGTCTGGTTTTGGTATCAGGGTGATGGTGGCCTCATAGAATGAGTTTGAGAGTGTTCCTTCCTCTGCAATTTTTTGGAAGAGTTTGAGGAGTATGGGTGTTAGCTGTTCTCTAAATGTTTGATAGAATTCACCTGTGAAGTCATCTGGTCCTGGACTTTTGTTTGTTGGAAGATTTTTAATCACAGTTTCAATTTCATTACTTGTGATTGGTCTGTTCATATTTTCTGTTTCTTCCTGGTTCAGTCTTGGAAGGTTATACCTTTCTAAGAATTTGTCCATTTCTTCCAGGTTGTCCATTTTATTGGCATAGAGTTGCTTGTAGTGGTCTCTTAGGATGCTTTGTATTTCTGTGGTGTCTGTTGTAACTTCTCCTTTTTCATTTCTAATTTTATTGATTTGAGTCCTCTCCTTTTTCTTGATGAGTCTGGCTAATGGCTTATCAATTTTGTTTATCTTCTCAAAGAACCAGCTTTTAGTTTTATTGATCTTTGCTATTGTTTTCTTTGTTTCTCTTTCATTTATTTCTGCTCTGATCTTTATGATTTCTTTCCTTCTGCTAACTTTGGGTTTTGTTTGTTCTTCTTTCTCTAGTTCCTTTAGGCGTAAGGTTAGATTGTTTACTTGAGATTTTTCTTGTTTCTTGAGGTAGGCTTGTATAGCTATAAACTTCCCTCTCAGAACTGCTTTTGCTGCATCCCATAGGTTGTGGATCATCGTGTTTTCATTCTCATTTGTCTCTAGGTATTTTTTGATTTCCTCTTTGATTTCTTCAGTGATCTCTTGGTTATTTAGTAATGTATTATTCAGCCTCCATGTGTTTGTGCTTTTCACGTTTTTTTGCCTGTAATTCATTTCTAATCTCATAGCATTGTGATCAGAAAAGATGCTTGATATTATTTCAATTTTCTTAAATTTACTGAGGCTTGATTTGTGACCCAAGATGTGATCTATCCTAGAGAATGTTCCGTGCGCACTTGAGAAGAAGGTGTAATCTGCTGTTTTTGGATGGAATGTCCTATAAATATCAATTAACTCTATCTGGTCTATTGTGTCATTTAAAGCTTCTGTTTCCTTATTTATTTTCATTTTGGATGATCTGTCCATTGGTGTAAGTGAGGTGTTAAAGTCTCCCACTATTATTGTGTTACTGTCGATTTCTTCTTTTATAGCTGTTAGCAGTTGACTTATGTATTGAGGTGCTCCTATGTTGGGTGCATATATATTTATAATTGTTATATCTTCTTCTTGGATTGATCCCTTGATCATTATGTAGTGTCCTTCCTTGTCTCTTGTAACATTCGTTATTTTAAAGTCTATTTTATCTGATATGAGTATAGCTTCTCCAGCTTTCTTTTCATTTCCATTTGCATGGAATAGCTTTTTCCATCCCCTCACTTTCAGTCTGTATGTGTCCTTAGGTCTGAAGTGGGTCTCTTGTAGACAGCATATATATGGGTCTTGTTTTTGTATCCATTCAGCAAGCCTGTGTCTTTTGGTTGGGGCATTTAATCCATTCACGTTTAAGGTAATTATTGATATGTATGTTCCTATGACCATTTTCTTGATTGTTTTGGGTTTGTTTTTGTAGGTCCTTTTCTTCTCTTGTGTTTCCCACTTTGAGAAGTTCCTTTAGCATTTGTTGTAGAGCTGGTTTGATGGTGCTGAATTCTCTTAGCTTTTGCTTGTCTGTAAAGCTTTTGTTTTCTCCAGCAAATCTAAATGAGATCCTTGCCTGGTAGAGTAATCTTGGTGGTAGCTTCTTCCTTTTCATCACTTTAAGTATATCATGCCACTCCCTTCTGGCTTGTAGAGTTTCTGCTGAGAAATCAGCTGTTAACCTTATGGGAGTTCCCTTGTATGTTATTTGTCGTTTTTCCCTTGCTGCTTTCAATAATGTTTCTTTGTCTTTAATTTTTGCCAGTTTGATTACTATGTGTCTCAGCGTGTTTCTCCTTGGGTTTATTCTGTATGGGACTCTCTGCACTTCCTGAACTTGGGTGGCTATTTCCTTTCCCATGTTAGGGAAGTTTTCAACTATAATCTCTTCAAATATTTTCTCAGGTCCTTTCTGTCTCTCTTCTCCTTCTGGAACCCCTATAATGTGAATGTTTTTGCATTTAATGTTGTCCCAGAGGTCTCTTAGGCTGTCTTCATTTCTTTTCATTCTTTTTTCTTTAGTCCCTTCCGCAGCAGTGAATTCCACCATTCTGTCTTCCAGGTCACTTATCTGTTCTTCTGCCTCAGTTATTCTGCTATTGATTTCTTCTAGTGTAGTTTTCATTTCATTTATTGTATTGTTCATCTCTTTTTGTTTGTTCTTTAATTCTTCTAGGTCTTTGTTAATCATTTCTTGCACCTTCTCCTTCTTTGCCTCCATTCTTATTCTGAGGTCCTGGATCATCTTCACTATCATTATTCTGAATTCTTTTTCTGGAAGTTTGCCTATCTCCACTTCATTTAGTTGTTTTTCTGGGGTTTTATCTTGTTCCTTCATCTGGTATATAGCCCTCTGCCTTTTCATCTTGTCTATCTTTCTGTTAATGTGGTTTTTCTTCCACAGGCTGCAGGATTGTAGTTTTTCTTGCTTCTGCTGTCTGCCCTCTGGTGGTTGAGGCTATCTAAGAGGCTTGATGGGAGGCTCTGGTGGTGGGTAGACAGTTTTGGTAGCTTTAATTCAAACTGTAATTGAATAATTGTTTAATTAGTTGTTGAATGGCTGCCTTTCAACAACTGGCATTCTTAAGTTTATAAACTCAGTGAAGACTGGAATGGTGTCTGCCTTGTGAGTCACAGCCCCAACCTGTAGCATAGGGATTTAACACAATAGGTAGTCACTCATTAAGGAATTGCTCATTTTGAAATGACTGCATGGGCCCACAGCTAGCAACTGGGAGGGAAGGAAATTCAAGCCCAAGTTGCTAACTCTGTGCTCAGCGTTTTAGAGATTATTTTGAATTTGTTAGTGACAGGGTATGAGCTTCAAATTCATGTATAATGTTTCTCAGTGAATTCAAACATTACATTACTGTTGAATAAATTATGTATAGTGATTACTTTGACCAAATCAGTTGTTCTGTTCTTGTGACATGATTTCATGGTTTGCTATTTATGGAAATACCTTTAAGTTACAGTTTATACTACATATCATAATTCTAGAGAGTTCATGGCTAGGACCGCTGTTTCAATTCTCAGTGGGAAAATTAGATTTTCCAGGGAAACTTTCTTTTTTCACAGGGTTCATACCCCCAACTCATGTTGAAAATGCGTGTTTGGTTCTAATGGAAAAATTGTGGACCAAGTGTGAACAAACATCAGTCCTTTCTCATCTCCAACCCTGAATCATCCGTTGACCAATTGAGCCACTGTTGAGTTATCCTAAATATTCGCTGAACTATTTTCTGGTTCTGAATTTATATTAAATTAATAGCATCAAGTTTGTACATTTCATTTCTTTTAGTTCTGAAAACAATTTCATGAAATAAGTATTAACATCCTAATTTAAGATGAGGAAAATGAGACAAAGAGGGAATTCAAATCTAGGTCCCAACCTAAGCACTTAACCTTAGGTGATTATTCTGTAGTAAAATAAAGATGACAATAAGTATACTATTGCTCATAGTACTTTATGAACCTCAAGTAAGATAGAAAATATTATTGTAGTTAATGTAACTTGTAAGCTAAAAAGTAATGTATGCAACACAAGCTATTATTAGTTTCATTTAATCCAGGTGTCAGAGTACTGCAAACTGGGGAATAACACCATGGGTTGATAGGAAATTCTATAAATATCAGAAATATCAAAATTATTCCTGCTGCAGAATTATAGGCACTCAAATATTTGGGACTTAACTTTTATGATTCTACGATCTTTTGATTCTTTAAATGGTGTAATCTTTTCAAAATGCAACCATGAATATTATTAGCACAGTGCAGATAGAACTCTTTTTCAGAATTTTAAGAGGCCTGGATAAGCATTCTTATTTTACCTTGGAGGTGAAGACTAGCCAGGCGATATTATTTCTGTTTGAGCTTCATCTGAGAAAGAGGATCATAGAGTATGACGTAGTTGTAGCCCAGAACTTATTTTTTTTAAAATATATTTTCCTTGTATATTTGGCAAAATTGATAACAAAGAAGATTCCAAGATTGACTTTCCCTGCCTTTTTGGCAGCTAAAAGACAGACATTTGACCAAGATTCCCCCAGTAAAATGTGCTTCCAAAATGATTCAATTCAGCAGGGAATAAAACAGAAGCAGCAGGCTTTTTGAGGAATATGGTGAATACTGGTGAATATGGCAGAGCTTGGAATAGACACTGAGTTTGAGAAGCAGCTATGGCAGAATTGCTGAGGAAAGGGTCCTGCCTGTGCTGGAATCAAGCCTGTGAATAGTTTAGTGGTGTGGTTTGGGCATTATTTCTGGTGGCATAGTTTCTAAACTAGATACTATGGTTTAATAAATTGCTCTTCTGATTCACCTAGTTTTTGAAACTAATAAACCTGACTAAAATAAGCCTATTCCACATAGCAGACTTGTGTTAGACAGAATAATTATCCCCAAAGATGTCCATGTCCTAATCCTTGGAACCTGTGAATATATAACATTGCATGGTAAAAAGGGAGTTTTTGCAGATGTGATAAGATTACAGACCTTGGAATGGGGATATTATCATGGATCATCCATGTGGGTCCAATCTAATCATGTAAGTCCTTAAAAGTAGAGACCTTTTCCAGGCTAGTTCTAGAGAGAGACAGAGAAATGTGACAGAAGTGGTAGGAGGAATTTTAAGCACGAGAATGATTCTACCTGCTCTTGCTGACTTTGAAGGTAGAGGAAAGGGGCCATGAAACAGGGAATGCAGATGATCTCCAGAAGCTAGGAATGGTCCTCAGCTGACCAAAAGCAAGGAAATAGAGACTGATTTTTACAACTAAACGAAACTAAATTCTGCTAACATCCTGAATGAGTAAGAAAATGGAATCCACTCTAGAGCCCACCAGAGTTCTACACTTGATCTTAGCCAAAAGACTGAGAAGTGATGCTCACCAGAGTTCTGATCTACAAAACTTTAAAATAATAAATTTGGGAATTCCCTGGTGGTCTAGTGGTTAGGACTCTGTGTTTTCACTGCCTAGGGCCCAGGGTTGACCTCTGGTCAGGGAATTAAGATCCCACAATCTGTGCAGCCAGCCAAAAAAATTAAACTAAACTAAATTAAACTAAACTAAACTAAACTAAACTAAAATAAAATAAAATAAGAAATTTGTGGTTTTAGAAAACTAATACAAGGCTGGAACAAATTCAGTAGTTCATGGAGCAGTATTTGATTGGGAATATTGCCCAGCATTTGTATAAAGCCAGGAAAGTTAACTCAGTCTCTGGAGGCATAGATAGAATGGAGAGCCAGATTCATTGTCACAAAGTACCAAGTCTATAATCATCTATTCTTTCACAGTTTAAGTTATCAATCATCAAGTGTGCTGTTGGATTACAGAGGCAACATCCAGTCCACACGGGCCACCAGTACGCTATCCTTTATGCCTTGGTTCTTGTTATAACCAGCTTCATGTGTTTGACCCTTCTCTGCTCTGGATCCTGTCATATTCTGTTTCTGTCACTCATTCTTTTGTTTGCTGCCTTGAACCTGGCCAGAGCTTTACTAGCTGTCACCCTGGCTATGACATACTCTGAACTCAGCTTGACTATGATTTTGATTCTTCTCCTGAAGACTGCTTTGTTCCACTGTCTGCTCCAGTCTTTCTTATATGACTCTCACCCTTACCTCTGCGCCGAGATTCTAAGTGCTTAATATCAGGAGGCAAAGTGTAGAGCCAGAATAAGCAGTGAGATTGGTATATGGCAAAATTCTGAGAGAGATAACATGAAATGCAAGATAAGGATTGAATCAGAAGATAATGAAATTACTCAATGTGGGTGACCCTGGACAGTTAAACTGTTAATGCTTCTACTTCTCTATATGTAAAATTTGGATCATAATAGCACTTCATAGATTGTTAATAGTACTGAATAAAAGAATACACTTAAAGCTCTTTGTTTAGTCTCTGTCACATAGTAAATTCTTTATAAATGATACCCATTTTTATTGGCATAGGGTGTATATGCTAGTGTACATAATATATACTGAAAGCACACTGAGGGAGAGGGAAAGGAAGGTGTGCCTTCTTAAAATTTTCTCTCTAAATTGAACTGTTGTCTTTGTGAAAAGAGTCTTTTGATTTTGAAATATATCTGATCAACATTTATTTAATATATCTAAAAATTAATACTCCAATCAATATGAAGGCCCTTTAGGAATGAGACTTAGGTTGATGGAAAAATCAGTGATTTAAAGTCTTGTTTTTCATGGTATGGTCTGTGGGAACATGTTTGAAGGCAGATCTAACCTGAGACCCACTAAGTCAGGGTCTGCATTTTAATAAGATCCCTAGGTGATTCATGTGCCCTCCCTACAAGGTTTAGGAAGAACTGATATAAAGCACAAACAGCAAAAATTGGAAAAGTAGCCAAATTAAAATTCTAAACAACTCAAAATTATCACTACAGTGAGACTATTCGTATGCCTTCTCTATTTTGTTTCATATAAAATGAGGACAATATATGCTACCTATTTCATAGAGTTAAGGTGAATATTTAATGACCCATAATGTAATTAATTAGATAATAATGCAAAGCTCTCTTTACATTGCTTGGCCAATAATAAATGCTTATCAAATGTAAATATGATTAGTATGCTTCTTTACTAACCCAATTTTCTACACAAGCCTCCTCTTTCCCCTTGTCCAGCAATCCTTATTTAAATAACATTTTTACAATAACTTGGGTACTCCGGTGCAACTAATCATTTGAAATGGTAGCCACAGTGGATCAAGAGTAGAATCAACTCTTTTCTGTCCCTCTTTTGGCTACAGCATAGGGAAGAGGATAAAAAAAAAAAAAAAAAGGTCCAACCTTAACCTTATTAAAATACCTAAAATTTATTGAGTTTTTATATAGATTAATTCATTGCCTATGAAAATTCTTCAGCTCCAGATATTTAGGACTCTAAAAAAGTACTTTTGTCTGTGAGAAAGAAGCCACATGATAGATCTAAAATGAGAATAAACATAGATTAAGACGTCTGGATTTTTATATCTACTACAGAAGTATGAGTATAAAATAGAAAAATAGAGGCCAGCTTAGAAGCCAGCAGGACTTGGGTTTAAAATTTGACTATTTTTTTCTTACTTACTATGTGACATTTGGCAAATCTGTTAACTTCTCTGGAGTTTAGTTTCCTCATCCATAAACATCCACCTTATGGGATCGTGGTTCTTGTTAAATGTAAACACCTTTTCCATGCTGTTTGGCACAGAGCAGGCATAAAATAAAGTCTATTTTTCTGTCTTTTCAGGTTTTTTGAAACATAAATAGGATAAGGTAATATCAGGATTATATCTCTAAATATTAATCTGTGCGTTTTCTGTGTATTTTCCTCACCCTCGTCACACTGTTTTCTAAGGCATTTTATCCCCTCTCAACTTGTCTGTGGATAAGCAGAAACAAAGACTTACAAGTAAGTATGCGACAGAAAGATTCAGCCATATGCTTACAGAGCAGCCTAAGATCAGATAAGAGTGGACCTGAATATAGAAGAAGAGAATGTGGAGGAGCAAAGGGTAACTCTGATTGGAAAAAAGGAGAAAAGGAACGCTAAACATTGAAAAAAAAAAGGGGGCAGGGAATAGTACCTTTCTATTCAGTGGCTAGAGCCACAAACGAAAGGAACTGAGAACCAACATTTCTCCAAGTCTTCACCAATCCATTACCTAGAAACAAAAACTGTCCAATAGTCCTGGACAATTAAGTATGTCCTGAGCATAGGCTAAAGGAGTTAGGCTGTATATTTGTGACCAAGATGGAATGAAACACAAGAGGTGATTTCACTATGTGTCATAGCAGGACCGTACACCCTCCCAAGGATAATTTCTGTCTGGATCTTGACTCAAAAGAAATCAGAGGGACTTCCCTGGTGGTCCAGTGGTTAAGAGTCCGTGCTCCCAATTCAAGGGGCCCAGGTTCAATCCCTGGTCAGGGAACTACATCCCTCATGCTGCAACTAAAATGAAAATAAATATCCCGCATGCCACAGCTAAAAAGATCCCACATGCTGCAACTAAGACCAGGTGTAGCCAAAATCAAATTAAATAAATAAATAAAAAGAAAGAAAGAAATCAGAGACTGATCAGGTATCTTGAAAAGGGTAATGATTGAGGCTACATCTTCAAGTGAACCTGATATTTGGATATGAAAACCTTGAACTTTCATGAATTTGAGTGACTACTAAAGCTTCAGATAGTCACAGAGACACTAGAAGATTATTAATAAATGTTATATAATATTTCAAGTATATGTATTATTTGTAGATTATTAAAAAGAAGTTATATTTTTATTGATACATTTGGATACATGTGCATAATATTTTTAGCATATACAATTTACACTGTAAGTTTATTTTGCTGTTATATTGACATTTTAAGCTTCAGAACCTAATAAAGAGATGTCATTTTACATTGATGTTTAGTTTAGTGTTTTTATATGCATCTGTGTAGCCAGCTAGAGTAAAAGTGGCCACTTTAAAGTATCCCAAGTACTTTGATGAAAATTCTTTTATCAAATACATTCAATTTTATAAGCTGCACTGAGCACTTACAATACACTGTACCAGGCACTATCCAGTGTGCCAAGACAATAACGATGAAAGAGATATGCTTTTTTAAGTGCTGTGTTTAATGTTATAGGAATATATATAGGAATATATAGGAATATGTATAAAATTTCAATAGAAAATTCTTTGGAGATGAATGTTTCAATACTCATGTATTATGATGTTTAAAAAGCTAATTTAATTCATGCTTCTTCACTCTGAAGAAATATTTTTTTTCATATTTTAGAAAAAACATTTAAAAATTTTAAATATTATTAAGGTTTTTTTGTCTTGACGTTACTCTTCAGAGAGTTTTAAACTAATTATTCAAACTTAAATTTTTTGTAGTAACATATTAGGTAATTTAACCCAATCCCCATAATGAAGACAACTTAAAAAAGCTGGATGAAGTTAAAAACAAATTGCTTGAAAGCATTGTATTGATAGAACTAACAAGACTGTGAAATTTACAAGGCCAAGATTTGAAAGGTGGAATTCTAAAGATGGTTGGTGTTTAGTTCCACTTTCTCCTGAGGAGCATTGGCTTATTCTGAAAGAGGTAGCTCAGTGTTTGGGAAGCCGAGCACTGCTGCTGAAACTCTCTCAAGGCT